>NC_133658.1:555393549-555711235 GCF_037893015.1 Macrotis lagotis
CTTCTTATTGTAGTGAATATTTTTTTCCATTTGAAATACTCTCTCTTATGGGGGGTTGGGAATGTCATTGAATGGGATAGGGCCTAGGAAAGACAAGAATCCCTTGATGTATAAAAGAACAGAAATACTCTTCTGGTTAAAAGCAGCAAAAAGTCTCTTCAATTATGTACCCTTAATACCCTAATGAAAAGGGCAACCACTTCATGTATTTAGACTTTTCCTTAGTTCATTTTCCTTATTGCTCTTTCTCATGTCATATTCCTTTCCACTCTTAAAAAGAGGGGGGGGGGGAAGAGGCACAAAGATAAATTTATGTAAATAAATTCCAGAAAAGTATTTAAGATAAAAAACTGATTTCTTTCTTATCACCTCTGACCCACTCAGTTTAAACTGAAGAAAATATTTCTTGTCCTTTTCATGGTTGAGGTCACTCTTAAATACTAAAATCATGAACCTGGACACAAATTATAGTTTAAAAAAAGCAAGAATTAATTTATAAATGATATAGAAACTTCTATAAACAATTTAAAGGAAAGTTTTCAAATTCAGGCTTCAATAACAATACAACAGGAAGGAGATCTATGACCCTTTATAAATAGTCAAACAATTAAATAAAAGTAGGCAATTTTCATGAGTTTAGATCCTGTTAGAGAAAGTTCAAATATCTCCTTTCAACCTTGGATGCCATTCTAAAAGGACAACTGCTTCTGTTCCATCAACTTTTGACCTGTTTATTTGCTGTAGCTGAATACCCACTTTTAATTGAGCATCTTTACTTTCCTCCATCACAAGGCTTGTTATTCAAAGCTATTTCATGAGAAAAAGCTATCTGTAATAGCTCTATTGCCTCCTTTGTGAGAAGAACCACCTTCTCTTGAAGTTCATCCTCTTACCACCTAGAATTGGAGGTCATTGTAACCTGGAATACTATGTTCTCTAGTCTTCTGTCTTTATTCTTATCCTCTTCAAGAAGCATTAGACATGAGAGTGAAGGTAAAGTTAATACCTCTGTTCTGTCCATTTCTTCTATTTCAGTCAACATCTGAATTGGTGTTGGGCAAACTGGAATAGAGATAACATGCTACATTTTCTTCTCATTCTTATCTCAACTGAGATAGCATATGCAAAGAGTTTTGCAAACCTTAAATTATAATGATTATGATGATCAGGCTTATTTTAAGTTTCACTCTCCCCAACCATCTGAATTTACAAAGACAATTAATTTGGAAATGAATACAGAATCTGTGACAAGTCAGTTCCTTTCTGTTGTCAATATAATTTTTTAAATATCATTATTCATTGTGTATTCTCTCCCGACTATTTTTAGTAGAAAGAATTGATTCAGAATATATTATAAGTCCTTTGAATAGCCTCAAAGCCTTTATTTTTGGGTTTTTTTTTAGGTTTTTGCAAGGCAAATGGGGTTAAGTGGCTTGCCCAAGGCCACACGGCTAGGCAATTATTAAGTATCTGAGACCAGATTTGAACCCAGGTACTCCTGACTCCAAGGCCGGTGCTTTATCCACTGCGCCACCTAGCCGCCCCAAAGTCTACTTCTTGAACCATTTTCTTTAGTCACTAATTTTTAAATTATGGTCATATTCATTTACAAATTCAAATATTCCCAAAACTTGAAATAAATGTTAATTATAATATTTGAAATTATTATTTCAATTATTTAAAAAATTTAATTACTTCTAATCTAATATTTTGATAATAAAATCATCCTATTATTCACATAGTTGTAGTCAATGTAAATATTTTAATTCTGCTTTGCTTTTTATCATTTCATACAGGTCTTTTATTTTAATATTTTAGATATTCATTTTGGTGACTTGAAAAATTTTATTTTATATTCTTGTAGGACAGTCCCAGTTGTGGATTCCTTGGTCAACAGATATGAATAGCTTTAGAGTTCTTATTATAATAACACCACATTCTTTTTCAAAATGATTGCATTGATTCTTACTATAGTCTGTGGTAACTGGTTGCTTTCCTACTGCTGTGCTGGCATGGAATTTTATCATTTCTAATGATATTTGCCAGTTTGATAGGGCTAAAGTGGTATTTCAGATTTCTAAGTTACATTTTATGATAATATAAATTTGAGACATTTCAATGTAGTTATTAATCATTTAATTTTTCAAAATTCTAGATCATACTATTTGAATACTTAATTCTTGCGGAGTTTATCATTGTGGCAATTACTCATATGATAGTTTAGATTTTTATGATCAGTGTTTATAGTAATTATTTTTCCAAATCATTTTTCCCTTTATATTGAAGTGACATTGATATTTATCATTTAAAAACATTTATTTTACTTACCAAAATGAATCTTTGATTAATAATGTAGTTAATATTTTAAATACCTAAGAAAATTTTCACCTTCATCTAACTATGAAAAACGTAACATCTCCTTATTTCATAAGTTTGATGATTTCACATGTTTAGATCAATGACCATTTATAATTTTATTTGGAATATAGTGTGAGATGTAAGGATTTCATTTTTGCCATAGACAGTTTTCCTGAATTTTTATCAGATAACAAAGTCCTTTTCAGCCTTTTATCATCCTAAATTTGTAGAAAATTAATTTGCCTTATATATTTGGTTCTATATAGTGATACCTAATATATTTCATGAATTCATAGATGCATGTTTTCCATTTTCTAAAACCATTCCTAGAGAATTGCATAAATACTGATTTATTATAAAAGATGTTTCATTCCTCCTTTCTGCATAAATTTATTTGATATTCTTGATCATTCTTTTTTATTTTCATACCATAATGATTCTATTATTTTTATAATTTTATCTTATTATTGTTTTGCCACTGATGCTTTGATTAGAATACTTTAGATTCATTTTTGACCATTGTTTATGATCAATAATATACTGATAATCTGCCATGAAGGAGCTCTCAAATTATTTAATTCCTCATTTACTTCTGAAAAAATGTCTTGTAGATATATTTAGGTGGGTTAAGTATGTATTCTGATATTTTGAAGGGCAACTATTTAATGCATTTTTATTGGAAACACTTTTTCTTTCAACTATTTTGTCCTATTAATTAGTTAGTTGAATGAGTGAAAAAGTGCTTACCATGGTCAAGCATTGTGTTTTATGCTGTATATACAAATACAAGAGTAAGGAAGTAAATATCCTCAAAGAGTTAAAAATCTAATGAAGGGTGGGGGAAGGCAACAACACAAATAAAAAAGTAGACAAGGAAGGAGGTTTTGGTTTGGGATGTCTTATTTTTTTTCCCTTATTATTTGGAATGAGTGGATCCAGAAAAGAATCAAATGATACCTTTTCTGAAAGCAATGTTAGTATTTATATGCTTACTGTTCCCAGTGTAAAATTTGAAAAAGGAATGAGAACTTCTATGGATAATGGCAGGTCAGATGACCAGGGAAATAGTTGGGATGGTCAGGTAGCTAGGATATGAAGCATAAAGTCCTGGGATCTGAGGTTGACAGTAAGTTATGTCAAGTTTAGCTCACTAACTCAACAATCAAGACAGCATTTCCCCAGCAGTGAATCTAAACCTGAATGAGTATCATTACTAAACAATATGAAGGAGGCCCCTGAATTTGTCTTGTTTCTTCTGACCTTATTGTTATAGCTCCCATTTATAAAGCTATAATGAATAATGGGTCAAATGGGACACTATATGTAAGTAAATCTTAAAATATTACTTAAAATATTTTAAGCAAACTTTAAAATGTCATATAAGCTTTATTAGTACATATATTTCTAGAAATGATGAAAATTAATACCTCTAGCTTTACCCTTGATTTTATTTTGAAGGTTTATGTTTCCCCATTTCATATATTAGCTCTTTAATACAATACTTAACATATTAAATTTAAAATCCATTAATTTCTAATTTCAGAAACAAACATCATTTGTGCCTCTATTAATAAAATGGTGAGATTTTCTCAATTTTAATCATAGAAATTCTTTCTTATGTTGATTGATTTCCCAATATTAAAGCATTATAACAAACCCAGAATAAATCCTCCTTTATCACAATAAAAATGTTTTTACACATTGCTGTATTCTATTTACCAATATTTTTATTTAAAATTTTATGTATTTTCTTTGTAATGATTCTTTCCTGTAATACTTTCTGTGTTTTGAATCCAGTGAGTTGGAAAATCATATTGATTCATTAAACTAAGAGAGCTATCTTTCTCATTTTAAAAACATATATTGTTAAGGGATTTTTGTGTCATATTAATATCTTAAAGAATTCACTTCACTGAGTATTCTGGTTCAGATATATTTTTAATCTTGAATTATCATCATAAAAATCTTATTCAATTTTCCATTATGATATTAGTTTACTTATTGTATCAACTTCCTATTAGGTTAGTTTGCTAATTTTATATTTTTATTCATTTCTTTATTTGCCTCAGTTTTAAAATACTCTAAATATGTTGTTTATATCATAACCATTCACTGTGATCTCAATTTTCTCAATTTCTCAGTTTTTAATCCTAATGGTCTGGTTTTCCTTTCTTCCCTTGTACACTACATTGTTTAATGGGTTTCTAATTTTAATGGTCTATTAGAGATCCAGCTCTTTGTCTTATTTATTCATTAGTATGCTATTTATTCTGCTAATTTATCTTTTAATTCTGGTGCTTTCATTGCTTTATGCTTCTTTCTAAAGTATTTATTCATTTTCCAATTTCTTAAACTGTAAACTCAATTAATTGATATTGTATTTTCTTCTACTATTAATATAATCACTCAAGCAAATAAATTTACTCCCCAGTGCTGCTTTTGCTGTAACCCATAAATTTTGATGTCTATATTTATGATGCCATTATCTTTAATATGATTTTATTGATCCTACAATTTGATCTTTAATTCAACCATTATTCAATTAGTCATTTTGTGTTTTCATCTAGGCCTACATCTTTTGATCATGTTTCCTGGTTGACTATTATTCTTTTTTTTGTTTTAGACTGTAAATATAATTTTATATATTCTGACTTTATGTGTTTATTTATAGCCTAATACATTTGAGCATAATTAATTTATATCAACTTTCCATGCATATTTGAAAAATAAATTCTCTATCATTCATATTCAAATGTTTCCACCTGGAAATAAAAATGACTTTCAGTTACAGAATATAATATATATTATAATATATAAATAATATATAATAATTATAATATATAATATATATTATAATATATAAATGTATGTACATTTGTATGTTGGATATAAATATACCCTTGCATATTTATTTGTGTGCATGTGTGTTTATGTATATAAATATATGTGTGTTTTAGTTTTGTTGACTTTTTAAAAATCAATTTTGAATGAGTAGTTATTTTATCAGTTTAAAGTTGTATTTTAATTGGTTTCCTTTCTTCTTTTGGAGGGGGTAAATAAATTTTTTCCTTTATAAAGTAAATTACTATGTGCACAAATCTTTAACATTGATATCTTCTAATTGTCAGTTATAAACAAAGCCTGATATTATTCTTTACTTAATTGCTAGTACAAATGTGAATTTAGCTCTATCAAATAACATGGTTGTAATCTTCATATTCTAGTTAAAGTGAAACAGACTAAATTGCAGTCTCTCCTTTCATCTTAAATTGATATGCATCGCTTAGCTTAGGTACTTTTTCTCTAGCAAAAGCTTAATTAATTGTTGTTTTTTAAAATCCATAAAATAGATAGATAGATGGATAGAAAGAAGGAACGAAAGAAATAAAGAAACAAAGAGATACTTCCTTTTGAAGGAAAGTTTAATCCATTTACTTTCTAAAATTACAATTGTTAAATCTAGTCTAATGTTATCATGTAACATTATTTTATCATAAAGGAATAGAACTGTCTTATTTCCTTAGTAATAATTCTACTCTAATCTTCCTTCTGTGCTATTTTCATTTATTTCTCTCTCTTTAAGAGCATTTATTATTCATCTTGATGAGGTTAAAAATAATGTCAATTTTATTCTTGGGACTGATTTTCATATTAGTCATTATTTTTTCTGATATCTTTGCTTCAATTTCTTTTATTATAATTTTTAATTATTTTAACATCTATTTTACATGATTAAGCTATTCTTTTGTCAAATAATTTAAGTAATTGTACATTCTCTCTTTCTCTGAAGCAATTTTCAATTAAGGTTTTAAGTAACCCTGATTCCATTTCTACATATGTATGCTTATGTGCATACCTTTGTTTCTATGGTTGCTTTAGAAGGTCATACTGAGAACCACTAAGTCTTGCAACTTATCCCTTAACTATCTTCCAGAGAAAGGGACCTAGTTATACTAGATCTAAAATTATATTATAAGGCAGCAATCATCAAGACTGTCTATAATTGACTAAGAAATAGAGAAGTGGATTAGTAGAATAGATTAAGATGAAATAATAATAAATGACAATAGTAATCCACTGCTTGATGAACCCAAAGATTCCAGCTTCTGGGATAAGAACTCACTATTTGGCAAAAACTGCTGGGAAAACTAGTGAATAGTATGGCAAAAACTAGGCATAACCCTACATATCATAACCTAAACCAAAATAAAGTCGAAATGGATTCAGGATTTAGCCATAAAGGGTGACACCATAGATCAATTAAGAGAACACAAAATAGTCTATCTCTTGGATCTATGAGGAGGAGAAGTTTATGACAGAATAAGAGATAGAGAATATTATAAATTGAAAAATGAATGATTTGGGCTACATCAATAAAGTTTTACAGTAACAAAATCAATACAGCCAAGATTAGAAGGAATGCTGAAAACTGGGAAACATTTTCACAACTAGTGTTTCTTATAAAGGACTAATTCAAATTTATAAGAATACAAGTCATTTTGCAACTGATAAATGGTCAAAGGACATGAATAGGCAGTTTTCAGATGAAGAAATTAAAGGTATCTATAGTCCTTTGAAAAAAATGCTCATTATTGATTAGAGAAATGCAAATAAAACAACTCTTAGATACTATCTCATACCTACCAGATTGACTAAGGTGCCAAAAAAGGAAAATGCTTCATGTTGAAGAGAATGTAGAAAAATTTGGATATTAATGCATTATTGGAGAAACTGTGAACTGATCCAACCACTTTGGAGAGCAATTTGGAACTATGCCCAAAGAGTAATAAAACTGCATACCCTTTGATCAGACATTATCACTACTAGTTCTATATCCCAAAGAGATCATAAAAAGGGGGGGAAGACTCACATATACAAAAATATTTATAGCAGTTCTTTTTGTGGTGGCAAAGAATTGGAAATAGAGGAAATGTTCATCAATTGGGGAATGGCTGAACAGGTTATGCTTTATGAATGTTATGGGATACTACTGCTCTGTATGAAATCATGAGTGGAAAAGTATGGAAAGGCATGCATGAACTGTGGTTGAGTGAAGTGAACAGAATCAGAACATTTTATACATTAATAGCAACATTGTATGACAGACCAACTATGATGAAAACAGCTCCTCTCAACTATTTAGCAGCTCTGAGAGACCTGCTACAGAAAATGACATCTACATACAAAAAAAACCTAAAACAAAACAAAAATCTGTGGAATCTAAATGCAGAGCAAAGCATACTGTTAACTTTTTTTCAAATTTCTTTTTTTGTTTTTATTTCTATTCAAGATTCCCCCCCCCTTAGTTCTAATTCTTCCTTCACAACATGTCTAATATGGAAATATGTTAAAAACAATGGTACAGGTAGAACTCTTACTAGATTGTTTGGGCCATGGAGAAGGGGGAGAGAAGAGAGGGTGGTAGAAAAATGCAGAATTAATAAAGTTAAAAATGGATGAATATTGAAAACTACACTTGCATGTAATTAGACAAATATAATAAAATGAAGAGCAAAAATAAAATAAAAAAAGAGAACTTCTATGTCTTGCAACTTACCCATCAGCTATCTTCCAAAGACAGACTTTGGATCACATGATCAACTGCCCTTCTTTATGGTCAACTTTTCACTGTCACAAAGCATCTAGCTAGTTAGTAAACTATTTTTGAGAGAATTCTGTCAAATTCTTCATAAAACTTCAATTAATTGAATTATATTTTTTATATTTACACATTTTTAAATCTTTTCCCTCTTGATATCTCCCCCAAAAAGGGAATAAATTGTTAAAATGATAACTTATTCTATTTTTTCTATAGAAAAGAAAATTTGCTCTGAATCCTATTCACCATTCTCTGAAAAATCTCAAATCTAGTTGCAAAAGTTATCTTATTAAGGTATGTACTGGAGTCAGTCCTAACCTGCTCAGAGAACTTATTATTAAATATTCAGTGTGGGGGTAACTAATGAGAAGAGGATATATTAAAGATAAAGAGAAGAGAGCCTATAAGAACAGTCTTTAAACAATTAACTGAAGGAAGAAAATATGTTTACGGTAGAAAAGAATAATTTTAGAGATAAATGGAACAAAATATAAACAATTTCATAACTTTAAATATAAATGGATTAAACAATCGAATAAAATGAAAAAGAATGATAGATTTGATAAGAAAACAAAAACCTTTAATCTATTGCTTATGGAAAATAGATTTTAAAAACAGACATACACAAAATAAAACTGAATGGATGGGGAGGGAGAAATTATCATAATCAATTGAATTCAAAAATAGTAGGAGTTGCCATTAGATATCAGACAAAGAAAAAACAAATATTCAAAATACAAAAAAAGACTAAGCAGAGCCATAATGTATTGCTGAAAAGGAATCATTGACAAAGGACAATAAAAATAAAAAAAACTTGTGCACTCTAAATAACTTAGCAACCAAATTCAGAAAGTAAACATTGTCTGAATTTCAAACAGACATAGACATTAATACAATAGTGATAGATTTCAATCTCTATCAGGTTCAGATTTCTTTTTTTTTTTTTTAGGATTTTGCAAGGCAAATGGGGTTAAGTGGCTTGCCCAAGGCCACACAGCTAGGTAATTATTAAGTGTCTGAGACCACTACGCCACTACGCCACCCCCAGGTTCAGATTTCTAAAAGAAAAATGAACAAATGTGAAAATATGGAACTGAACATATTTCTGGAGAACCTAGTTAAAAGACTTGGGACATTACCTAATGCAAGAACAAAATAATATACATATTTCACTGCACCATATATAAACTTTAAAAAAAACTGATCATGTAGCAGGGCACAGAGAGATATTGTAAACAAAAGTAAAAAGGCTGACATAATAAATATACCCTTTAAAAAGCAACAAGAATATAAATTGGTTCAAGGACCAAAAACAAAAGATACCGACCTATATGGAGACTTAATAATGAAATTTTAAATAATGAGTGTACAGAAAAAATAACCATGTTAAAGAATACATACCAACATTCCTGCAAAGTAGCTGAAACAATCATAATCTTATAATCACATAAATGAAGAAACATTGGAGGACACAACAAATTACCTCTTCATGGAGGAAGGATGTACATAGGTATTTATACATTGCATATGTTTTCAGAATTCTTAATATATTGATCAGTTGTGCTGACTTTTTTCTACTCATTAAAAAATGTTATTCATTTTGTGAGATGATTTGCAAGGAGGGTAAAAGGAAGAGACATAAGATATTAAGGTAATATTATTTTAAAAAACAGAAAATATCAGTTAAAACTTTTGTAATCAATGAGAACTGAGAAAGGGACAATGGATTTGGCAATAAAGAGGTCACTGACATTTTTGAAGATAGCAGTTTTGGTGGAATCATGAGTTCAGAAGGCAGATTAAAAAGAGAGAGAAGATGGGAGCTAACTAAAACTCATCAAAGGCATTGTAGGAATACTGAAAGAAGATGATTCCAGCACCTTATCCATAATTTTAAGTGTTGGTCAATGGTAGTATTTTTGTGGTTCTGTCATATTAGTCAAATCTGAATTTTTGTAGCACCATTTAGGGTTTTCTTGGCAAACACTCTAGAATAGTTTCCTTCTCTAGTTTATATTACAGGTGAAGAAACTGAGGCAAATAGGGTTGTTACTTACCTTGTATCAAATAGTTCTATCCATTATATATTTAATTGCTCCAAATGGTAGTGTATCCTTAAACAAATACAAAAGAGATATTTTATTGTATATTTGGTTCTACTTTTCTTTGTTATTAAATGAATTAGCTATTCACCGCATCCTGGGTCATCACCAGTCATCTTGACTTTTGTCTTACCACAGAACTCCAGTGCTTCTGGAGGAGAGAGCAAGGCCAGTGATTACACAGCTCTACCTCACTTAAATCAACAGGTCAGGACATCATCCTCATGATATCTTTGGTTCCCTTTGAGAACGATGGATGAACAAAAGCAACAAATGTAATGCTCACTATACTGCCAATCATTTAGAAAATATTTATTGTTAAATGTTGAGAAATAAAACAAGATGAAAAGGATTATTTCTCCAACCTCTAAAATTAGACCTTTCAAATACAAGACAAGGGCTGAAGGGGGATACATAGACACTCATATTTAAAAACATCAATTAGGTAAGACTTACCTGAAGGCATAGGAATAACAAGTAAAGAGAAATTGTGTTTCATTGGTGTCTACCATGTGTGGGAAACAATACAATCTACCTGGGCAAGAATATTTGAAGATGAAAATGAGGGATGTGGAATAATGGAAAAATGAGAGAATATTTTTAGGATTCATAGATTTACAATTCAAAATTTCAATTAGTAATATGTATATTCTCTTCCTGTGCAGTATGATGATACATTTATTTTTGGGGGGGATGCCTTTTACATTAAGTCCAAAAGTGTACATTGTATGTATGAGTTGTGAAAATATAGTTGGTTTGTAGCCTGTCCCTTCATCTGTCTTCTCCTTCCCTGGGCTGTCTGCTCCAACAACTTTCAGATGTTACAAAATCCCTCTAGCAGGGCTTTTCTCCTATTATTGTTTTATCACAGCACAGCAACATTGATCATTTTAGGCTCCCCTACATCTATCATTTTCAAAAACTTATTCTCTTCTTTTCTTTGCTTTCTGGAAAACTCAATGCCCATTCTAAGTTGCCGGGCTCTTGTCTCCGAATTGCAACTGCATTAAAACTCCCAAGAAGGCAGAAAGACTGTATAGTCTTCTGATTACAAGAGAAAGCACATTTCTACTACTGCATCACTCATAGTTTCTTTGCACTCAGATTTGAAGTTCTTTGCTTATGTGTAAGATATTTAGCATAAAATTACCTATTAGTCTAAAAACTTTTAGACTGGGGTGGCTAGGTGGTGTAGTGAATAAAGCACCGACCTTGGAGTCAGGAGTACCTGGGTTCAAATCCGGTCTTAGACACTTAATAATTACCTAGCTGTGTGGCCTTGGACAAGCCACTTAACCCCATTTGCCTTGCAAAAAAAAACCACATAAAAACTTTTATACTTCCCTCCTAAACTCTTCTTTAAAAAATTTGCCTTTTTTCCTCCTATAGAACTCTTATCAGAATAGTTCAATATTCACTACCTTCCCCATCTTCATGAAATGTTTGCAACATAGCACTTGTCACTGTTGATGGTATCCTTTATTCATCAAGCAGGAAATTTTGAGATAGTATAGAGGAAAATCTAAAGGGGAAAGAGATATCATATGTGAAAGGGAAAAGGAAGCTAGGTATTATTTGAAAGAATTTGGAAAGGGTAACAATGAGCAGTTACAACTTCGGTATAAGTCTACATACATACATACATACATATATATATATATGTATATATATGTGTGTGTGTGTGTGTTTATGTGTTTTAGTATATATTACATGCATACATGCATATATGTGTGTGATTCATATTAAGTATACCAAAATTAAAATCATAGTACCAGTGGGGTAATTCTTTGATCTGGTTTCCTTGAGAACCCAGGGAGAGTCTCACTCACAGCACTTCCACAACACCCTAGGAAGTCAAATTCAGGAAGTTGCCAAACTGAAAGGAAAAGAAATGTATAAGGAAGAGTGTTGATAGCATTATCAGTTTGCAAGATAAATATTTAGCTCATCTATATATAAATATATATTTGAGTACATAGTCAATAAGTAGCAACATGCTGTGGTATTTGAATTGATCAATGGTATATAATCTATTCCTATAGAAGAGTTGGTCTAAAAAGTGGCTAGATAGCAACATTTATGTATATCCCCAAAGAGTGATGTGTATACTAGGTTTGTGTTTTCACTTGAAGCAGGCTGGAGATAGTTGAGTCATATTTTATTATTCTGTCTAAAGTAGAATGGTGGTGGAAGGGATGTAGTTCAGTAAGACTTTAATGAGCCTTATTATTATTTCATTTTCTTATTTATTATCTAATAGGTTTTAATGGGGGGGTGGTATATGGTAATTCAGTCAAACCACGCATTCCAATAAAATAACTGTTTTTTTCTTCACAGATACTAGAATTTACAACTAGAAGGTATCCTACAGATTATTTAGTTCCACCCTTTTATTTTATAGATGAAGCAAATTGAGGTGCAAATAGTTTACATGATTTTTTTTATTCTAAGCTCATTTATACAATAGAAATATTTATAAAATATATAATAACAAATGGAGAAAATGTACATATGTATCAGCTATTGCCTGAGATCACTCAGCTGGTAAGCAGCAAAGTCTAGATTTTGAAACCAGATCTTTTAGATTTAAAACCAGGAAAAGTTTACAGTTATCAGAGCTTGGACTTTAGCCAAAGCACCTACATTTTTTTTCAGGTTAACAAAGCTTCTTTTCATATAAAAACTGAAATAGTTTTATAGTCCAATTTCAGTATGATCACATCTGGAAATCAATTCTAGGAACTCACTGCAAGAAAAGCATTTATTTAAAATGGTTCAGAAAAAAAGGGGAGGGAAGGAAGAAACTACTGATATATTGGACATCCTAGCATCAAATTGTAGATTTTAGAGGAGTGACCATCTAGTCCTGAGCTATCCAAGAGTTTTTAATCTGTGGTCTCTAAGGACTCTTAAATAATTATGTTTCAATATATTTGTTTTCTTTGAATTTTATTTTTTTGTATATAAAAACAATCTTCTGAGAAGGGATTCCTAGGCATCACAAAACTATCAAAGAGGTCCATAATAGAGAAAAAAATTCAGAACTTCCGCCATATAATCCAAACCCTTTATTTTACATATGAGAAACTAAAACCCAGAAAAGTTACCTGATTTGGTCATTTTAGTCCTTCACTTGTGTTAAGCATTGAAGATTCATTTCCTTGAGAACATCTCATTGCAATGAGGGGGAAAAGCATGAAAAAATTTGTACATGCAAATAAATAGTTTTATTTATTATTTGTTAATTTATTTATTTGTGTTTATTATTACTTTATTATATAAAGTAAGATAATATCAGAAAAAAAGACTGAATTTGAATTGAGGACCTCCAACTCCATAACCAGCATTCTTTTCTCTGTACTACATTGCCTCTATGATTGTGATAGAATCTTCTGTGCTATAATAAATGTTGAGTTCAAGGATCTTATAGAAATATAAAAAGACTTACATGAAATAATGAAGAGAAACATGAACAGAACCAAGAGAACATTGTATACAGTAATGAATTCCATGAGCCTTAAGAAAGAGCAAAATAGAATTAGGCTAACAAAGTTGTTTATTAATGTTTTTCTAAGCTTGTAAATTATACAAGCATGGGGGTGGGGGGAACAGCTGGAAAACAAATCCCAAAATGGACACTTGGAAAGAGGTTTTTACAGAATCTGACTATCAGTAGGCAAGGTATGAAAAGCTACTTCTGACTTGTCCACCAAAGAAAGGAGTGGTCCTCAAGTTAGGATGGGCGGAGGGAGGGCATTCAGGATGGAGCCAAGGAGCTGGATATCAGACATTCTATTAAAAGGAATGCCTTATCAGTTATACTAAAGACCTCCACAAAGCCATATCAATCTTTGCCCTTCTGGATGTTGGCACAATCAGTGTCCCTTGTTGCAATGGGATCTGTTATTATGTAATAGCAACATTATTTTAAGAACTATTTTGAGCAAATAAGTAATTTTGACTTTTATACATATCCAAATTCACAATGAAGAACATATGCCTTCAATTGGGGAATGGCTTAACAAACTGGTATATGTATGTCAGGGAACACTATTGTTCTATTAGAAACCAGGAGGGACTGGAATTCAGGGAATCCTGGAAGGATTTGCATGAACTGATGCTGAGTGAGATGAGCAGAACCAGAAAAATACTGTACACCCTAACAGCAACATGGGGGTGATGATCAACCTTGATGGACTTGCTCATCTCTTCAGTGCAATAAGCATGGATGATTTTGGGCTGTCTGCAATGGAGAATACCTTTTGTATCCAGAGAAAAAAATATGGACTTTGAACAAAGATCAAAGACTATTACCGCTAAATTAGAAAAAAGTTTTATATTATTATTATTATTATGTAATTTTAGTATCTCATACTTTATTTTTCTTCCTTTAAGGATATGATTTCTCTGTCATCACATTCAACTGAGATCAATGTTTAACATGGAATCAGTGTAAATACTAACAGAAGTGCCTTCTATAGGGGTTGGGGGGGAGGGAAGTAAGAATGCAGGGGAATTATAAAACTCAAAATAAGTAAAATATTTATTAAAAAAATAATAAAGGATATATGAAGAAAGATGCTATCTGAATCCAAAGAAGGAATTGATAAGTAAAAATACATATAAATACCTATCTGTGTCTAATTGTAGCCATCTCTAGGGTGGAGAGGGTGAAGGAAGGGGGGAAAAAAGGAAAAAAAAAGAAATTTTACTATATTTTTATTAAAATGTTAAAAGAGTAACAATTTGAACATAAAAGATTTGTAGTTTCAAATGAAATTATCTTTTTATTATACTGTATTATGAAATACTTGTTTTATTCTATAAATTAAAAATAAAATAAATGTAAAAATAAAACTGTAACCATATAACAATTTCTGAAAATCTAAGCATCTATATATGCTTGACTATAAAGGAATAGAACTTATAAATATAAATAATAAAGGGAATTAAAAATACTAAAAATGTCATACATTCTAATTGAAAAATAATAAGAGCAACTTAAAAAGAAAAATCACATTTAATAAATAATGATGAAGTGGTTAAAATGCAGAAAAGTATCTTAGAGAAGAATTCCCTGAAGGGAGTTGGTAGGTATTGAAAGACCTGAGACATTAAGAAGTAGGCCACCCTGATAGGAGACTAGGAAATCAAAAAGAGGCCATGTTCCAGAGAAAATGATGTAATATATTCAATTTTCTTGCTCTAGCATCATCTTCAAATCTCATTTACTCCTTGGAAAACCTTTACTTAATACATTTTCCCTCTGACAGAGAAATTAGAGTTATTCAAGGACTAATGCAAAATAACAGAAATGTCTTTATCCACAAGGGAAAGCTACCACAGAGGCATAATTTTCTGCAAAGAACAAATAAGGTAATAAGTATTTCATCCTACAAGTATCCTTGAAAGGGTATCTCTGTCTACCTGACTTGCTAAATTTTCCCAATGGAACAGGAGCTAGTTTCCATCAAGTACTTTAGAATGATAGATAATGAAGGTTTGAAAACCTTTCTAATTCAAAATACAAGCTTTGTCCTTAATTAAAATTTTGGGATAGAAAACATGTGTACTTTCTATTCTTCAACATTTTGCAAACTTCTGTTAAATCAAGGGACTGTTCATATTTCCTCATTCCTAAATTTTGTTATACAAAATAGTATTTACAATAAATGAGCTCAAGAATCATTTTATTGCATAAATTCCTCTATTGTACTTATACTGATTAAAACATTTAGCCTTAAGTTCATTGTATCAATAATTTAAGCTAAAGTTTTCCTTCTCTATTTTTTACATCCTTTTTCTGCAATTCTTCTGAGATCCTAAGATATAGGCATATTCACCCAGCATTCAAAAATTCAGTAAGCATTTGCTAGGTGCCTACTATGTGAAAAGCATGAAGCAGTTTGGAGTAGTGAATAGAGTTCTGGTTTGGGAATGAGGAGGATAATAGCTCTGTGACTGGCAAAAGATTCAACCTTCCTCCCCACTCCCAGTGACAATTTACGAGTGTTGCAGATTTACATCGTGAGAAAGAGTTTTCTTAATGGGAGTTTCATATATGAGAGAAGACAAGTCTAGACAAAAATAAGGTGTTGGGTCTACAAAATACCTTAAATAGAAAACTGATATAAAGCTCTCAGAAGAGGAGGGGAAAACAAAGATGCACCATTAGAGATAACATGGTGTTACCAGATGCTTTGGATTTGATACCTGGATCTATCATTTACCAGCACCTGTTTGGGCAAATAATGTAACTGGGAATCAGTTTCCTCAACTGTAAAATGAGAGAAATGGACTAGATGATCATTGAGATTTCTTTCAATTTTTAAATCTATGGTCCTTAATAAAAGATTATGCCAAATCATTAATAACAAGAGAAAGGAAGAAAACAAAAAAGAAACTCTGATGTTTTACCTATCACACAACTTATTGGAAAAATTGAGAAAAAAGGAGAAATAATGTTGGAAAGGCTATGGCAGAATAGACTCATTCATGCACTATTGGTAGAATTGTAATTAGTTCAACAATCTGGAAAGCAATTTGGAATTCTGTTTAAATGACAAAAATGCTCATTGCTTTTAGCAAACCTCTCTAGTAGCTTTGCCAAGAAAATTCCAAAAGGGGTCATAAAGAATTGGACATAACCAAAACAAGTGAACAATAAATTAGCCATATACTGCAACAAGGTCAAGTAAAAAATTAAGAGTCCATCTATATCAAAATATGTATGGCACTTTTATAATAACAAATAACTAGAAACAAAATAGATGGCTCTTATTTTGGAAATAGCTAAGCAAACTGTGGTATATGACTATAATGGAATATTACAGCACTGTAAAAGTTGATAAGCATAAAGAATTCAGAAAAGCCAAAACAGATTTATATGAACTAATGCATTAGTAACAGAACCAGGAAAACAATATATACAATATACACAGTGACAACAGCAATGGAACAGAAAAAATTATTTTTAAAAAACCTATGCTATGTACTTATTTGATAACTTTGCTCTCATAAAATAGTCAAAAAATTCAACTTCTTCCTTCTTTGGTATAGGTGGGAATTGCATGTAAGAAATACTGTGCATACTGTTAGGGTGCGAATTGCTTGTATGAAATACTGTGCATACTGTTAGGGTGGTAGATGGTATACTGGTTTGTTATACTGAATGTATTCTTTCCTTTTAAAAATAATATCTTTGATATAAGCGATGACTTTCATGGTAGGAGAGAAGCAAGAGGATATATATGAAAATTAAGGTATATGTAATATATTTTGACCTATTTAGATTTAGCTTCTCAGGATACCCTACAACAACCACAAAAACAATTGCTTTAAAATTTCAAAAAGATCCTCCTTCATGTTATAGTTTTCAAAATTATTGAAACTTTATCTTGGGCATCAAAGGAGGTATACCATGAGCTATAGGATACCTTAATTGTTCTTTAGTTAGAATTCTTTCTTGAGAAACATTTCTTGTTTTTGCTTTCCTATTTTTTGTGTGGTAAGGTAATGGAGTTAAGTGACCTGCCTAAAGTCACACAGCTAGATCATTATTAAGTGTCTTAGGTTGGATTTGAACTCAGATCCTCCTGACTTCAGGGCCAGTATTCTATCCATTGCACCATCTAGATGCCCCGAGAAGCATTTCTACCATGAATCATTTTATGTTAGATATTCACCAAATGCAGTGCTCTGTAATTATTTTGATATTTTGAAGAATGTGTAATATCATAGATGAGATTCTGCTACCATTCTTTGTTATTTTTGCCCATGTCCTTTCAAAAATGCTTCACAAGGGAGATAATCAGAAAGTGGCTTGATATGTTTTTTGTATTATCAAAAGACAATTCATTTCTTGATACTAAATGAATCCCATTTAGATATGTTGCCTGTCTATCAGTTATTACCTTCTCTCCTAGCCCACCAACTTTTCCCATCATAAATTTCTCTCAAAGCATCTCTTTTGACACAATTCTTTATTTTTAATATGCTGTTACCTATTCATGATAATCACAGGACTCTTTAATGCCCTTAGAATGATTTAAATTTATTTCTTTAATGACTCTGATATTTCAAAAGGATCCAAAGAATATCACTGTCAGATTTTGCTTAGTATGTAGGAAGTAGTTATTTAATATTGCTTATTGAATGGACTATCTAAGAGAATTCATGTGCATGATATTTGCCAAAAAAATAGAAGTGAACCATTAATGAATGGGCTTTGTCTCTAACCTAAGAGGTATAATTTTAGGTCCTAAATATGGGACTTTGAAACACTTAGAAGTATCTTAAGTTCCTTCTCCACAAATCTTAAAACAAATCAAAATGCTTATTATTTAGGAAGCCAAGGAGCTGCAATACTTCATTTTGCTTAATTAGCTGGATGGAATGGAATGTAGGAAGCTAGGTGGCATAGTGATTAGGATGCCATACCTAGAGTCACGAATACTAATCTTCCTGTATTCAAATCTGGCTCCTGAGATTTACTAACTGTGTGAACCTGGACTAGTCATTTAACTCCGTTTCTCTCAGTTCCCGCATCTGTAAAATGAGCTGGAGAAGGAAATGGAAAACTACTCTAGTTTCTTTGCCAGAAAAATGAACCCAATGGGGTAAAAAAGAATAGGAAACAATTGAACACTTAGGTAGCACCATGGATAGCATGGCACTTGGAAGGAGGAAGACTCAGCTTCTTGAGTTCAAATCCAGCCTCAGACAGCCACTAGCTGTGTGACCCTGGACTGGTCATTTAAACCCTGTTTGCCTCATCTCTAAGATGAGCTGGAGAAGAAAATGGAAAATCACTCCACTATCTTTGCAAGAAAAACCAAAATGGAGTAACAAAGAGTCAGGCAAGACTGAAATGACTGAACAACAGCAGCAGAATAAAATCCTAGAATAGTATGATTTGATCTGAAAAAAAAGAGTGTCATTTATCTGAGTAGTTTTTCACTTGTTCCTGACTGAATATACAAGTCACACATTTCAGACTACATTCCCTTCAGAGTCATAATTATTGACATATCACAGAAGAAGATGGATCTTCCTAATCCACTTTCCACTGATGAGTCAGTTCTTTTTGTGGTAAAGTTCGCGGACATTGCAGTTTCTGGAAATGTAGTATTATGCCTTCAGCTATTCTAAGTTCAGATTTTATTCTACAATCCCTTCACTTTTCTAAAACACTGTGGATGAATTCAAAATAAACAGTCTCTACAGGGAGCTTCCATCTCCTTGATCTCTCCAATTTCCTCTTTCTTGGGATCTGTTCAGATCCAGCACAGTCATTTGTATCCCATCAGATTATTCCTCTCTAGTGTCCATGGAGGCCTAGGGAACTCAGATACTGTCAAATAAGTCATGTGGGTTCCTAAAGAGTTTGGGGAAAAGGGAAGAAGTAGACCATTGCATTTCTGAGAGTGAAATAATAGCAAATTAGTCACCAGGGGACCTTTAGGGATTGAGTGATAGTTGCCTTTTGTACTGATCTTTATAAATCATTCCCTATACACTCCTTGCTATTCTTTCACCGTTTTAATGGCAAGGTCTTTACTAACTGATATCTTGAAATAAAACTAACACTGTAGAATATTTGAAGATAACTTTGCACATACAGAGTACCACAAAAATATTTAATGAGATTTATTTTATTTCATGAAGGATTATATGTCCCTGCTGTACATTCAGAAGACTATTGGAAATATATTCGATTATTCATTTGATGCAATTTTGAATATGCATAATATCCAATAAGCCATTTATTAGAGATTTCTCCCCTTTTATGTATCCCATGAATCATCATAAATTCTAAATCTATTTTATGAGTTCATTAAAATTATGTTCAAAAAGCAATTAGCCTTTAATCTATATACTTAAATTATGTGCATACATAACATATATGTGTGCATATACATGTTAAAACTTATAGTTCTGATTTTTTTATTTTCATGATGAGTTATAAATCTTCTACATACAAAAGGAAATGAATTTTCAAGCCCCAAGTTGAATAGCTTTATAAAACATGTTGAAAATGAAGTCCTATTTCACACTCCTTTTCAATGAGCAATACTTTTAAAAATAAATACTCCAAAGTGGTTTGATTTAGTAAGAGTAATTGCTTTAAAAGGGCCCCTAAGTTGTGCCAGGGGTCACTCACAGACTTTGCTTTGGTAGCCAATCATTGCAGCCAAGTAAAGCCTAGAAAGTGTTGTTTGCAACAGAGGAGCCAGTGCCATTGTAGCTCATCTGAATGAGTCTTTATAAATTAAAGTAGCCAGTTGCTTTGTTATTTTTCACATGAAATATGATGTTCACCAGTTGCCAGCAATATACTTTGAGAAAATATATGAACAAAAATTGATATGAATATTTAGGGACTAGAAGTATATACTTTTTGTTTCATTTCCTTAATGGAACTGCTGTTGAATTTCTAATAATCAATTCTTTCATCATATTATTGTGTTTAGGCTG
The DNA here is from genome assembly GCF_037893015.1 of Macrotis lagotis. Taxonomy (NCBI): domain Eukaryota; kingdom Metazoa; phylum Chordata; class Mammalia; order Peramelemorphia; family Peramelidae; genus Macrotis; species Macrotis lagotis. Next base: position 555,414,085 of record NC_133658.1, read on the forward strand.
GTTGTTTATGTGTTTATATCAAAGCAAGGCAACTAGACTTTCCTGACTAGTGATAGTGTCATCCACTGTAAATATATTGCAAGGAATTATATACTTAACAAAACATTTCTTCCGTAGACAGTTTTTTGGGGTTTTTTTGCGTATAATGCATATAGGAAAAAAGAACTTGTGCACATGGATAAGATCTGGCACCTGTACTCCTTTTCAGAGCAGAATTCTGTCCTTGTCATCAGCCTAGGAGTTTCCTTAAGGAAAATAGTACCAGTAGTACCCTGCCTCATTTGCTATTAGAGCTTCTCTTTCTTCATCTCCATCCTAGTCTTTTTGGGGAATCCATAAAACCCATACAAATAATATCCATAACAAGGGGAGGGAAAAGTCTCCCAGTTAACACTATGCTCATGGAGGGGGCAGCTAGGTGTTTCAGTGCTGGAGTTAGCTCCTCGTCTGTAAAATGAAGACACATTAGAGACAAAAATGACAAACCACTCTAGTATCTTTGCGAAGATAACCACATGAGCTGGTCCATGGGGTTGGTCACCAAATGCCCACCATGACTTAACTGAACAATGATCATAGGATATTGTCTTTAAAAGACCCTGGTAAAATGTTATATAAGTTTACTCCTTATATGTAGAGCAACACATCATGTAATCCTTTTCTAGAATTTCTTTGTTCATTCACTGCAATTTTGTATAATAGTGACAACACTGGCCTTGAGATTAAGAAAACCTTAGTTTGACTCCTGCCTCTGATAATTACTTGCTATAGGATTCTGGGTAAGTCATTTAAATCTTCAAGCTTGAGGTTCCATCTCTGACACACAAGAATAATAATGCTTGCACCACTAATATTTCATGGAGAAGGAGGGGGAAGGAGGAGAGAAGAGAAGAAGAAAAAAGTAGAAGAAGGAAGAAGAAGGAGGAGGAGGAAGACAAGAAGAAGAAGAAAGAGGATGATGAGGAGATGATGATGATGATGATGATTATGATACAATAATCTTATCAACTGAATCAACTAATCAATTGAATTTGACATTGTATGCAATGTTTCACACATACTGTTGGAAGTGGAAATTTTCTCATTTCTTCTTCAGGATTAACTCTATTGTTATAACTTTTCATGGATCAACTTAAAGATGGAAATGTTTATAGCAGATATTTACTTTTTAATCTTTTAAAACATAATATAATATAAATCAGTTTTCTATGATGACTCAGAAACATCATTATGAGACATTAGTTATTATACTATGCTAAAGGTGTAGAAGTTGGGAGATATGAGACTAAAGCATATCCAGGAAATTTCTTGAAATTTGTTTTCTTCAATAAATCCCAGGTGCCAATTTGCTTTTTGATTATTTGTATTTTTCACAGAGAACGATAAAGGTTCTGGCCTAATTAGTCAATCAATGGTCAAATCTTTCTCCCAAGGAATCTCTTTGTCTTCCAGAAAACTTTCTATGTTCCATTGCCACCTATGTCTTTTGATTTATTCGTACAATTAAAAGACTTAATCCGTGATTTCCAATTCATTAACACAATGGTCCACCCACACATTCTTGCTGACATTTGTCCATTCTTTTATCTTGCTTGTACTAAATTATTAATGGGGTATAAAAATAGGAAATCCCTTTTGTTCTAAGAATTTTTGTTAGGAATTTTGGGGAGAAGTTATTGTAATGCCTATAAATTATTTTACTTTTTAATACAAAAATTTTATTTTTTAGATATAATCCTGAGGTACAATTTCTCTAAGTCTCCCTCCTTTATTTGACTTTGAACAGAAAAAAAGAAAAAAAACAACCATTTAAAAGTGCATCTTTAACAGATAGGTTTTTAGAAAATGCTTTAAGATTTGTAAAGTGCTATACATGAAAGATCTCATATGAGCCACAACCTATATTTGAGGTAGTTGCTACCATTAGTTCCATTTAAGAATGAGAAAATTGAAGCCAGGAGTTTAAATGATCTGACTATAGTCATATACCTAACATAGGAGAATTCATTATTCTCTTTCAAGACTGTATACGATGACTTTCTCATATTATGTTTTTGATAACAATATTTCATATCTAAATAACATTCTGGTTCATAGGTTGAGTCAATGAGGTAATTGACTAGTAGAAAAAATTAATAACAATAATAATAATAATAATAATTTCATATATGCACATATCAGTCACTGTACAGTAGTGAATATCTGGGTTCTAGTCTTACCTCTGAAATAGCCTACCTGTGTGATGCCAGGATAGTCACCCAACCACTGTCTCCCTCAGTTCTCTCATATATAAAATCAGGATGATAATAGCATCTATTTTACAAGGTTTTTGTAAGGAAGAAGAAAGTAATATTTTTAGGTACTTTACAGAGCTAAAATTGCTATATATATTCACTACCATTGTTATAATTATTAATTCCTTCATTATTTATTTGTATTTTATGTTTATCATTTATTTGTTATTCATATCCTATAATTATTAGTTATTCAATTATATTCCATAATTATTATTTATTTATGTTGTAAATTTAAATGATTTAAATATTGTGAATTTATGTTGCAAATTAAATACATATGCTCATATATTTATTTCTTATTGATTTTGCATTGCATACTTATTCATTTATATTGTGATAATTATGAATTTATGATATATAATTATTGTTAAATATTTATATACTATTAGTAGTTTATTATTTGTTTGTATTTTATTGTTATTATTTCCTTGTATTTTGAAATTTATAGATATGTAATTTATAATTAAATTCCTCCCTGATACCTACTAGCCATGTGATCCTGGTAATTTCCTTATGAGCATAAATTTAAATATCTATATTTCCTACCTCACAGAATTAGTATGAAGCTTAATAAATCAATTAATGAGCATTTATTAAATATCTACTACATGACAAAGTTAAATGAGATAATCTAAATAAAGCACCTTTAAAACTTGAAAGTATTAAATGACTATTGAAAAATCAATCATTATTAAGATTCTTCAAGGATAATTCCATAACTTTCTAGAAATTGAATAACCTTGTTATTCTTATGTAAACTAATGGTTCTAGGATGATTTTTTTTCCACTGAAGGCACAAAATAGTGATAGAAAATCAGAAACTGTTTCTGTCCATTCACATACTGATTATGAAGTAACACAAAACCTCATGGTACCCTTGTCACCTCTAAGAAATAATTTTTCAGACGCCAAAATTTTTATTACATGAGAACCTACAAGTAAAGATAAATGCAAGCATTCAACCTAAATTGACTATACTTAAACATGAGTCACCAACAAGTACCAGGGGATAAAATTAAGCAAACACTAGCAAAATAAGTCAGTCTAGTCAGCATTACAAAATGGTTCGGGGGTGGATTCAAAAATGAATCTCTGGAAAAAAAATATACATCTGGTCCACCACTTTGTGACTAATTTTCACAAGCTTTAGGTGTCTTTCTTATGTCGTGTCTCACTTTGAAATACCAAGGACAATACATACAGAAGATTCTTCCATTATTTTCATTAGCCCAGGATCCCGATCCGGTATACATACTGATCTTTTCTGTAAAGAATTATAATTTGGAGTCCACACTGTTAGATGGCTTCTACATTGGGGCACCCCTAATGTGTTGCTTATGAACACAGGAATATCTAGTTTATAATACCTTGGGAAATTGTAGTTTAGCTTTTTTGAGGCAGTTGGTGGTTCATTGAAAAGAGAGCTGAACCTGGAGTCAGGAGGACCTGAGTTTAAATCTAATCTTAAACACTTAATAGCTATGTGACCCTGAGGAAGGTTCTTAATAATATTTGTAAAAGTACTTAGCACAATGGCTGGCACATAATAGGTTTATAAATGCTTATTCCTCTGCTCAGTCATGAGAAGAAGTTGTGGAGCACTTAGAATTCAGTCAGATATCAAAGATGCCAAAATTCCATGACAGCCTAGGCCATTCTAGTCATCTTGATTTTTGTCTTGCCACTAGATATCAATGAATTTGGAAAAGAGAGAGAGGCAAACAACTTTGTGCAGCTCTGCTTCACTTAAATTCAATTCACAGGCAAGTCAAGACATCACCTCATGATGTCATTGATCCTTTCTAAAAAAAGAGGACAAAGACTAATACCTGGATGATTATGAATTCAGGCATTCAGTAAATCTTTCCTGTGTGACTGGCAAATTCCTCAATTTCTTAGTGAACCAGGAGATTTTTTTTTCTTTAGTATGTGTGGTGTGCTGGGCTACATATTGGTGAAAATGCAAAAAGAGAAGCTTCATCTCAACTCCTAAGAACCTAAAAATTCAATATGGACAGGTAAGATAGGAACACAATGAAACATTCCAGGGGATAAACAAAACCAAAGGACTGTGATAACAAAGATAATCCAAGTAAGGTTAACCAATGGTCTAATTTAGCTAATGTAAATTCTAAGATTTTCCTAGCACTTAGATCTGTTGGGTTGATCTGATAGATGCTGTTAATAGCTATGTATCCACTCAGTAGTGATTCATATATATACATATGTATATATATACATATGTATATATGTGTGTATGTGTATATACACATATATACACACATATGTGTATATATATGAAATACAGTTGGGGAACAATAATAATGATGATGACAATAATAATAACCTTTTAAAGTTTGACAAAGCATTTTACATACATATTACATATTTTACATACATATAGACATCACAAAAACCTAAAACAGTAGGAACTTTTCTTATCCTCTATACTGATGAAGAAGCTGAGGCTCATAGAGTCAAGTGACTAGCCTAGCTAGGGTCATAGATTTAACCAAATCCTGAGGCAGGATTTAAGTTCTAGACTTCCTGACTTGACTGCTAGTTCAGTGCTCTATCCACTTGTGTCACCCAGTTTTAGATGCTGCATAGCTCTGGTGAGATGAAGTAGAGAATAAGATTGAAGGAACCGAGTTCTGATAAAGGTTTGGAATGGAGATAAGACCCAAGATTCCATATTGAAGCAGGCAAACCAAATAAGATGAAAGACAATTTTATCAGAAATGAACATTCAACAGAAAGATATGTGGTCAAAAAACAAGATGAGAAATGGATAAATCAAGGTTAGAAGCAATTTAATTTAACAAGCATTAATTAACCCAAACCTAAAGTCTGTGATTTTTATGCAATAAACAGAAAATAGGGCTTTATGCCTATGGGTCATTTCTGTTTTTTCACTGAGAATTAAAATATACTAGATAGTATCCATGTTCTAATAGTTGAGTTTTTAAAATTATTGTTATTTTGTAAGACATCTTGATCAACTTTAAAAACACGTGTGGTGTGTGGAGAGAAAGACAAAGGAGGACGAATGGATAGATAGGCAAAAAGAGACATAGAGAATCAAAGGAAATGTCAAGATGGGAAATACAGTAGTTTTTTTTAATCAAATCATAGTGAACAGCTGTTGGGGAGGGAAAAGTTTAAGGTATGCCCAGTCAGAATGGCATTCACTTCCAATATTAAAATGTTCTGTTGATTGGAGATTGGCTTAAATACTGCACTGGTTTTTCTTAGTTCTGTTTTCCCTATAATAGCCTCCTTAGTCTGTCATAATTACCTTTTTGTAGCTTCACCAGCAGTTAGCCAAATTACAGCACATCTATTTTTAAAAAAATGCTTCATTTACAGAAAAGAAGATTGAAATCTCTCTCTCTCTCTCTCTCTCTCTCTCTCTCTCTCTCTCTCTCTCTCTCTCTCTCTCTCTCTCTCCCCCTCCCCTTACCACTCCCTTCTTTTCTTCCCTCACACATCTTCCCATCTTCCCCTCTCTCTGGCTCTGTCTATATCACTCTCTTCTCTCTCTCTCTCTCTCTCTCTCTCTCTCTCTCTCTCTCTCTCTCTCTCTCTTTCTTCATTTTGGATTAGACTGGGAAGGAGATCACATACTTAACCCTAAAATGTCAAATTTTCAATGCTAGTTGCCCTAGAAATTCAGCATTTGAAATGATTATTTATTCATAATCCTTCTACCCTGCCAAACCCACCCAAGGTCTCTTTTCAGATAATTAGCCTTCTGTTGTTCTCACTAGATTTCCCCTGAAGCAGCTGACAGTTTTGTACCTGTCTGCTGGAGCCCATATCTCAGTAATAAGATACAAGTAGCCATGTTATATATTTCTTGGGAATTTATCTTGCCATAGCAGTTGCATACAAGCTACTCTCAGACTCCTATAAATTATCTGGTGGCCTGTTCAAAAAAGATGGCTAAGGCCACTTTCTTCCCCACGATGTTACAACACTAAACCACTCACATTACAGATATGGTTAAAAAAATCCAGCTCTAAAAATATTTATTGAAGGTTATTAATATCACTTGGCAGAAGCAATAATAAAAAATATTACTCTCAGATTTTTGTATTTAGAAACTCTGTTTTAACTGCTTAATCAAATCAATTACTCTTTAATACAGTGATTCTTACTAACCCAATTTAGGGCTCAATGACTTAAGTACCTAGAATGATGCTACAATCGTGCATGTATTTTCTAAGGTTGGTCAACTCCTTAGAGTATTGTCTGCCCTATGTCAAGATATCTGGGAAACAAAATTATTAATCATAAGGCTGCTCTGTGTACATGGAATCAGAGCAAAGAGAACTGACTGGTCTTGTGGGAGCTCAAGTCATTCAAGCTATAGCAGAAGCTGATGAATTATTCTTGCTCTTTTGTAGCAATGTGTACCTCTCCAGTGACTAGAATACTCATGTTCAATAAAAACAGTGAATCTCCACCTATTAAACGAATATGAACCAACTTTACTTTTTCTAGACTCTAGGACCTGGAAATTGTTACTAACAAGTTTCTCTCTTCTTCATCTAAACATACTATAAGTATAGTACAATATATGTCCCAAGTTTACTGATTACTTCTCATTAACTTACACTTCAGATTGCTTCACTAAAGTGTTGCTCCCAGGTCTCATAATGCCAGGGAAGTGACCCAGCAATATTGAAATCTAAGTCAAAAGGGAATAAGTACAAGATGAAGTTGAGAAGGTCCAGTTGTAATCTTGGAATATGTCATTTGAAGGACAGACTATCTGTGCTGAGGAAAAACTCAGAAACCCAAAGAATGTTCACTAGATCACAATTTTTGAGGGGCCAATATAAATGCATGAAACTATCTTCTAAGGCATAGAGAGACCATGATTTGCCTCTGTTGAAAGTGTGGAAACATTAATAAAAACACAGATCTTTGAAAAAAACATTGAATTTACAAGCAGAGGTCCTAGCCCTGCCACATATTGCTCAAGTGGCCTTAGACAAGTGATTTTATAATAAAAATTGGTTTCCTCATCTGCAAAAGAGGGGTCTACAATATATATATATATATATATATATATATATATATATATATATATATATATATGTATATATATAATTTCTAGTGCTATATTTAGGCCTACATCTTGCAATAAATATTGAAGAATATTAATAAAAAGGCAACTGATAAAATAGAGAACCAGGCTTAGGAAGAGCTGTATTCAAGTCCTGGCTCTTATTCAGATTAAGAGTGTGACTCAGTTAGACAGTAAGAACTTACTTGTACTGGTAAAAAGAATGTCATCCTTAGGAGTTCCACAAATCAATGAAATCACAGATTTAAATTTTTTATAAAAATTTTGAAGCATATTTTAGGTTAATTTATTCCTGGTAACATATAGAAAAGCACTTTGAAGTCAGCAGCAAATTATCTTCAAAGTTTATTTATTGTGGGAAAGGTAACTTTTGGGAAGATTTCCTATAGATTGCTAAGGCCATCCTTGTACCTGAAATGGTGTTATCTTCAACTCCAGAGACTGCAATTTCTTAATATTTTCTCTCAGCATGCTAGGCATACCTTATTCTTCAGTCTATATTTCATTGTCCTATGAGAGGCATAAATCACATTTTGCATGTTTGTGGCACAGTGAATAGTATCAGACCTAGAGATAGGAAGACTCTTCTTCATGAGTCCAAATATAGCCTCAGACACTTACTAGCTGTATGACCCTAGGGAAATCACTTAACCCTGTTCGCCTCAGTTCCCTCATTTATAAAATGAGCTGGAGAAGGAAATGGAAAACCACTTCAGCATCTCTGCTAAGAAAATTCTAAATGAGGTCACAGAGTCAGACATGACTGACAAATGAACAACAAAATCCACATACAAAAAGGCCCCCAGAAATAATTGCATGATTACCAAGGTAACCCAGCTAATCAATGATTTATCAGAGATCTCTAGTATACTAACTACCAAGCTAGTTCCAGGGCACTAGTCATGGAATTATCATGTTGTTTGCTCGTTCTTATCTTATACATTATTAAATCCACACGGAGTTTTAAAGCTATCTGGTCATCCTCCATCATTTATACAAGAACCTACCTAATTCATTTCAATTAAGATGTAGCAAGGAGGGGTGGCTAGGTGGCACAGTGGATAGAGCACTGGCCCTGGAGTCAGGAGTACCTTAGTTCAAATCTGGCCTCAGACACTTAATAATTACCTAGCTATGTGGCCTTGGGCAAGCCACTTAACCCCATTGCCTTGAAAAAAAACTTTAAAAAAAAGATGTAGCAAGGAAGTGAGGTAGAATTTACTAGATATATAATCAGAGGACCTGAGTTTAAATCCCAACTCAGAGACTTGATAACACATGTATGACTTTAAACAACTTGGTCTCTCTGGGTTTTTGATTCCTTTTGTGTCAAATGGACTAGATCATCTCTTCAATGAGTGTTGGTTCTATGATCCTTCTCTTAAAAGTCTTTACAATCTCTTTTTATGAGCTACTTGGTAATTTGAATATTCTCATTCTCAGAAACTTCATTCAACATGCATAGAACAATTATTAAACATCTACTGTGTGAATTGTATTATGAAAAGCACTGATATAGATACAAAGGCATGTAGGGAAGTCTCTTATATCAAAGAATCTATTAAAGTGTATAAGATGTATGGCCTAATAAAATATAACACCAAATATAAGTGGATAAGAAAAACATAAAATGTTATAAGGTCAAATGAAGAAGTAACTTTGGATGGGGAGAACAAATCAATATCTTTTGTGGAAGAGATAGCATTGAGTTGGTCCTTAAAGAATGGGTCAAGAGGTAAACCTAAGGTGTATGTTTAAGAGGGATGAATTTAGAGACGATGAGAGCTGTAGGAACAAAGAGGGAGAGGTGAGAAAACAAGGAGAGGGATAGTCACTAGACTTGTGATTTCATTGATTATAAGTAACTTCCAGATGAAGAATCTCTCCACCAAAACAAGTTGATTCCTTCTCTATGATATTCATAGGCTCAGGGAATTGCTGGGTCACTGAGAGGTTGTACCAAGCTTTTTTTGAATAGTATTTTATTTTCCCCTTTTACATATAATGAAAATTTTAACATTCATATTTACAACATTCTTAGCTCCAAATTCTGCTGCTATCCTCCCTCCCTGAACTCTCCTCTTCTGAAAATGGTAGACAGTTTGATATCATATATACACATGCTATTACGTAAAACATATTTCCATTTTAGCCTCAGTTGTAGAAGAAGAAACAGATCAAAAGGAAGATAACCACAGGAAAGAATAAAGTATTTTTTCCTTCCTTGTCTTTTTTTTTTACTTACCTTTTAATTTATTTACACATTGCTAAAATAGTCTTGTAAGAGTAAATAAAACCCCCCCTCCCACAACAAAAATAAAAAATCTCATAAGAAATAACATTAAAGAAAGAGAAAAAAATGTGTTTGGGTCTTTGTTCTGGTACCATCAGCCCTGTCTCTTGGGTGATCACACTCTTTTTTTAAATTATTCTTAGAAAGATTTTATTTTGAGTTTTTTACAATTTTTCCCCTAATCTTGTTTCCCTCCTCTCACCCCCCACAGAAGGCAGTCTGCTAGTCCTTACATTGTTTCCATAGTATACACTGAGCTAAGTTGAATGTGATGAGAGAGAAATCATATCCTTAAGGGAAAAAAATAAAGTATGAGAGATAGCAAAGTTATATAATAAGATATCAGGCTTTTTTTTTTAAATTACAGGTAATAGTCTTGGGTCTTTGTGCAAACTCCACAATTCTTTCTCTGGATACAGATTGCATTCTCCATCGCAGATAGCCCAAAATTGTCCTTGATTGTTGCACTGAAGAAATCAGCAAGTTCATCAAGGTTGTTCATCACCCTCATGTTAGGGTGTACAATGTTTTTCTGGTTCTGCTCACCTCACTCAGCATCAGTTCATGCAAATCCTTCCAGATTTCCCTGAATTCCCATCCCTCCTGGTTTCTAATCGAACAATAGTGTTCCATCATATTCATATACCACAGTTTGCTAAGCCATTCCCCAATTGAAGGACATTTACTTAATTTCCAATTCTTCACCACCACAGAGCTGCTATGAACATTTTTTGTACAGGTGATGTTTTTACCCTTTTTAATAATCTCTTCAGGGTATAGACCCAGTAGTGGTATTGCTATATCAAAGGATATGCACATTTTTGTTGCTCTTTGGGCATAATTCCAAATTGCTCTCCAGAAAGGTTGGATGAGTTCACAACTCCACCAACTTTACTTACAACTTACAATGTAGTAGTGTCCCAGATTTCCCACAACCCTTCCAACAGTGATCATTATCCTTTCTGGTCATGTTGGCCAATCAGAGAAGTGAGAGGTGGTACCTCAGAGAAGCTTTAATTTACATTTCTCTAATAAGTAATGATTTAGGGCAATTTTTCATATGACGATGGATTGCTTTGATTTCCTCATCTGTAAATTGCCTTTGCATATCCTTTGGGCATTTGTCAGTTGGGGAATGGCTTTTTTTGAAAATTTGACTCAGTTCTCTGTATATTTTAAAAATGAGTCCTTTGTCAGAAATACTAGTTGTAAAAATTGTTTCCCAGTTTACTACATTTCTTTTGATCTTGGTTACAGTGGTTTTGTTTGTGCAAAAGCTTTTCAATTTAATGGAATCAAAATTATCTAGTTTGCTTTTAATGATATTCTCCACCTCTTCCTTGGTCATAAACTGCTCCCCTTTCCATAGATCTGATAGATAAACTACTCCTTGATGTTCTAGTTTGCTTATATTTTTTATGTCTAAATACTGTATCCATTTTGATCTTATCTTGGTATAGGGTGTGAGATGTTGGTCTAATCAAAGTTTATTCCATACTAACTTCCATTTTTCCCAGGAGTTTTTATTGAAGAGAGAATTTTATCCCAATAGCTGGACTCTTTGGGTTTCCAAGCAGATTATTATAATCATTTCCTGCTATTGCTCCTAGTCTGTTCCACTGTTCCACTCTGTTTCTTAGCCAATATCAGAGAGTTTCAATGACTGATGCTTTATAATATAATTTTAGATCTGGTAAGACTAAACCACCTTTTTCTGCACTTTTTTTCATTGAATCCCTGGAAATTCTTGACTTTTTTATTTCTCCATATGAATTTGCTTACAACTTTTTCTAACTCATTAAAGTAATTTTTTTGGAGTTTTGATTGGTAGGGCACTAAACAGGTAATATAGTTTTGGTAGAATTGTCATTTTTATTATATTAGCTCAACCTATTCATGAGCAGTTGATGTTTGCCCAATTATTTAAATCTGATTTTATTTGTGTTTGAAGTGCTTTGTAATTGTTTTCAAAAAGTTTCTGAGTCTACTTTGGCAAATAGACTCCCAGGTATTTTATATTATCTGAGGTTAATTTAAATGAAATTCTCTTTCTAGCTCTTTCAGCTGTATCTTGCTAGTCATATATAGAAATGTTGAGGATTTGTGAGGGTTTATTTCATTTTTTGTGACTTTGCTAAAGTTGCTAATTATTTCTAGTAGCTTTTTAGAGGATTTTTTGGGATTCTCTAGGTATGCCATCATGTCATCTGTATGGATCACATTCTTTATCATAAGTCAATCAAAGAAATTACTTCCATATTTTTCCACAATTGCTGTTGCTGATTGTAATTCCTTCCATCCATTCCTTCCCACTACCATTTATTGGGTGGGATATGCCACCCAATCCCACCACCTTGCAAAAAGTAAAAACGAAAATGTGTAAAATACAGCTACCTCCTCCCATGATCTACCCTCTCCTCTATCACCTACATCCCCCCTCCACTCCCTCTGTCCCCTTTCTCCCATCCCCTTTCTCTTTTTTTTCTTCTAGATTTCTATATCCTATTATGTATGTTTTTTCCTCTCTGGGCCATTTCCAATGGAAATGAAGGCTCCCTCATTTCTCCCCTCCCTTCCTCCCTTCCATACCTTTGCAAAAGCTATATCTTGACTCTTTTACATGAAAAATCTTAGTCTATTCTACCTCTTCTTTCCCTTTCCTCCAGTACATTTCTTTTTCATTAATTGACTCCATTTTAAAAACATATCATACCTTCAAATTAGGCTCTCTCTCTCTCTCTTATGTCTCAACTATAAAGCTCCTTCTAACTTCTCTCATAAATAAGAAGGTTCATATAAGTATTATCATCATCATCTTCCCATGCAGGAATACACATGATTCATCATCATCATCAAATCCCTCATAATTTACCCTTTCTGTTCATCTCTGGCTGTTTCAACAGGAATATTTGAAAATCCCATTTCACTGAAAGTCCATCTTTTACCTTGGAAGAGGATGTTCAGTTTTGCTGGATAGTTGATTCTCAATTGCATTCCAAGCTCTTTTTCCTTCCCAAAAATTATATTCCAAACCTTATGAGCCCTTAATGTGGATGCTGAAAAGTCTTGAATAATCCTCACTGTAGTTCTACAATATTTGAATTGTTTCATTCTGGCTGCTTGTAATATTTTCCCTTTGACGTGGGAGTTCAGGAACATGGCTATAATATTCTTGGGGGGGGTATTTTTTGGATCTCTTTCAGGAGGAAATTGGTAGATCCTCTTAATTTCTATTTTTGCCCTCTGCTTCTAGAATATCAGGGCAATTTTCCTGTAGAAATTCTTTAAAAATGAAGTCCAGGATCTTTTCCTGATCATGACTTTCAAGTAGCTCAATAATTTTTAAATTGTCACTCCTGAATCTGTTTTCCAGGTCAGTTCGTTTTTTAATGAGATATTTCACATTTTCTTCTAGTTTTTCATTCTTTTGGTATTTTGTTATTGTTTATTGATTCCTTGCAAATTCACCAGCTTCCTTTAGCTCCATACTACATTTGAAGGAGTTGTTTTCTGCAGAGAGCTTTCTTATTCCCTTTTCCATCTGTCCAATTCTGCTTTTTAAGACAGTCTTCTCTTCATTAACTTTGTGGACTGCTTTTTTCCATTTGACCTAAACTAGTTTTTTACAAACTATTTTTTTCAGAATTTTTTTTTTGGATCTCCTTCACCAAGCTGATGACTTAGTTTTCATGTTTTTCCTACATCTTTTTCACTTCTCTTCCCAATTTTTCCTCTACCTCCCTTACTTGATTTTCAAAATATTTTTTTGAGCTCTATCATAGCCTGAGTCCAACTCCTCTTTGTCTTGGAGGCTTTGGATTCAGAAGCTTGGACTTTATAATCTTCTGAGTATGTGTTTTGATCCTCCATGGGACCAAAGTAATTGTCTATGGTCAGGTTCCTTTTTTTCTGTTTACTCATTTCCCCAGTCTGTGTCTTAGTTTGCGGATGCTTCCCAAGCTTTTAAGTATTATTCAGACCACCCCCCCCCCAAGGACCTCAGTTCCTTCAAGGTCATATGAGAGGCCCTGACTACTCTCCTGGCCTGTGTTTTGGTCTATGGATAACCACAAGCACACTCTTCTGCCCTGGAGCTGTGAGGAGGGTACCCACTCTGTGGCAATTGGGGGGGGGGGGGTGGCAGACTGTGACCAAGATCTGAATATGGACAAAGCCTCAGAATCCTGTCCCAGGGATAGAGGAGAAAACCTGACAGTCTCCCCCACTTCCCTACTCTCTGTGGGCTGAGTACTCTGGAGGCGGCTGCCTGGCGGCTCCCTGCTGGGTGGCTCTATGGGCCTGCTTCTGTTTCCTGAGATCTGGGATGTGCTGATGACCAAGGTTGCACTGAGGGCCATGTTGGCTCCCATTCGCTCTGGCAGAGGTTTACCTGTTGATCTTCCAAGTTGTGTTTGGCTCCTTGGGTTGGCAGGTCAGGAAACTCCTTCTGCCACCAGGAACCAGCTCTCCCAGGGACCCAGGCACCCTGTGGGCTAGTTCCAGAAGGCAGGAGCTCCTTCCCTCCAGTGATGCTCCTGGCTGCACTGCCACTCCATCCAAACCCATGGAACAGAGTCTTCCCATGATCTTTCACTTTACCATAAGCTGGAGAATTTCCCTCACTAGATCTTTCTGTGACTTTTATCTCTTGAAAATTTAGTTAGAGCATAATTTTAAGGTTTTTGAAATATTTTGAAGAGAGTTCCTAGGAAAGGCTGATCTCATGCTGCCATCTTGGTTCCACCCCAAGAATAAAGTAATTGAAAAAACTATGCTAGGATCTTCATTCAAGAGTCCATCAGTTTTTATCTAGATATGAATAGCATTTTCCATCATGAGTCCTTTATATTTATATTGAATCATTGTGTTGCTGAAGTTTTGTCATTCATAGTTGATCATCACAAAATTTGTACGATGTTTTCCTCTTTCTTTTCATTTCACTTTGCATCAGTTCATTGAAGTCTTTCTAGTTTTTTTCTGAAATCTGCCTGTTCATTATTTCTTATTTCACAATAATATTCCATTATATTCATATGCCTCAACTTGTTCAGCCATTCCCCAATTGATGGGAATCCCTCCAATTTCCAATATCTTGCCACCACAGAAAGGACTGCTTAATATTTTTGCACATGTAGGTCCTTTTCTTTTTTATTATCTTTCTAGGATTTACACCTAGTAGTGGTATTTGCTGGATCAAAGGTTATATATTCACAGTTTGGTTGCCCTTTCGGTATAGTTCCAAATTGTTCTCCAGATTGACTGGATCAGTTTACAACTCCTCCAACAATACATTAGTGTCTTGATTTTCTCACACTCTCTTCAACATTTATCATTTTTTGTCATATTAACCAATCTGATTTGGTGTGAGATGGTATCTCATAGTTGTTTTAATTTGCATTTCTTTTGCAATTGGTTCAGTTCTAAGTTCTAAAACTTACAGACCATCTGAACTAATTACTCATCATCAGGAGCACTTCATATGGCTGACATAGCTTTGATTTATTTATCTGAAAATCACCTGTTCATGTATTTTGATCATTTATCAATTGGGAGATTACCAAGTATTTTATAGCCAGGATCAACCTTCCTCTCTTTTCCAGAGTCATCAATGCGCAATGTCAAGACAAAGGTGAAGATAATGGATAATGACCCAGTATACAGTGAGTAATCTTGACCTATCTAAATTAAGATCTTTCCCAAATCTCAGTTTGTCTAGGGCCAAGTTCTTTAAATGACTTTGAGTTAAGTAAGAATTGAGATTAAAAAATGACCAAATTTACCATCCCAAAGATATCAGTCTGAGAGGGGAAGTTCCTTAGAATTTCTAGATTGGTTAATATGACAAAAAATGATAAATGTTAAAGACAGTATGGAAAAAATCAAGACATTAATGCATTCTTGGTGGAGTTGTGAACTGATCCAGTCATTATGGAGAACAATTTGGAACTATACCCAAAGGGCAACCAAACTGTTATAACTTTTGATCCAGCAAAATATAAATTCATTCTAAACCAGCAAAACCTAAACAATAAGTCACAAAATCTTGGACTGGACTTATTATTGGCCATTCAATAAAAGCCAAATTGATTTGGTCTTAAAGATTAGTCAAGTAGTTCCACTTTAATACAGTGAACTTTTAAAAACCTGTTTTTAGAGCTATATTTCAAGAATTCAAAAATGAAGGTTTCAAAGTAAATTGTCCCAGTTTTTTGAAAAAAAAATAATGGAAAGAAATGATAGTAACATTTTCTAACTTTTGTTAGAATTGACAGGTTGGGGCCTGAGAGGGCAGTTAGTATTGGTCTCAGATAATTTGGTATAGATAGTTAATACAAAATCTTCTAAGAACCTGTTCCACTTCTTCCCACAAATACACACAATATTCATGGGTGGTGTAGGCTTAAACTTAGACCACTATAGTGATGAAGCACATATTTAAAAAATTTATATGTGACACGTTTTAACTTATATCACCTGTTCTGGAAGCACTTCTTCTTGCAGAACCTCTGCTGTTGTTGTTGTTCAACAATGCCAGAAGCAGGACTTGAACATTTTCTAGCATTGAGGTCAGTTTTCTATCCATTATGCCATGCTATCTTAATATGTGATATTATATCTCACTTATATGTTCAATATATCATGTAAATTACTTTGACTAAATAGTAAATTCAATGAAAAGGAATCTTAAGTGTGGGTTGGGTTTTTTTTTAATTTGCTTCAAATCATACAAATTTCCATTTTATAAACTAGACCCATCAAGTCAGATGACTTAATTCATTAGTCATTACTAGGCAAATCTTAGAACATACCAGGTCACTCGAACTAGAAATTTTTATGGTAAGAATGAAACTAATGCTACCAAGAATGATGTTAAATACTCTAAACTGTCAATATGGTCTAACAGCAGAATATAAACTTTTGCTTTTATTGTCAAATATTATCTTGCAGAAAGGTAAGGCAAAAAGAAGTGTGTGTGTGTGTGTGTGTGAGAGAGAGAGAGAGAGAGAGAGAGAGAGAGAGAGAGAGACAGAGAGACAGAGAGACAGAGACAGAGGGAGGGAGGGAGAGAGACAGAGAGAGAGACAGAGACACAGAGAGACAGAGAGGGAGAGAAACTGTGAGAGAGAGAAAAACCATGAGAGAGAGACCAAGAGAAAAAAAAAGAGAGACAGACAGAGACAGAAAGAGATGAGAGAGAGAGAGAGAGAGAGAGAGAGAGAGAGAGAGAGAGAGATGAAGCAATAGAAATTTAAAGAGATCTAGGCATTGGACAATTGTAGAAATAAATCACACTAATGAAGTATTGAAGTATTCAGGAGACCTTAGCTCCAGAGAGCAAAACTAATAATAATAGGTAAAATGACAAAAAGACAATTCACAATAAACTTTTAAAAATGCTTCCTAACAATTCAAACTACAGCAAACTAGAATAGGCTGATTCAAGAGGTAGAGAGCTCTCCCTCTTTGGAAGTTTTCAAGGACAGAATGTATTATCACTTGTCAAATCACTATTAAATAGAAGATTCTTTTTTATCTTAAAACTAGATGAACTAGGTTGAACTAGACAGATATTAATGCCCCTTCCAATCTGGAAATTCTGTGATTTGATTACTAGTTCTCTCTTGACTTGCTAAATATCTCTGGACAACTTATTTTATGCTTTTTGTGAATTAATTTTCCCATCTGTGCAAAGAAAATATTACCACCTACTCCAAATATGTCTTTTATGGGGATTGGGGGGAGCAGTGGGCAGCAAGGAAAAGAGGGAAAAAACAGAGCCCCTATGCACACAAGGCAGGGTTATGTTAAATAGAAACACAGACTGATAGATGGCAGAAGTTAGTTAAACAAATAATGGGATAATATAGGTTTAACACGGGAAGACTTTTTTTTCATCAGAAAATGAAGTGTCTCCATCTGCTTGAACATCTTCCATTGGGTCCTGATTATTCTTGTTGGAGGCAGATAAGGCTTCTCTCCTAATCTGGAGCAAGTGAGGTGTGAAGTTAATTTTTACATTCAAACTCTTACCAGATTAGAAATTGTACAGCTAAGTAGATGCCTTGTAATAGCTTTTTGGTTCTCTATTGTTTTATATTCAGGAGATTAGACTATCTAAGGTATTTTGATGCTTTGTTAAAGAAAAAATAAATTTCTCAAGTGCATAAGGGACTTTTAGAAAACTTTATTCATAGCATAGAAATTAGTGCTGGCTAAAGAGAGCTTCTTTCTGCTCTGATCTGTTTACCTTTCATCCATGATATTTTGAATCTCATCTCTGCTTTTGCATAGCCTTTCCCTCTTTCATGGAATGCACACAGTCATTGTCTTCCCCTCTTAAAATCCTCATTCTCCTTCCAAGTCCAGGTCTCACATAATGTTTTATGTGAAACCTTTCCTAGATCCCCCAACTACTAGCAGAACCCATTCAAAATAACCTTATGATTTGCATGCCAACTGTAACTCCTTAGACATCTACATATTCTTTGCCCCTATAGAATACAAACTTTAAGTGCCTAATAAACAGCACTCTAACATTGCCTATTGGCACCATTTTAAAATGATAAAAGCTCAAGTCTCTATAACTAAAATCTACTTTGTATAATATAATATTATATAATAATATAAATAAAATCTACTTTAATCATATATATGTATGCACATGTACATATACATATATACATATATAGATAAGTATATCTTAGAACATACCAGGTCACTCGAACTAGAAATTTTTATGGTAAGAATGAAACTAATGCTACCAAGAATGATGTTAAATACATGTGTACTATGGTGAGTGGTGCAACAGATGGAGAGCTGGGCCTGCAGTCAAAATGACCCAAGTTCAAATGTGCCCTCCAATACTTATTAACTGTATAACCCTGAGCAAGTCACCTAATCTTTGTCTGACTATTTTGTCATCAAATAATAGCATCAGTTTCCCCAGGTTTTTGTGAGGCTAAATAAAGCAATTTGTAAGGCACATTGCAAACCTCCAAGTGTAATGTAAGTGTTAGTTGTTATTATCTTAATTATACCATCATTTTTAAAGTACAGGTATCATTATTATTATATGGTTTTTTATTATTATATGTTTTTTTATAATTGAATGTGTTGATATAGGAAAATGAGTAAGAGACCTAAATAGGGCAGAGAAGATGATATCTGGGGGATAGGATTACCAGAGTAGATCTTCCTATATCTTATTTCCTTTTCTTTTTATTGTATGTCCATAAACAAACATAGATCTATGTATATACACATACATAAATTCCATATTTACAATTATTCATCCTTAGAATATTTCCAGTAGCCTTACATTAAAAGTAATCTTCCTTCAAAAAGGGGTAGCTGGGTAGTTCAGTGGAGGGAATGATGAACTTAAAGTCAGGGAAGACTCATCTTCCTGAGTTCAAATCTGGCCTCAGATACTTATTGACTGTTATCCTAGGCAAGTCAGTTATTTACCTTCATTACTCATCTATAAAATGACTTGAAGAAAGAAATTGAAAATCATTCTAGTATCTTTTCTAAGAAAACCCCATATGATGTATACAACTGAAAAATGACTGAACCAAACACAAGAACATTGAATATAATGATGGCAGAATCTTTGATGACATTTACTGAGTTATTGCCTAATCTTTCAAATTTGTCTATATTAAAGGTTGTTGGATCCTTGTGTTTAGTGGTCATGAGATATGGGTAGAGATAAAACTTGTGATTCCTCTGCTTCAGAGAATTTCCAGATGGTGAAAATCCCTCTACCAATACAGATTGACACATTTCTTTATTATTTATAGTCTAGAGACTTGCCTAGAGCAATGGAAGGTTACCCTGGGTCACACAAACTAGTGTATATCAGAACTGGGATTTTGAAAGTAGGTATTCCTAACTCAGAAGTCAGCATTTTATCCCTACAAAACTGTAAAACTTCTCAAAGGAACCTTAACAAAATCTCTTTATAAGACTAGTATGGAATCTTCACACTTCTGCATTGTCTTTTACATAGTTCAAAATGAATATAAAAACCTAAGACATTCTATGATTCTGGGGGGGAAAGTATTGCAATCTATAATATAAAAAAGAGGATCCTGAGGAAAAAAGAGCCCTGAGTTTTAGAGTCTATGATTCTACTTACTCACTACATAGCCTATAGCAAATCACATCATAGTTCTGTGGAAAAACTACCTTTGGGTTATGTAGAATAAGAAATAATAGCCAGCTACTTTCACATTATATGAAATATTGAACCGTGTGCTTTGAAATTCAAGTAGGAACTAAGATATATGTAGTTAAGTTTTGATTTTACCACATAAGAGTAAACAAGTGACCCCGTTTCTCAGGGGTAGGAAGGTTACTTTTAATGTAAGGTTACTGGAAAAGTTTCAAGAAATGTTAGTAACTTTTCCTTTCTTAAGGCAAAATATTTTCCCTTGACTGAAGACCCTGGGAATTTCCTCCTCATTGAAACAAACCAAGTATCTACTTTAGAAAATTAGTTTGTGATTTTATAATTCTGTTTTATTTATAACTGTTTCAAGTTAAGTATTAAGAGCTAGCTTGGGGGGGGGGGTGTGTTGTGTACTCAATTAATGGAAAGTCTGGAAATGGTTGATGGGAACCAAAATGGTGACGTAAGCAGTAAATAGCCATAGTTTTCCCATATTCACCTCCAAACAACCATAAAATAGTGCCCCAAAATAAATCCTTGAACAGTAGGATCAGTAAAAAGAAAAAAAAAAACAATATTTTACACATCTTCCCATGGTTCATTCCACTGTAATAGGTTTTTCTCACCTCTTCATGTGAAATGATTTAGCCTGTTCTTCCATTTCATTCTTTCTAAAACCATTATACTCCTTTTTTATCCCTTAATTATTTTATGACATTCCCTGAAATTCACCTTATTCCACTTACCTCTGTCATGTTTTTTTCCTTTTAGTTGTACTTTTAGTGCTACAGTTTTTAAGAAATACAATTATCATCATTCCAGGTAGGGATGTTAACTATTTATCTGCATTGAATCCTTATGTTTTCTTTTCCTGTTTTTAGCTTCTCTTGAGTCTTCATATTACAAACAAGAATCACTTACTCTGTGAAATTTAGCATAATACTCCAAAGGGAAAAAAATATATATTCAATGAAGTAGAAGGATTTCAAGCTTTCATAAAGAGAAGATCAGAGCCAAACTAAAAAAAAAAAAAAAAAAGACATTGATCTTCTATATAAAGACTCAAGGAAGAGGTAAAATAGGGTAGATCATTTCACATGAAGAGGTGAGAAAAGCCTATTACAGTGGAATGAATGATGGGAGGGTGAGTAATGGGCATGTCATGAATCTTACTCTCAATATTGGTGAAATAGGGAATAATATATGCAATCAGCTAAATACAAAAATTTATCTAATCCAACAGTTAATTAGGAAAGGAAAAGACTAATACATTGGGGGTGGGGGAGAGAAATCAGAAAAGAGAACAGATCAAGAAGGTAGGACACAGCAGCAAAGCTGTTGAATAGGGAAAGAATGAAAGGAGAGAGGGTACAAACAAGAGGAAAAATAAGATGGAGGGAAATACACAGTAAGTATCATAACTGTGAGTGCGAATGGGATGAACTCTCTCATTAAACAGAAGTGGGTAGCAAAGTGGATCAAAAACCAGAATTCTGCAATATGTTGTTTACAAGAAACACATTTGGAATAAAGAGACATACAGAATAAAGCTAAAGAACTGGAGCAGAATCTATTTTGCTTCAACTGAAATTAAAAAATAAAAAGAAGAGGCAACAATTCTGATCTCAAACAAATCAAAAAAGCAAAAACAGATTTAATTAAGAGAGAGAAGGAGGGAAACTACATCTTGCTAAAAGGTACCATAGAGACAATGAAGTAATATTAAACATACATGCACCAAGTAGTATAGCATTAAAATTTTTAAAGGAGAGAATTAGTGACTTAAAGGTCTATGAGCAAACAAGAGATAGAAATCACTATGAAATGTAAAAGAGACAATTTTGATTATATTGCATTAAAAAATTGTGCAAATAAAACCAATACAACCAAATTTAGAAGTAAAGTAGAAAGCTGGGAAGCAAACTACATAAAGTGTCTCTGATAAAGGCCATATTTCTTAAATATTTAAAAAACTGAGTCAAATTTCTAAGAATACTAGCTATTCTGTAATTGATAAATGGTCAAAGATATGAACAGGCAGTTTTAAAATGAAGAAATCACAGCTATCTAAGGACTCTGAGGTAGCACTTCAACCTATCAGTTTAGCTAATGTGACACACACAAACACAAAAAGGAAAATGATAAGTGTTGGAGAGTGCATGGGAAAATTGGGACACTAATCCATGGTTGGTGGAATTGTGAACTGATCCAGACATTCTGGAGAGCAATTTGGAACTATGCCCCAAAGGTAAACACATTGTGCATATCCTTTAATCCAGAAAATACCCTAGTTTGTAGCCCAAAGACATGATAAGAAAGGGAAAAGGACCTTCATGTACAAAAATATTTATAGCAGCCCTATTTGTGGTGGTAAAATATTGGAAATTAAGGGGATTCCCATCAATTGGGGAATAGTTGAACAAAATGTGGTATATGAATGTAATGGAATACAATTATGCAATAGGAAATTATGAGCAGATTTCAGAAAATTCTAGAAAGACTTCTATGAACTGATGCAAAATGAAAAGAACAAAACTGAGAAATCATTGTACACAGTATTAGCAACATTATAATGATCAACTATGAATGACCCCAGTAATCCAAGATGAGTAAAAAGAACTCACAAAGGAAAATGCTATCCACATCCAGCTAAAGAACTGATGGACTCTCAATGCAAGTGGAAGTATATATTTTTCACGTGCTGTATTCTTTTTTTCTATGTTTTTCTCCTTTTGATCTGTTTCTTCTTTTTACTACTATGATCAATATGGAAATATGTTTACATGATAGCAAATGCATAACCTCTATCAAAATGCTTCTTTGGAGAAGAGAGATTGGGAAGCAAAAACTTTAAAACTCAAAATCTTACTAAATTATCAAAAATTATCTTGACATGTAATTGGGGAAAAATTAAATACTATTAAAAAGAATTCTTAAAAGTTAAAAACAAAACAAACAAGTTCTTGCATCCTAGGTCTAGAATTGACAATGGTCTCCTAGGATCCTAAGTCTAGAAATAGAAAAGATCTTAAATGACATCTAATTCAATCCTTCCTTTTATATGACATTGTATTACCGTTTTGACTAATTTGAAATAAAGGGAGTGTGTTTGTGTGTTTGTGTGTTTGTGTGTGTGTGAGAGAGAGAGAGAGACAGAGAGAGAGAGAGAGAGAGAGAGAGAGAGAGAGAGAGAGAGAGAGAGAGAGAGAGAGAGAGATGGGCAGACAGACACAAAGAAAGGCTGGGGGGCCACACAGTAGTTTCAAAGTTTTCTAGAGCCATCCAATCCCTTGAAGTGTGGTCTTAAAAAATTCTACTATCTGAAGAATCCTATCAAATATCAGGATGCTTATTTTCTATCATTTAGTTAGGAGTTCATTTTTTGCAAAGACAGAGTTGCTAAAAGATGAATGCAACCTTAGTGAAGACATTTGAGATTGAACTGGAACTGAACTGGCAGACCACCATGAACATCTCTAGAGTTTGGAGTTTAAAAATAAAATTGCTGTTGTCAGACTAAAAGTAACTTTTATAACTTAATGAAAATTTATTTTTTTTAGGGTTTTTTTTTTGGCAAGGCAATGGGGTTAAGTGACTTGCCCAAGGCCACACAGCTAGGTAATTATTATTGTCTGAGGCCGGATTTGAACTCAGGTACTCCTGACTCCAGGGCCGATGCTCTATCCACTGAGCCACCTAGCTGCCCTCTTAATGAAACTTTAATGGAAGCTGTCTAACCATTTTACTGTGGTCCAATAAGATTCTACTCTTTTTGGATGTAATAGATTTAAATCTTAGGATAAATAGATCTCTTCTATTTATGAAACTGAGAGATAGTTACTGTATTACATCTCTTCCACCCCACCCAAAATATCTATTCCTCTAGAAAACTTTCCTAACTACTACTAGCAAAAAACCCTTGAGAAACTAACACACAACACCATGGGATATATTTCAAGCCATTTCAAGTCAGCCTTGGGCAAAAATGTGAAAAAAAATGAATTTTCTACATTCTCTTACCTCTCCTTCTCTGTGTCATTCTTCCAAATTGTTCCTCTTCTCTCTCTAAATATGCAGTAGCTCTATGCTAGCCCTGAAGTTACCCGTGTGTGTGTGTGTGTGTGTGTGTGTGTGTGTGTGTGTGTGTGTACATCCATGAATCACACTATAATTTCTCATCAGGGTATCTATGTTCTGCCATGTACTCCTAATCTTTTCCCATTTTCAACCTTTCTCAAAACATGAAATGCCGGGGGGGCTAGGTGGCACAGTGGATAGAGTACCGGCCCTGGAGTCAGGAGTACCTGAGTTCAAATCCGGCCTCAGACACTTAATAATTACCTAGCTGTGTGGCCTTGGGCAAGCCACTTAACCCCGTTTGCCTTGCAAAAATCTAAAAAAAAATATGAAATGCCTAGTTTTCCCATCTCTTTTATGATAAGGTATTCATGGTCTCAAATAACTCAGGAATATGTGAACTTTGGAAGAGTAGTATCAAAGATTTAAATTTTATATTCTAACGCTAATAGAAAACAGAGAGGCAGTTTGGATCAGTGTGTATAGAGAGCTGGTTCAAGAGTTAAGATAGGGCAGCTAGGTGGCGTAGTGGATAAAGCAGTGGAGTCAGGAGTACCTGGGTTCAAATCCGGGCTCAGACACTTAATAATTACCTAGCCATGTGGCCTTGGGCAAGCCACTTAACCCCATTTGCCTTGCAAAATCCTAAAAGAGAGAGAGAGAGAGAGAGAGAGAGAGAGAGAGAGAGAGAGAGAGAGAGTTAAGATAACCTGGGATCAAGTCCTGCCTTCTGACAAACACTGGCACATGTGACACTGTGGAAGTCATTTAACTCCTCAGGGACCAAGGCAACTCTCAAAGACTGTGTGTTATAGAACAGTTATATCTCTGCATTGGCAATGGGAATTTGGAAGTTTTCTGATGATGAGCTCCCTACCCTGTTGCATTTCCCCCAAAATTTACAAATCATAAGAATGTTATTTTTTTTATGTTGTTGATGCTGTTGTGGTGATGATGCTGATGCTGATGTTGATGATGATGGTGAAGGTGATGCTAATGGTGGTATGAATAATACCTTAAAGTTTACAAGGTATTTTCCTCACAACAAACCAACACACTTGAAAAAAATAAGCATCTTAATCTCCTCACATCCCCAACCAATCTACAAAGAGTTTGATCTGTTTTCCAAACTAGGTAGCATGTAAATATAAAGAATTGGGATGCTTCTCACAGACATGCAAATAAAATTTAAAATAACTGAACATTAAAATTTCAACTTATCCAAATGACGATTCTTTATTTAGGGCTAGCAGTCTGCTAAATTAAAAAAGAAAAATTAAAATGTTATAAGCAATTAACATCTCTCATACTTATGCAGTGTTTTTCTTCAAATGTCTATGAAATATTAAGGTGATGAATAATAGCTGGCAGTCCTCCAGGGCTATGCAAAACACAGTGCTCTCAACTGGCAGCTAGCATGTCTCTGTATCAGCAGAGTCTGGGAAGCTTAACAAAGCAGATCAGGGATAATAGAGTTCCCCTTTTCCATCTCCCTTTGCATCTGTAACTGTTTAGGTTCTCTTTCACATTTTTCTTTTCTCTTTGCTCCTTAATTTTTTTAAAATATTCCAATTATTAAATCTTCCATTTAACAACCAAAATAAGAGTTAGCTAAAATCAATTAAACTTTCCCTGGGAGATTTAGTTTTATAGGTTTCAAATCTATTATTTTAATAACACCAAACCTCCTTCAAAAACATTATCTTATTTCTTCCATTAATATACTTGAGCTTCCAGGTAAGTGGTTTAGTAGATAAACTTGAAGTTAGGAAGTCCAGGAAGTTTGAATTCAGTTACTAATTGTTTGATTGTAAGCATGTCACTTAACCATCTATAAAATGGGGATAAGATGACCCAAGGTTGTTGTAAGAATCAAATGAGGTATAAATCTATGTAAAGCAATTAAAAAACTTTAAAGCTTTTCCTAAATTTCATCATTCTGATGACATTGGGGCTGAAAGTAATGGAAATTAACAATCTTTAGAGGATTCAAGTTAAAGTTCTCCCAATGGACTATGAAGAGGCAAATATTTGCAGCATGATCATGCCCCAAGGTGGGATTTTTCAGAACAAGTTGTGTAGAACTCAAAGGTGTCAGAAGAAAAAAATATGACCAGAAAAATAAGGGGAACACAAGTGAAGGATAAATATCTGACAGTTCATGGGATCAATTGGCTTCTGTACAATGTAAGGCTATCTAGAGGAAGGACCCCAGCATGTTCAATAGACCCTCTGAGGCAGATTCAGGGAAGAGCACAGACAAAAGTCACATAGGCAGGGCAGGTTTGGGCGGGCTATACACTACGATGGTAGACCCACATCATTGAGATCACAAATCCACCAAAGAATGAAAATAAGAAAGCTATGATATATTTCATATGATCAGAGCATTGTATATATTTAAAGTTTTAAGGGCCCTAAAGTTCTGTATAAGAGACAATGATGAAGAGGATTTTTAAAAATTAATAATAATAATGATGCTAGAAATCAAAATTCATTAAACACTAGCAAGTTTGGCACTATGCTAAGTATTTTACAAATATTATTTCATAACAACCCTATGGCTTAAGTATTATTCCAGTTTCACCATTGAGTAAACCAAGGCAAAATGAAATTAAATGACTTATGCCACAAAGCCAGTAAGTGTTTGAATTTGGATTCGTAACAACCCTAGGATTTAGCTATTAATCCTGTTTCACAGTTGAGGAAACTGAGACTGACTGAGGGTAAATAACTTAACTAGGGTCACAAAATCAGTAAGTGTTTGAAGCTAGATTCAAATTCAGAACTTGCTGAATGCTGCCCAAAGAGTTCTATCCAGTGTACTGCTAATTGTAATATCATCCTTTGATTCTTTTATCTCTGTGAAAATGGATACAGTACAAAAGAAAAGGGATTTCAGGGGAGAATTATAGTAAAATGGACAAGAATGGTACTACAAGAAACTTCAAAGGACACATTTAATGGGGGAGGAAGGGAAACTTCCTCAGAAAGTCAGTCATATTCTCTTGACAACTCATGATCTCTCTGATGGAAAGAAATTGGACTTGTCATTAACACTTAAGGTCTAATCACATGACCATGAGAAAGTTAACTTATTTACTCATGATGTAAGTTTTCTCACTTACAAAATGAAAAGGTTGAAGAAGATGCCAGCTAATATCTTTTCCAGTTGAGGATACATGACCTTATGGTTCAATGATGGCAATTTCAGTAAATCTAGAACTCCCAAAGAAGCCTTTCTGACCATGCCTCCAATTGCATATGAGCCTGAAGCTCATATGTCTCCCATTCCACTTTGAATTTCCCAATGTAAAGCACTCCTGGGTATAAAGGGTATGAAGAGATGAACTATAAAGGAATTATTGATATTTAGATAAAAAAAAGTTGAAATTCACTGTCCTTTTTTATCAGGTCCTTCATCCCTTATTACCCAACCAATTCCATAAACTAAGAGTATTTAAAAGACCAAAAGCTCATAAACATGATTCACTCTTGATGACATAAATGCATCTACAGGTTGTAGTAGCTTAAAGATTTAGTCTAGAATCTGTATAGCTGAAATAAATGTTTGCCTAACATCCCAGGGACTTCACTTTGAAGCCTGAAAAAAACTGTATGATAATTTACCTTGTATAGACAGAGCAGTCCTACACTGGGTCCTGTTCTGAGATACCTGCTTGGGGTATGCTGGTAAATATTTAACAATCAACTCTTGATTGTTAAGGAAAGACATATACTATTTACTCTTCATCATTAACATTTCATCCATCACTTTCTTAAGTCTAAACAGTTAACAAAATAATAACTCAAGATCTGATTTGGAGCATTTGCAGATTTCTAAGGTGCAAATTATCACACTGAAAATTTAACAGTGCTTTAGGGAGCCAGCACACCTCTGATCTTGCCTCTCTTAATTTGTCTGTAAAGCAAAGGATACTTAATTATTCCAACTTCTGTCCCAAAAGGCAATTACAAAGTGCAGGGAACAGAAAGCAGGACCTAGAGTCAGGAAGACCTGAGATCAAATGCAACCAGTGTGAGCCTGGGCAAATCACTTAATCTTTACCTCAGTTTACTCAACTGTAATGGCAATAGTAATAAACTTACTTCCCAGATTTGTTAGGAAAATCTAATGAAATAATATTATAAAGTAATTAGCACAGTGTATGGCACATGGTAGGTACTTACTAAATGTTTATTGAATTGAGTCAATAATAATAGCTAAGAATTATACTTTCAGATACTTAAAGCACTTTTCATATATTATTATTGCATCTGATCCTGTGACAATCTTAAGAAAGGTATTATTTTTATTAGCCTTATTTTACAAAAGAAGAACCCAAAGGCAAGAGAGGTTAAGTAACTTGTCCAGGATCAAACGGCAAGTAGCTGAGGTAGAATCTGAACTCAGATCTTCCTGACTCTAGGTTCAGGGTTCTAGCCACTAAAGTGCCATCTAGTTTCCTCTTGAATTTAAGTAGTGCCAGCCATAACACTGGGGAAGGGGGGCCAGTCACTTAAGGTTATTTGATCTTCTGAGTAGGACTAGTTTTGGGGAATCAATTGACAAGTAAATGGCTCCTAGTGTGCCAGACCCTATTAGCTGGTGGGTAAACATGCATTTTACAACTTTCAGAGACCAAAACTAATTGAAACTTAGGTGAACTGAAAAAAAATAGATTTTCCTTTGACTAGGGGTACCATTGATGGTTTTTTGGGTTATCAATAAAACATAATTAGATTTTAAACATATAAGGTTATGTTACTGTTTAAGATCCATAACTATATTACCTTAGATCCCATTTCCCTCCGGTTACAATCTCTTCTAAAGCTCAAGTAGAATACATTTAAAAGTCCACTCAGGAAATATGTATTGAATACTTATTTTGTATAAAACAACTCTTCAAGGGACTATAAGTTATATAAAGATGTATGCAGTGTATGCCCTCAAGGAATAGCAAGAGGTAAATGTAAAATGTATTAAAAATAATAACATGCTAAGACAGTGACTAAACTGTCCATACTCTTTAATCCAAAGATTCTGCTGTTGGGCATATAAACCAAGAAGGTTAATGATTTTTCTAAAAGGCTCATATATACCAGTATTTTGATAAAAAAAAAATACTCTTTTGTATTGGCAAATAAGTAACAAAGTAGATGTCCATTTATTGGAGAATTTGTGCCATGTGAACAAAAAGACATACCACTACATGATAAGTAACAAAGAATATGATGAACTCAGAAAAGTACAGACTTATATGAGTAGATACAAAGTGAAGTAAGGGAGGCGGGGCCAAGATGGCGGAGAGAAGACAGGCACAGTTCTAAAGTCTCCTGATCTCTTCCCCATCTATCACATGAAACAAAGCTCTTAAAAGAAATCCGAACCAGGAAACCCAGAAAGAAAATCCAGGAGAGGAAAATCTACCTCAGGATTTGTCTTCCGCAGCAGCCTTGGCTGACTACCGGCAGGTGAGTCTGAGCTCCCAGGGAAGATCAGCCAGATCAACAGCTGAATGGGAACCGGGAGTGGACGAAGGGGGCTTGGGTCCGCGGGGAAGCAGAGGCGCTAGTGTTGAGGATGTCCCCCTGGAGCTTGGGGAAGGGGCCACGGGGAGAGGTCTGGTGCAGGAGAACTGCGGACACCATCCCTGGGCTCCTCAGGTCTGAGAAACTCTGAGCCCACGCCTCCATTGCACTGAGGTCTCCTCATTAAAACAAATGCGAATTAGTTCTGTCTCAGGCCCAGGTGTGTGAGCAAAAGAACCAGCCCAGCTGAGGAATCACCTCAGGCCAGGGTAAAGCCCACCACTGATTGAAGGCAAAAGAATTCAATAGCTCCAATTCCCTCCCTCAAGCAAAGGGAGAAGGCCTGCAACCAAGGTCACAGACACCCCAGAGAGGGCAACCAGCTCCTCCTACTGGCCAGCCAGAGAAACTGCACTCAGTAAAGCCTTTAGAGATCCCAAGCCCAGGTGAACCAGCCCCATCCAACTCAAGGTCTTAACATAATGAAGAAGGGTCAGCAGAAAGGTGGATCCATAGAAAAATTCCTGGAAGGGAAAGACCCCACCCCAGAGAGACCTGGAACCTCTGAGGAGAATACAATCTGGTCTCCAGCACAGAAAGACTTCCTTGAAGAAATAAGGAAGGAATTTAAAAATCAACTGGAAAATTTGGGGGAGACAATTAATACCTTACAAAATGAGAATAATTCTCTCAGATCCTCAAATGAGCAAATGCAAAAAGAAATTAATTCTCTCAAAACCTCAATTGGTCAAATGGATAGCTCTTTCAAAAGTAGAATCGACCAATTGGAAAAGGTTAATGAAGAAAACTCCTCCCCCCAAAAAAATAATGGAGTCTACAGAAACTAATGACTCCACGAGACAGCAAGTCAATTAAACAAAATCAAAAAATAGAAAAAATAGAAGCAAATGTGAAATACCTTATCAACAAAACCACTGACCTCGAGAATAGATCAAGGGGGGGAAACCTGAAAATTATAGGACTTCCTGAAAACATTGAAGAGAAGAGAAAAAAAAGCCTGGACTTAATATTACAGGATCTAGTGATGGAAAACTGCCCTGACATCATGGAATCAGAGGGCAAAGTAGTTATTGAAAGAGTACATTGATCCCCACCAGAAAAAGGTCCTAAAAGGAAAACACCAAGGATTGTTGTGGCCAAACTCCAGAACTATCAGATAAAAGAGAAAATCCTGCAAGCAGCCAGAAAGAAACAATTTAAATATCAAGGAGCCACAGTAAGAATCACGCAGGACCTGGCTGCATCAAATTTAAGGGATCGAAGGGCCTGGAACGAGATATTTCGAAGAGCACGAGCTTGGAATGCAGCCAAGAATCTACTTTCCTGCAAAGCTGAGCCTTCTCTTCCAGGGAAAAAGATGGACATTTAACAAAATGGAAGAATTCCAAAAATTTCTGATGAAAATACCAGAGCTAAACAGAAAATTTGGATATCAAATAGGAGGTTCAAGAGACAGATGAAAAGGTAAAAAAGGGGGAGGGGCGGTAAAAGGAAAAAAATGCAACCCAGCAAGTTGAAACTGGCTATATCCCAGCATGGGGCGGGGGGGGGGGGGGGGGTAGTACAGACTCTCATAAATCCTGAGAATCCTGAGAAATGTAACTCTAACAGAGAGAATATACCTAGCCAGAAATGCTGGGCATCCATGACCTATCCATGAGACTGATATCTAATGGGATGTAACTGGCTTTAACTCCATCGGGGAAAAGACTCTAATAACTCTCAGGAATTTGGACTCTATTCAACAGAATATACTGAACTAGAAGGGTTAGACACTCAGAATTTTCTATGACTTAGATAGAATGATCTAAAAAAAATACACTACCTCCCTAAAAAGGGGGACAGGAAAGAGATGGGAGGAGGAAGGGGATTGAATGGGACAAATCTCATTACACTAAGAGGTACAAAAAAACTATGGTAATAGAGGGGAAGAAGGGAGTAGAGGAGAAACACCTGAATCTTCTTCTCATCAGACTTGGCTTAAAATCAACCTACACATACTCAGTTAACTTATAAAAACATCTAACCTTTCAAGAAGTAAAAGGGGAAAAGGGGAGGGGGGGACAGAGAAAGGGAAGGGGAGTGGAGGAAATAAGGGGAAATAACAAAAGGAAGGGAAGGGAACAGGGAAAGGGGAAAGAAAGGGGAAGGAGTGATATAGGAGGGCAAACACACTGAAGGGGGTGGTATTCAAAAACAAAATACTGGGGAATATGGATAAAAGGGGGGGAAGGGGGAAAAATACAAACAGAGGGAAGATAGCACAGAGGGCAATAAAGAATTAGTAATCATAACCTTAAATGTGAATGGGATGAACTCTCCCTTAAAATGTAAGCAAATAGCAGAGTGGATTAAAAACCAGAATCCTATAATATGCTGCTTACAAGAAACTCATTTGAAGCAGAGAGATACATATAGAGTAAAGGTAAAAGGTTGGAGCAAAATATATTTTGCTTCAGCTGAAGTAAAAAAAGCAGGGGTAGCAATCCTTATCTCAGACAAAGCAGCAGCAAAAATAGATAGCATTAAAAGAGATAAGGAAGGAAACTTTATCCTCCTAAAAGGTACCATAGACAATAAAGTCATTTCAATATTGAATATATATACATCCAGTGGGACAGCACCCAAATTCTTAGAGGAGAAGCTGAAAGAATTGCAAGAAGACATAGACAGCAAAACTCTACTAGTGGGAGACCTCAACCTCCCGCTATCAGATCTACATAAATCGAATCATAAAACAAAGAAGAAAGAAATTAGGGAGGTAAATAGATTGTTAGAAAAATTAGATATGGTAGACTTATGGAGGAAACTGAATGGGGATAGGAAGGAATATACCTTTTTCTCTGCAGTACATGGAACTTATACAAAAATTGACCATGTACTAGGACATAAAAACCTAATGATCAACTGCAGAAAGGCAGAAATAGTGACTACATCTTTCTCAGATCACAATGCAATAAAAGTCATATGCAATACTGGGCCAAGGAGATATAGACCCAGGGCAAATTGGAAACTAAATAACCTCATCTTAAAAAATGAGTGGACCAAAAAACGAATTATAGAAAGAATTAACCATTTTATCCTAGATAATGATAATAATGAAACAACATACCAAAACCTATGGGATTCATTCAAAGCAACTCTCAGGGGACATATTATAGCTCTAAATGCTTATATGAATAAATTGGAGAAAGAGGAAATCAATGAACTAAACATGCAACTAAAAAAATCAAAGAAAGAACAAATCAAAAATCCCCCAATCAAATACCAAATTAGAAATTTTAAAAATCAAAGGAGAAATTAAGAAAATTGAAAGCAAAAAAACTATTGAATTAATAAATAAAACCAAAAGTTGGTATTATGAAAAAACCAATAAAATTGATAAACCTCTGGTCAATTTGATTAAAAAAAGAAAGAAGAAAACCAAATTGCTAGTATTATAAATGAAAAAGGTGAACTCACCACCAATGAGGAGGAAATTAAAGTAATAATTCGAAATTATTTTGCCCAACTTTATGCCAATAAATTTGATAATCTAAGTGAAATGGATGAATATTTACAAAAATAAAAGTTGCCCAGGTTAAATGAAGAAGAGATTAAATACCTGAACAACCCTATCTCAGAAAAAGAAATTCAACAAGCCATTAGTGAACTCCCTAAAAAAAAATCTCCAGGGCCTGATGGATTCACAAGTGAATTCTACCAAACATTTAAGGAACAATTGGTTCCAATCCTATATAAACTCTTTGGAAAAATAGGGAAAGATGGAACTCTGCCTAACTCTTTCTATGAAACCAATATGGTACTGCTACCTAAACCAGGAAGAGTTAAAACAGAGAAAGAAAATCATAGACCTATTTCCCTCATGAATATAGATGCAAAAATCCTAAATAAAATCTTAGCAAAACGACTACAACATGTCATCACTAGGATAATACATTATGATCAAGTAGGATTTATTCCAAGAATGCAGGGTTGGTTCAATATCAGGAAAACTGTTAGTATACTCAATTATATCAATAACAAACCTATCAGAAACCATATGATCATATCAATAGATGCTGAAAAAGCTTTTGACAAAACACAGCATCCATTCCTATTAAAAACACTGGAGAGTGTAGGAATAAATGGACTGTTCCTTAAAATAATGAGCAGTATCTATCTGAAACCATCAACAAGCATTATACTCAATGGGGAGAGGCTAGAAGCATTCCCAATAAGATCAGGGGTTAGACAAGGGTGCCCATTATCACCACTACTATTCAATATTGGATTAGAAATGTTAGCATCAGCAATTAGAGAAGAAAAAGAAATTAAGGGAATTAGAATTGGGAAGGAAGAGACAAAACTCTCACTATTCGCAGATGACATAATGGTCTACCTAGAGAATCCCAAGAAATCATCTAAAAAACTACTGGAAACAATTAGCAATTTTAGCAAAGTTACAGGTTATAAAATAAACCCCCCATAAATCCTCAACTTTCCTATATATGACTAGCAAGAAACAGCAGGAAGAGCTAGAAAGAGAAATTCCATTCAAAGTAACCTCAGACAGTGTAAAATACTTGGGAGTCTATTTGCCAAGACAGACTCAGAATCTTTTTGAAAACAATTATAAAACACTTCTCACACAAATTAAATCAGATTTAAATAACTGGGCAAATATCAACTGCTCATGGATAGGTAGAGCTAATATAATAAAAATGACAATTCTACCAAAACTAAAACTATCTGTTTAGTGCCCTACAAATCAAAATTCCAAAAAATTACTTTAATTAGCTAGAAAAAATTGTAAGTAAATTCATATGGAGAAATAAAAAGTCAAGAATTGCCAGGAGCTTAATGAAAAAAATGCACATGAAGGTGGCTTAGCACTACCCAATCTAAAATTATATTATAAAGCATCAGTCACCAAAACTGTTTGGTATTGGCTAAGAAATAGAGTGGTGGACCAGTGGAATAGACTAGGTGTAAAAGCAGGAGAGGATTATAGTAATCTGCTGTTTGATAAACCCAAAGAGTCAGGCTACCGGGATAAAAACTCCCTCTTTGATAAAAACTGCTGCGATAATTGGAAGTTAGTATGGAAGAAACTTAGATTAGACCAACACCTCACACCCTTTACCAAGATAAGATCCAAATGGTTACAGGACATAGACATAAAAAACAATACTATAAGCAAATTAGAAGATCAAGGACTAGTCTTCCTGTCAGATCTATGGAAAGGGGAACAGTTTATGACTAAGGAAGAGTTGGAGAACATCACTAAAAACCAATTAGATGATTTTGATTACATTAAATTAAAAAGTTTTTGCACGGGTAAAACCAATGTAATCAAAATCAAAAGAAAAGTAGTAAATTGGGAAACAATCTTTACAACTAATGATTCTGACAAAGGACTCATTTCTAAAATATACAGAGAACTGAGTCATATTTTAAAACAAAAAGCCACCATTCCCCAATTGACAAATGGTCAAAGGATATGCAAAGGCAATTTACAGATGAGGAGATCAAAGCAATCCGTAGCCATATGAAAAAATGCTCTAAATCATTAATTATTAGAGAAATGCAAATTAAAGCTTCGTTGAGGTACTACCTCACCCCTCTCAGATTGGCCAGTATGACCAGGAAGGATAATGAACATTGTTGGAAGGGATGTGGGAAATCTGGGACACTATTACACTCTTGGTGGAGCTGTGAACTCATCCAACTCTTCTGGAGAGCTATTTGGAACTATGCCCAAAGGGCAACAAAAATGTGCATACCCTTTGACCCAGCAATACCACTACTGGGTCTATACCTGAAGAGATGAGGGAAAAGGGTAAAAACATTACTTGTACAAAAATATTTATAGCAGCCCTGTTTGTGGTGGCAAAAAATTGGAAATCCAGTAAATGTCCTTCAATTGGGGCATGGTTTAGCAAACTGTGGTATATGTATGTCATGGAATACTATTGTTCTATTAGAAATCAGGAGGGACAGGATTTCAGGGAAACCTGGAGGGATTTGCATGAACTGATGCTGAGTGAGATGAGCAGAACCAGAAAAACACTGTACACCCTAACAGCAACATGGGAGTGATGTTCCACCTTGAAGGACTTGCTCATTCCATCAGCGCAACAATTGGGAACAATTTTTGGCTGTCTGCAAAGGAGAGTACCATCTGTAGCCAGATAAGGGGAGCTGTGGAGTTTGAACAAAGTACAAGGACTATTCCCTTTAATTCAGGAAAAAAAAACCCAGATGTCTTATGGTTTGATCTGGTTACCTCTGAGAATTCTGTTCTCTTTAAGGATATGATTTCTCTCTCATCACATCCAATTTGGATCGAGGTACAACATGGAAACAAAGTAAAGACTGAAGGAGTGCTATCTGTGGGGTGGGGGTGGGGGGAGGGAAGCAAGATTGGGGGAAAACTGTAAAACTCAAATAATATCTTTAGTAAAAATTAAAAAAAAAACAAAGTGAAGTAAGCAAAATCAGGAAAATAATGACTACAATAGAATTGGAAAATATGACAGTGCTAATAAAATTGAAACTAGATATTGATAAATTATAATAGGATGGGATAGATGAATGAAAACCATTCAGTAAACAGGAGAGATACAAAAACAAAAGCATAGACAATCTTCTTCCTTTAGGAGTTTACAATCCAATGTAAGGAATGTAACCACTGGTGAGGAAGCACTACTAGTAAAACTTCTACCTCCCCTACCTTCCCTGTAGCACTGGGGAACTATATTTGTGAGACACAAGTATAAAGTCAGGCTTACTTGTGAGGTGTTTTGCTGAACTTTTTTTCTTCTTTTTTGTATAAGGGATGTCTTTCTAGCATGTGGAAAGGAATGATCGTATGAAGAAATACAGATAATATAATTAAAGAAAATTTATGATAAAAATAAAAATAAATAACCATAATGTGGTTGTTAGTATTTCAGGTTTAATTTTTTCTTTTTTTAAATTGATATTTTATTTTTACAAATACATGGTATGAAAGTTTTTCAACATTAATCCACTAGCATATGTATATTTTTAAGTTACAAAATTTCCTTCCACCTTTCCTCCCCATCCACCTCCCTCAGCAGCAAACTGTCAGATTAACATTGTACATAAATATTTGTGATAAACGTGTTTACAAATTAGTCATTTTTAGTATAAGGAATTAGCATTAAGGGGAAGAGATACATAAGAGATATTGTTTATAAAGTGTTCATCAGATTCTGAAGGGGTTTTTTGGTTTGGCTTGATTTTTCTTTCTCTAGATGGGATAGTATTGTCCATAGCCAGTCTCAGGTTTAATTTCCATCAAAGTATAATTTCAGGGAAGATTCTGAATGTAAAAGGAGGAAGATTAGAGAGGTAAGGAGAGGGAGAATTCTGCCTCACTGATTCTAAGCAGTCCAAGTTCCACAGGTATCAAGGAAACAGTCCAAGAACAAGAAAGAGGGTTCTGTCAAATTGGAGAGGCTTTCTCTGGAGTATTTATTAGAAGACATTACATAGTATAAGAAGTCAAAGATTGGTTATGAGCTGCATCCAATGGAAAAGGTATGCCAGCTGATAAGATCACATATCCATTGAAGTACTGATGCATTTAAAATTCAATTTAACGCAATGATGGTTCCATAGTTTCCAACCAGAGCTTCCTCAAAGCCTAAGGCATAAGTTGCCTCATCTATAAAATAATATCTAAGCAATTTTATAGATCTAAACTTCTATAATTCTAATCTTATCTATGCTGTGTTGATTTTTTTCAAAGCAAGGTTATAACTATTTTCTTCTTTTATAATAACATTCTATATAGTTGGTCACACAGATATTACTCTTGGTTTTATAGACGAGGAAACTGGTGATACGAGAAGTTAATGGAGTTAGAGTGACAAGACAGAAAGTGTACTGATTCTATATTCAGAGGATTAGGGTTCAAATTCCACCTCTGATGGTTAGGGCTTTTGTGACTTTGACTTGGTCAAGTGACAGTCCACCTATGGCTCATTTTTCTCATTTGCAAAATGAGGAAAGTTAAACTAGATTACTTCTGATATCCCTGCTAACTCTAGAAAATGACTTGTTTAAGAATACATAGTGGGGCAGCTAGGTGGCGCAGTGGATAGAGCACCTGCCCTGGAGTCAGGAGTACCTGAGTTCAGATCCAGTTTCAGACACTTAATAATTACTTAGTTGTGTGGCCTTGGGCAAGCCACTTAACCCCGTTTGCCTTGCAAAAATCTAAAAAAAAAAAAAAAGAATACATAGTTAACTGTGGCAGAACCAGCTACAACCTGATATCATAACTCTCAGGATCTGTCTCATTCCTTCAAGAAGTAAAAACCTATAAATATGGCAGAGGTTCAAATGCCCTGGGGCTAGTATTCTGTCACAGAGTCCTTCAAACCTTGAAGATTTATTTGGTTGTGATTGCATATATGAGTAACTATTTCAATGACATTTTTAGCAGACTGACCCCTGGAAATATGTTCAATTTAATAAGAAATATGTTAGAGACTGGTATGCTTCCAGTTTTCTCCAGTGGATTTGGTCTATTTAAAGCAGACTTAGCTAAAGTATATATTTTGGTCTGAAACTATAGAGTCAAAAATTCTATACCCAACAATGTTCTAAGTATGCATAGCAAGCATAATAACTGGCCTTTTGAAATGTGGACCTAAAAATTCTAAATGAAAAGACACCTCTGAAGACTCAAATCTGGAGCTCTAAACCTTTATTCTCCAACTATAGCAATGATATTCAGACTAAAGATGGTCATAAGCAGTTCTTTCACACGCAAACTGTTTCTTGAAATTCTTTCATTTCTACATTAGGAGGTTAAATTTAACTCAGCTAGGTGGTACAAAAAATAGAGATGAATTTGCAGTCAGAGAGACCTAAATTTAATCCTGTCTTATTCAACTCATTAGTTGTCTGACCCAGACAAGCCAAATAACTAACTGTGACTCTTTTTTCCTCATCTGTAAAATGAGGGAATTGGATTTTAGGCCCTCCAACAAGGCCTCTTCCAATTCTAAATCAAAAATTCTAGTCAAGTGTCTCTTTTATCAATGATATATGCATACATGTAGAGTCACATAACCAATTAGATGTTAACTCTTAATCATGTCTTGGAATAAACATAGAGGTCTCAGAAAGTATGGAGCTTTGCAGAGACCAAGGCATAGTAATCACCATAAATTGGCTCCCTCACATGCCTAGACCTTGGAGCACATTTACCAAAACAACACAGAAGCTGTTCTTTCTGGCCACCTTTCTAAGTGTACACTTGTCTCACATAATTGCATGTGGGGAGAAGGGATGCTCCACAGTGAAATTCCAAGTTGGCTCTTTTTTTTAATTTCTCCCCTTTAATCACTTTGTATCCATCAAATTTTCTAGGAACATTCCATTACTCTGCAGATTTCATAACACTTGACTAATTTCAAACCTTGTAAGAGTAGAATTATTAGGGGCACATTCCATCATAAGTAACAACTGATCCATTTCAACTCATGGGCCAAAACATGCAGTTTTCCCTATTATGCTTAAAAGAACTAGAAAAGCCTTCCACTCCCTGGCTGAGAGTAAGCCCTATACTCCAGAAAAGCAGAACTACCATTAAGCTGGACTTTCATTTGAAAGGGAAAAGAAAAATTGGCAATGATATCTATCAAGAGCTATAAAAACCCTTTTACCCTTCTTGGAGGGTGAATAGAGCAGGGGATTGTTTGTCTCATTGAATTTATATCCTTGAGAGTTCCTTTGAAACATCTAGAAGGAATTTAACAACTGTTTAATAGACAAATGTGATAATGAATGAAGGAATAGAAGGATGGATAGATAGATGACAGGCACACCTTTAGGTATGGGTAAAGAAATGGATTTCCTTAAGTCTACTAGGTGATGCAGAGGATAGTAGAACACTGACCTGACCTTGGAGTCAGGAGGATGAGAGTTCAAATACAATCTCAGTCACCTGACTCCTATTAGCTATGTGATCTTGGGTAAGTCATGTAACCCTGATTGCCTTACATCCAGGGCCATCTCCAGTCATCCTGACTCATAGCTGGCCACTGGACCCAGATGTATCTGGAGGAGAAAGTGAGGCTAGTCACTTAGCACAACACCTCCTCACTCAAATCCAATTCATGTGCTTGGCATGGTATCACCTCCCTGATGTTATGATCTTCAAAAATGAAGGAAAATTATTATCATTTTTGCCATTCAGGCAAAATGTTACTGGTCACTTTTCCAGAAATATATATTTGGCAAAATATATTTTTGACAGAACCTCTTTAGAAAATTTTCTGAGTAAAAATGAATGATTTTATTTTGTAGGAGAGGAAATGTGAGTTTATTTAACAATTTCAAGCAGTATTACGGAAGCCAGAAAAGTCAAATTTCCTTAAATGTTTGTGTCCATGAAGAACCAAAGGAGGAAAACCCACAGTTTATTATCCGGGTTTAATAATGGGCAAAACTTAAATAGCAAAGAAGTGGCAAGAGGTTAATTGGAATTCAAACCAACCTAAGTTTTAGTAGGATTATACAAGTCTTTCATCAAAAGGTGAAATTCTTCATTAAAAGCTGTAATTAATACATGTTACCGCCAAGACCCTAGATTGTACACATGTGATAAATCAGTTTAATGTTATTACTATAAAACCAAACCATGTTAAGGGAAAAAAAAGAATCATAGTTATCAGAGCCATGACAATAGTAGCTTATGAGGGAGTCCAATTTAACTTAGCCAACATCAGATGCATAGCTCTAGTACATTTCCTATCAAATGTGTGTCGCTGGGCAACAGCACAAGTATTGCTAAGACAGTTTTTGGTGGTTATTGCTACTTTTTTAGCTCAGACTACAGTTACTCCAGGAAGTCACTTCACATTTTGAAACTTGGTCAAGAAGAATTCAGGTGATACCATAAGAGAAATGTCATCACAATGAACAAAAGAGAATTAAATGATAAAAGGGAGAGGAAAAAAATTAAAAGCACAGGATTGATAAGTCTGTTTTTTCATCAATAAATATTTTAATGTTTTGTTCTTGCAAGAAAATGAAAGAGTTGGCAAGAGATGAAATTTATTAAGGGGGAGAAAAAGAATGGGCAATTGTTTCACTATATTTTTAGAAGTACATGAAACCCTCTGCCCCTTGGTTGAACAACAGTCATGTGAACACATCAATTTAATTTATACCCTACTTTAGGAACAATCACAAAATGTACCCAAATTGACATTTTTATGTTCTTTTTTTCTGAACTTATATTTTCCTAGAAAATGAATGTTTTCTGCATCTAAGAGAACAAAAACACCACTAATGTTCTAACAATTGCTTCTCTCACTCTAAAACAAAAGCAGGAGAAATGGTGTCCCCATGTTGAAGAAGTCTTAAAAAAGATACCTTAAAGGTGGGGAAATGTTATCATGAATTTTCAGACATAAAACTCAATATGTCAGATAATTTTCTAATATTATATTTACTCAGACTTCAGAATTCATATACATACTATCCCCTATAACAATGGGAAAATGACTTATGGAGTCACCATTTGTATCCCTCAAGCAGCATGTATAAATCTCCACATGTTACTTGGCAACTCATATTCCTGTTCTGAACCACAACTAAATGGTTCCTATCATCCCTTCCAGCTCTAAATCTACAATTCTATTATTCTAAATCCCATTTCTGATGTAGACTATCAATGTGACTGAGCAAACTACTCAATTGTTCAAGAACCCAGGCACTTCTCTGAGACCATAAATTGCAGAATGGTTTCTAGTCTGCATTAGTAGAGAAAATTTCCTCAGAAGTTCTCTGTTCTGATATAAACACATGCTTAGCCTCAAAAGAAAAAAACAGAGGTACAAATAGATATGAAAACTAAAGGATCATGAGAGAATACTAACCTTAATATCAGGATGACCTAGGTTTAAATCCTAGTTCTTAAATGCATTAGTCTTGCAACTATGACCAAGTTATTTAATTTATCAGAGAGTCTAAGGCAAATTTCTAATGTTACAAATTAGAGAGGAATTGATGATCTATTTGGAAGAAAGAATAAAGTGTACCCACAGAAATGAGTTATTCATGCAATAGAACCAAAAGACCCCATATGTCCATTTTTTCATATCTAAATATGTCTCTTGGTTTCTGTTGTTTTGTTTTTTGTTTGTGCATGTTAGAGTGGATAGAGAGCATTCTTAGGAGTCATGAAGACCTGTATTTCAAGTACTATTCTGACACAAATTGGCTATGTGATAACTGGATGACTGCGTGCACACTATAATCTCTGTGTAATTGACTGCTCTCTAAGGTTGTTAAGTTATGGAACAATTTTCAAATCTGCATTGGTTGAGGTATTCTCTTATTGGGAATTCTCATTATCAATGAAAGCAGAAGTCTAAGATAGAATAGGATAGAACAGAATAGAATAGAACAGGAAATAATAGCTATGACCCCCAAACCACTGACACTGCTTCTTTATCTGGGTCTATTCAGACAGATTCAGATTTCAACCATCATTCAGGAAAGAAACTTTTAAGGAGAAAGCCCTAACTGCCATCTTTGACCAACCCCACCAAATGTCATCTTTGACCAACCAGCCTAGGCAAGTCAGCCTAGCTTAAGTAGTGAGGAAGTGATAAGTGCCAAGAAAGTCGAAGCCATGGCTACAATCTCACTTCATTAGACCCTAGTGATTCAGATTGCACAAGACCCTAGTTCAAAAGCCTGGAAATATAATGACCCTCAACCAATTATCTTGTTTCCAACACGGGTCCTGCAGTCATCATTGAAGGGAGCATCACTATGGAAAAAGGACTCACCTTTTACAATAATATCAACACCAAATGCTACTGATAGACAATAAAGTCAGAGTATGTGGCAGCCCTCTCCACCCACTACCACCACCACTATCACATATGCTCCTATTTGCAAAAGTCTCCAAAACTACCTTCTCAAGAAGCAACCCCAAAGGAGCTGTGGTTTGTCATCTTTCACCTCCACAGAAATCATAATAATTGAAGAGCCATAAAATAAATTTCTCACCAACAAAGTCCATGGCATAGAATTCAACATCAGAAATTACTTTGGTCTTATAAGTAAATGACATTAGAGAAGATTCATTACT
Organism: Macrotis lagotis; assembly: GCF_037893015.1. Classification (NCBI taxonomy): domain Eukaryota; kingdom Metazoa; phylum Chordata; class Mammalia; order Peramelemorphia; family Peramelidae; genus Macrotis; species Macrotis lagotis. The sequence goes on from NC_133658.1 coordinate 555,456,703, forward strand.
ATTTTGCAGCAGCATCCTAAGGATCAAGGAAAAATTGTAACTGAAACCTAGACTATGTACCATCTCCTCTATTAGAATATGAGCTCCCTGAGAGCATGATTTGTCTTACTTTTATATTTGCAGTATACAGGGCTTTGCACATAATAAATGCCTATTTGTTTTATTCATTTATCATATATATTATATATATATATATATATATATATGCACCATTGTATGTATACAGACACACAAAAAGGAAACTTTCCCTACTGGGTTCAATATAAAATTAATTTAATTTTCTTTTTTTTTGCAAGGCAAATGGGATTAAGTGGCTTACTGAAGGCCACACAGCTAGGTAATTATTAAGTGTCTGAGGCTGGATTTGAACTCAGGTACTCCTGAATCCTGGACTGGTGCTCTATCCACTGGCCACCTAGCCACCCCTTAACTTAATTTTCAACCAAGAAATTACATCTAAGGCTATGGACTATCCAATGAATGAGCATAGGGATCAACACATCTTGATAAATAAGATTATCCTTTCTTGGTAAGAATAAGGGAAGGTCTTAAGCAATTCCTTTACAATAAGACTCCTGCCTCCAGGAGAGTTCTGTAGTCTGAACCTTCTCTCAGAGATCTTAAAATTTAAATTAAAAAATATATATATATATATATATATATATATATATATACATATTCATATATATCGTCTTCCCTCATTCCTGCTGTTCCCAGGCAAACAGAAGGTCCTGATTTCATGACTAGGGGCTCATTACTGTCATAAAATACAAGGAGTCCCAATCAATAATGCATTTTGACATTTTAGAATAACAGCTTGACTTCAGTCCCACCTAGGGTTGTCAGGCTGCAATGCCAAGAGTAAAATAGATTGAGGAAAAGAGGACAAAGGCCACACTGCTCATCGGATTCTGGGCTTCTAATGCAAAGTGACAGGGGATTCACATTTTCTCTAGATACTAAGAAAGGAGAAAGGGAGAACATGAAAAATGGAAAGGATGACTCCCCTCATCTTGTTGAAGCTTATTAATTCTTGGCAGAATCTTTGACTGATTTTAGCAGTCTCTTCCCACCTTTACAGAATCCCAGGTTTTCATATGCTCATAGCAGTATAATTATTCCTTGACCATGATCTTCATTTAGAATCTGATATCCTTGAGCTCTTCTAAATGAAATTAATTTAGATTACTGGGGGAATCATGTTTTTAAATGTGAGAGGTAATGTTGAATAGCAGAAGGGAACTCAATCACAAATAAACAACCTCTTCATTTTTACCGTTGGGGGATTCTACAAATTAGAATTTGCTGCAGAGAAACTATTAATATGGGGGAATTTTTCTTGAGAACAATAATTCAGAATCCACATATTACAGTTAAACTATTCGATGTTACTCTTCTCTCTAAAAGTGGGAAAAAATAGATTTTTGTTATCCAAGCAGTAAACACGATTTTCTAATTGTCTTCCTAAAAGACTTATTAACATTTTATTGTAACTCAGTTGAACCTCATTTCCATGAATATTTCATAATGGAAGCCATGACTCATGTAATTTCTTTTTTTTCCTAGTTTGTAGCAAGTGGTAAATTGGGTTCAAGATCCTCAACCCTTCAGCAATTATTCTGCCAGTGAACTCCATGTAGATGATGACAGAATCATGTGGATGGGGCAATAAAACGATGAAATGAGAAATAGGACTACCTGTAGAGCTGTCTGAATCATCATTAACCTCCCCAACTCATCCCACAAAACTTTTTTTTTAATTTCCTCAAACTTTAATGTTTCAAATGAAATGCCTAACAAGAAGTAGTGACTGATATAGTTGGAATCCAAACCTCTTAACTTTTTGGTCAAAGACCAGGCAAAATTATTAAGATATTAGTAGAGTTGATTCTGTTCATGTCACCAAATAATATTACTTTTTGTTGATAGTCGATAAACCCTTTTGAGCCATATATATATATATATATATATATATATATATATTAAAATGTATATATTTACATAAACATACACACATGTGTGTGTGTGTCAGGCACCATGTTAAGCATAAAAGATGGACAAGAAGTCTCTCCCTTTAGAAGTTCATAATATAATAGTGAACAGGAAACAATATGTATGCACTAGTTACCAAAAATATCCACTATATACAGGATAAATGGGAAGCAATCATCAAAAATAACATATATTATTTGTTGTCTTGGGGATGGGGGAAGGGAAAGAATGGAGGGAAAAATTTGAAACTCAAAATCTTATAAAAATGAATGTTGGAAATCATCTTTACATTCAATTTAAAAATTAATCACTATTAAAAAAGAAAGAATTAAAAGTATTAAAAAATTCATATCAACTTGTAAGGAATGCAATCTTTCCATGAATTTTATGACTACAGTTAATATCAGTGAAAAAGATAGCAACATACACACTAACACACATACACATACACATATACATACAAACACATATGTCACCTTCTGTACATTTCACCCTGAGTGACCTGATTACATTTTAAACTCAGACTTTCTAAAAATTGAACTCATTATCTTCCCCCACCCCACACCCTATGCTCTTTCAAGTTTCCCTATTTCTGTCAAAGGTACCACCTTCTTCTAGTGGTTCTGTTTCATAATCTAGGCATTACCATGTGCTATGCACTGTACTTCACCCCACATATTTAATCACTCACCATAACACTTTTAACATCTGAATACTTCTATCTACTCACACAGTTGCCACTTTAAATCAGACTCTCATCACCTCGTCCCTCCTTTATTGCAGCATGATTCTACTTGATCTCCTTGCCTCAAGTGTCTTACCACTCCAGTTCATCTTACACATGCCACCAAAGTATTTTTCCTTAAGTACAATGTAACAACTACCCACCACCCATCATTCAATCAAATACAGAAGCTTCCTTTTGCCTCTGGTATAAATTATGAACTTCTCTGTTTAGCATTTTAAGGTCTAATCAAAATGAATTTCCCTATATCATCAGTATCATTGAACATTGCTTCCTCTCCCACACTCTGATCCAACCAAACTGGCCTTCCCTCTCTTCCTCACTCACTACTTATCTCCTTCTTTCTGTGCCTTTAGACTGGTTAGTGCCTCTTGCCTGCAATATACTTATTCTTTACCTCCTCTTCATAGATTCCATCTCTTTCCACTCATAAAATTCAGGAAGAAACTTCTTTATATCCCCAGTGGCTAGTGATATTTCTGTCAAATGACCTTATGTTTAACTACTTTGTACTATATATATATATATATATATATATATATATATATACATATACATATATATAATTATTAAACTTATATTTTTGCTATGTATCTTTTATATGTACTTGCTATCTGCCCCCTCCCTTAAAATGTAAGCTCATTGTTTTGTTTTGTTTTTTAGATTTTTTGCAAGGCAAATTGGGTTAAGTGGCTTGCCCAAGGTCACACAGCTAGGTAATTATTAAGTGTCTGAGGCCAGATTTGAACTCAGGTACTCCTGACTCCAGGGCCAGTGCTCTATCCACTGCACCACCTAGCTTCCCCTCAATCTTCAATTGGTCTACACTAGGAGTTATATAAATATTGATTGACTTATGGATTGGTCCCTCATTTAGAAATTTAAATCAAACTGTAAACGATATGTCTAATGAGAAAATGGGGGGGGCTGTTTATGTGACCACTTGAGACATTAAAATTGTGTGAACCCTGTTAAGTAATCCAGAACCCTTGCTGCACAGAATATAAACCTTTAGAGAAGGGGTGCCAAATCCTTTGATACTTAAAGAATATTGAGTTGTTTTCCATAAGAAGATCTAGATCAGAGGAAATAGTAGGCAAAATTATATACATAATAAAAGATATTACTGTGGTAAGTGTTCCAGCTCATAGAATCTGATAAGCTCAAAATCACATAGTTAGCAGTAGAGGTCTTTTCATGAATTGCTAAACTTATAGATGGAACCAGGTTATGAACTTTATAAAAACTGTAGAAAATAGAAAGTAAATGCCAATTGTCAATTAGATTTGTTTTGCAACTATTAAATATCATTCAAACCAAATGAGCATTTATTGTATCAATTATGTATTAGGCACTAGGGATATAAAAACAAAGCAATCATTGACCTGAAAGAGTTCATTTTCATCTTATATATGTCACATCAGCTTTTCTGTCAACTCCTCTAAATTTCCAAATGCATTATTTGTACTTTCATTCCTCTTCACTTTTTCTTTTATACTACCACATAAATATTATAATTACTGTTCTTAAATCATCTTTCATCAATCTGTCATACAGCTCAGTTGTTTTCATCTTGAGATACTTATATTTTCTTCTATTTTTTCCATCTTTTTGTTCTAATATGTCTTGCTTCTTAGAGTTACTATCTTCTATTTGGTTCCTTTTACTATTTAAGAAGTTTGTTGCTTTGATAAGATTTTTATAAATCTTGATTAAATCTTTTTAATTGTTTTTTAATTGTTTTCATCATTCTTCTGACAACCGTTTTCTCTTTACATTTTTTCTCTAACACTCTAACTTCATTTATAAATATTTTAAACTATCCCTTCACTTTTCTCCAGGGATTCTATTTGAATTTGTGCCCAAGCTATAAGATTTTTGTTGTTACTGTTGTTTTTAAGCTTTACTTATAGGTGCTTTGATGTCATTTCCTTCTTCAGAGTCTATGTCTTCAGTATCCCTGATACCAAAATAATATTTTATTCCATACTACTTCCTCTCTTTGAACTCTATGTTAGGGTTGGGATTTGCATATTTTGGGAGGATATGTCTGGGCTGGTCTTACAGTTTCTTTCTTGGGGTATTATGTTAAGTTATTCTTGCTTCTCGGAGAAGCAAGGACCCTACATTGTTTCAGTGTTCCCAAAATGGTCTGATCCAGGGCAAAGTCTAATTTCTACCCTCTTAATCTGAGTTCTACAAGTCGTTGATCCAGGATGGGCCTCAGCAACATGCTTGTAGCCTTACCCTATTGGTATTCTAGTAGACTGCTGTTAGACTTAGTCACTATGAACCAACAGGAATGTTCTGCTTAGTTCAGATTCCCCTTTGATATGAAATTCCTATTTTGGTTTTTCTACTGCATACTTCAAGCCAGACTAGAAATACTAAAACTCTTCTTTGCTCAAGATCAGAATCATACAACTGCTTCTTGCTTCAAATTTTCTCCTTGTTTAATGCATATCCTATGACTTACAACTACCCTAGACTACCTCTGCTAGGTGTGGGCTCCCTCTTTAGTCAATCCTGATAGAATTGTGACCTAGACTTGGTTAAAGAGCAAAAGAGCAGCAAACTAACATCCATCCCTGCATCCTTCATGTAGTTGTGTGGAACCTCTTCTTTCCCTGACAATCTCTCCCACTCTAGAGTGCTCTATACAGTTGCTCTTGACCAGCCCTCATTCTCAGTATCTACAGATGTCTCTGTTTTTCTCTGATGATGTGGGCTAGAATGATCCACTATAAGTTTTTTCTTGGATTTTCCAATCAAGACTTGGTCTGATGTATTTGCTATATTCTTTGGAGGTCTTAGGGGAAAGGAGCTCAGCTACATTTCTTCTCACCATTCTACTATCTCAGCTCAGTCTCTTATCTCACTCTTCACTAATCCAGATCTCTAATCTGAATGCAATTTGGAATAAAATTATTTTTAAAATATCTATGAAATAGTTTTGGTAAAAACAAATTAATATAACATATGCTGGATAATTTTATTGTTCAATTGTATCCAACTTTGTTAGGCCTTTTAGAGTTTTCTTGACATAGACACTGGAATTGTCTGTTCTTTCTCTAGCTCATTTTACTCAGACAATTGAGACAAATGAGGTTAAGTGACATGCCCAGGGTTCCATAACTAGTAAGTATCTAAGGCTGGTTTTGAACTTGGGCCTTTCTGACTCCAGTTCCACTGCTCTTTACAACTGTAGCCCCATACTAGATAATAGGAATAAATATTTAGCCTTCTTTAAAAAAAACACCTATTTTTAAAGATTTAACTACACTCACATGTAATTATCTAAAATTAAAATGGAAAAGCTCCTTATGTATTCATTAAGATGTGGTGATATGAAGAAAATGATCAAACTTTACTTGAAGAAAATAATCAAACAAAAATATTTTTAAATTTATTCTATTCTTACTCATTTTTTATATCAAAATTATGCCTGAGGATAAACCCTCTCTCTCCAATACCAAAGAAGCCATCCTTGGTAACAAATATTTTAAAAGAAAGAGAAAAGTTAAAGCATTTCCTCAATCAACATGTCAATCACATCTGAAAAATATACAATACAATATTCTAGACCCAAATCCATACTACCACCTCTACAAAAAAAAGGAGGCAAATTTTCTCAACTCTTCTCCAGGTTCAACTTTGATCTTCATATGCTCCAGAACATTTGGGGTTTTTTTGTATTGCTGTTGTTTTCCCCAAATACATTGTTCTAGTCTTTAAATACACACACACACACACACACACACACACACACACACACATACACACACACACACAGATATATATCTATATGAAATTTGTGACTCTTCTTTCTTTTCTCAGCCTCCATTAATATAAATATTTCCATACTTCTTAGAATTCTTCATAATCATGATATATTATAGCAATAATATTCTATCAAACCCTGTATCACAATTTTATAGTATTTTATGCAAGTATAATATATATTATATATTATATCATTAACAACAATTAATAACATTATATGAATGCAGGTTTTTGTTTTTGTTTTGACTTTCTAAGATAATTCTTGTCTATGAACCTAGACTGTTAATCAATATTTCAATTAGATATGCACTTGAAATAACAATACTCCCTTTCTTTAAAAACTGCCATGCAATTATGACTTTTAGCTAATTCAGCTTGGCTTTTGCCCATTTATGCCAATTATCTTTCATAACATTGCTGTCATAACAGGGAGTCCAAAAACGAGACTCTGCACAAAACACATTCAATTGAATGAATCAACCATCCAGTGCCACCTGTTTAAGTGCCAAGGATATGAAGAACATTTTTCCCATCTGGGATATGCAATAGTCATGGAAAACACTATCTTTGCTATGAGATTGCTAGACCTCAAAGTTTAAGTGTGACATAAACTTTAATCTCTAATCCTTAAGTTTTCTGTCGAGGAAAGAGGATGACAATAGCCATGAAAACAGTATATTTCAGGGCTGAAAAGAAACCAAGAGAGCCCAGAGAAAAACAAGTTGTGTTATCTTTGGAAAAATCAAGCTACAAACCTTTTAAATAAGGAAGGCCTGGTGATCTAGTTTACATGGAATTGTACTGGTGGGATAACTTTTCCTTCAGGCAAACATCCATGTACCCTTAGCCTAGAGCTACGAAGAAGAGTAGAATTATTTGGAGATAGTGGGCATGTGGGTTTTGAATATCAATGGATGTGAGTGGGGCTGATGAAAATTATGTAGGATGAATAGAATGTTTGAAAATAACCTGTAAATCATAGTTGCACATATCTATGTGAGCGCCCAGAGGATTTTTTAAAATTCAAGAGTACAAGGAGTTTCAAAGTGTTTACTAAATGTTCCATGTTTTCCTTGTCATTCATCACTGACAGATGCCACAGAACATTACAACAAATATTTAAAAAGGTAAATACTGATATAGAAATTAATTTAAATGCAAGATGCCTACAGTAAACACAGAAGCAGTTCAGTAAGCAGGTTCAGCTGTCTGGATCCCACCAATTGCACAATATTTGCAAAAGCTCCATATTTGGGAAGAAGCAAAAGTGGTCAGAAATTAAGAACTTCACACAGGTCACAAAACCCCGAGTAGGCAAATACACAGATAGCACAGATAAGGGCTATATTTTTATTGTAAATTTTTTTTCATATCTTGATTTTTTATGGCTTATCAAGTATTTAACTCTTACTCCCCAGACGTCCCCTCCTAGTAACTATGTTGCCCTTTGTGGCTCTCACTCCGTAATCCCCCTCCAAAAATGGCTTCCTGTTCTGGCATAATATTCACCATACCATTCCATTGTTTCAAAAGACTGGCATCCTGTGAATCACTCTATTGGCATTCTCATTAAGAAAGGACAATGACCAGAACTTGCTTCAATATATTTCCTGCAGCATGTTACAGTAACAATATCATGATCCTGTGACTTAACAATGCAAGTTTGGTGATGGTGATAAAGATGTTCTAAAAAGTTACTAAACAAATTTTATCACAACACTTTTTTTCCATTAACATTGAATACCAGTGGCTCCCTAAGATAGGATTTTATTTTTAAGTTGCTATTATGAAAAAAAGTAGGCATGTTAAATGCTATTTATCACTGCTAAATCATGGCCCTACTCTTACCCTATTCCCAAACTCTGGTTTCTCAAGGTATCATAGGTTAGATTCTCTAGGAACTACTCCAGACTTCATACAGCTGATGCAAGATTCTTTAGAATTGAGAATATCAGCTCTTCCACCTTTCCTTTGAGTTCTACTCTACTTCAAATTAAACAAATGAAATACCACTATTATTTAATCATCTATATCCTCCTCCCAAGAGAATTAGAAGCAAGAGAGCTTGGAATCCACTTATCCACTTGATAGTTCTCTGTATCAGATTTGGCAGGTCCTGGATAGATACACCATCAGACCTTTGGACCGAAGAAATCAACACAGTGACCTAGCAATGATGCAAAGCTCAAAGGAACAGGTTATAAACCTTCATATCCTACTTGCTTAAATATGCTGAAAATCATTTCTCCAGTCACAGCTTGCTAATTTTATACCAAGTACTAAATGTACCAAGACTTTTTAATCTCTTCATATTGGTGGAATAAATAAATATAAGCAAGGTTGGTCAGAGAGATTTATCACCTTGTTCCAATCTTTGAAAATTACATATATCCAATAGCATATAAATTTATTTATCAATCATCAGCTTTCTCTGGGTTTACTTTTCCTAGGAACATACTCCATTAAAGCTAGGATCATTTTTACTTAGAAAGCAATGAAACCATCTTTGAGACTTAATTGGCCCAGGATATTAAGACTTGAGTCTGCGACAGCTTTCCATTCATTTAAGGGGATGAAAAAAGCAAGTACTTAGGGAGGTGGTATCTTTAAGACCTGGCAGGTATTCTTTGACAATGAAAGTCACCATACTTTGACCACACTCAAGTCATCAGAATTGTTACTCTTCAGAGACCAGTGTTTATCCTTGTTGAGTATCTTTTCCAAGCAGTGTATAAGTAAACCCTTTTTTGTCCACTATTAACCCATGCAATAGCAGGGCTCTGCTGGAAACAGTCTCTTCAGTCTCCCATTAATTTTTAAATGTTTAGTGAAAGCATCTGCACCTTGAAAATCAGTAAATACTATGTACCCAGGAACTAGATTCATTGTTTTGTTGATTGTCTAAACTTAAGAAAACAATAGGAAAAAATGTTATTAGTGATGATTAAAGTTGAAAGTATGTCATATGTACTTTTTTTTCAGAGAATCTGTTTTTAAACATTTATTAAGACCTCCCAGCCTGGGAAACAATCTTCACAATTAGGAGTTCTGAGAAAAGTCGCATTTCCAAAATATATAGAGTATTGCATTAATAAATGGAGTTGATAAATGGCCAAAAAAGATATGAATAGATAGTTTTCAAATTAAGAAATTAAAGCTATATGTAAGCATATGAAAAATGTTCCAAATCATTATTGATTAGAGAAATGAATCTTAAAACAATAATGAGGTGTCTCCTCTCACCTATCAGATTGACCAAGATGAGAAAAAGGGAAAATGATCAGTTCTGGAGAGGTTGTGGGAGGATTGGAACACTGATGCTATGCTGATAGAGTTGTGAACGGATCTAACCATTCTGGAGAGCAATATGGAACTATGCCCAAAGAGCAATAAAAACGTCCATTCCCTTTGACCCAGCAATTCCAATTTTGGTCTTTATCCAAAAGAAATAATAAAAAATGAGAAAAGTCCCACATGTTCCAAACTATTCATGGCAGCTCATTTTGTCATGACAAAGAATTAGAAATTGAAGGGATGTCCATCAATTTGGTAATGGCTAAATAAGTTATGGTACATGAATACTATGGAATATAATTGTTCTATAAGAAACCCTAAATGGTCAGACTATAGAGAAGCATGGAATGACTTTCAGGATCTGATGCTGAACAAAGGGAGCAGAACCAAGAGAACAATGTACATATTACCAACAACACTGTGAGATGATTAACCTTGATGGAAGCAGCTCAGAAGTTCAGAGAGCTAGAACAACTGTATTAGACTGACTATGGACAATGCTATTCCCATTCAGAAGAAGAAAAACAAAACAAAAAAACCTTTTCAGAATCAAATGACACTTTATAAAAATTATCTCTTATGTATCTCTCTCCTTTAATCCTAATTCCTTGTATGTAAAATGTCTAATCTATAAATACGTTTATCAAAAATATGCATGTACCATACTAACCTGACTTTTTGCCACTGAGGGGAAAGGAGTGGGAAGGGAGGATGGAAGGAAATTTTTTAATTTAAAAATATACATGTGCATATGAATCAACAAATAAATAATTTTAAAAATCAATGAAAAAAAAGACCTCCCAGCCTACTAATGTCTCATTTTGCTCCTATCTCAAATCTGAACCAGTAGACTGACCTGGGTGAAGCTTGAATCACAAAAGGCTAACTATGTACCAGACACTTCACTAGATTCTAGGGAGTAAAAGCAAAATAGGAATCAAATGTGGCCTTCAAGTAACTTTATTATATCAGGTACATATAAGTAAATAAATATATATATACAAAATAAATGTAATCTCAGAGAGAGACCAAATCTAGCCTCAGACACTAGCTGTGTAACCCTAGGCAAGTCACTCTGTTTACCTCAGTTTCCTAATGAAGATAATAATAGGACCTACCTCCCAAGGTTGCTATGAAGATCATATGAGATAATGTATATGAAGTAATCTGCATATAGGTGACACTATACACATGCTATCTGGTGGTGGTGGTGGTGGTAGCATTACATACATTCGGGTCTGACCTTTTATAAGGTGGAAGAAAAAGTGCTGATTGTCATTTACTATCCAGTCTGCTTCAAAGATTTGGGGTGAATAGAGGAGGAAACCTATATCTCAGGATGGAACTAAAGCAATAAATTTTTCCAACTCAAGCTCAGAGTAGGAACTTGCAGATATCAGATGAGGGGGCTTTTGATCAGACTGAGGCCAGGATCAAGCTACTTTGAAAGCATTGATAGTTTGTAGTCCCCAGTATAAGTTGTATCAGATATCCTGGAATAACAAAGCACATAATATACCCTCCAAGAAAGCAAGAGAGCAAGATCACAAAGGACACAAATCCAGCCCAGAAATTTCCTGCAGAAGTTTGCAGAGCCTGACCTTGGGGAAAAAATGAAGTATAGGGTGTGTGTGTGTGTGTGTGTGTGTGTTTGTGTGTGTGTGTGTGTGTGTTTGTGTGTGTGTGTGTGTGTGTGTGTGTTTATGTGTTCAAAAAGAGTAAAGGCTTCCAGGAGATGATATAGCAGAGTAAAGAGTAAATTACCATAACTCTCCCATATTTACCTCCAAACATAAAAGCCATAAAAAACAGTCATTAAGAAGTACCCAAAACAAATCCTGGAAGCAAAGTCAGCAAAAAATGAAGGGGAAACAATTTTTTAGCCCAAGAAATTTGGAAGAACAGCAAGAAAGGTCATTCTCAATGAGGTAAAAACATTGGCAACAAGCAATATCCCACAGCAAGCCTGTGAGAAATCCTGAGCCCCAATGTGATGGAGCAGGCAAAATTCAACACCAGCCAACACCCACCCACATTCACATACACGTACCTCAGTACAGCCAGGGGAACCAATAGACTTCAAGTCTAAGAACTGCCGTGTGTGTTAGCATAGACCTGGGCAAACAGGCAGCCTCCAATGGCCAGACCTCCAAGAACTTCAACATAGCCCCCGGAAAACAGGTAGCCACCAACTCTATCCTTGCCTAAGCAAATAGATAGCCACCAGCACAGCACCTGTCAGATGCTTCAGCATAGCTCCTGTTCAACAAACAGACCTAGGGAAAAATAGAAACACCTCACTAGCCTCAGCACACAGCCAGACACTAGCACTAGAATCCTGGCTCAGAACCAGGTAAGGTGTCAGTCCCAATAACTTCCAACAGAGCCAGCCACTTCACGCTCTCAGAGCAGCACCAGACAGGAAGGTCCCCCATGGACCTCAGAACAATATCAATATAACACCAAGAAAATACTGAGGGCCTGTACCTTCTGTTACAAGAAACCTGAGACTGTGCCCCTTCCACTCTGGAAGCCAAACTCAAATTTATAAGAAAAAGGCCAAAAAAAATGAGTAAGAAGCCATAGCAACAAAGAATCTACCCATAGAAAGATATCATGGTGACAGAGAAGATCAAGACACAAAAGCGGAAGAGGACAATAATGTCAAAACACCTATGAGCAAAATCCCAAAGAAAAACTAGAAGTCATCTCAAAACCATAACAAAGAAGAGCTCAAAAATGAGTTTAAAAATAAACACTCCACTGGATTCCATTCCAGAAGACCAATGAACTTCTTAAACTGTATTACCAAAAGCAAGACTCAAGAACAATGTTTCAAAAAATCATAAAACTGCCCAGATCTCTTAGAACCAAAGGGCAAAGTACAAATAAAAAGAACCTATTAATCACTTGCTGAAAGAAACCCCAAAATGAAAACTTGCAGAAACATTGAGCTTCCAGGACAAAGAAAAAATCCTGCAAACATCTAGAAAGAAAGAATTCATGTATCAATAGACCAAAGTCAAGATCACACATTATTTAACAGCCACCACTATAGAGAAATATAAAGCTTGGCATATTACCCTCCAGAAGGCCAATGATATAGGATTCTAATCTGGAATAATTCAATCAGAAAAATTGACTAAAATGCTACAGAGAGAAAAATGGGCCTCTAATGAAATAGAGGATTTCCAATTAGAGGCCCAGGGAAATTGAAAAACTGAGCAAACATAGAAATCAAGTGAAATCAAAATGGTAAATGGAAGTGAGTGATTATAAGGGATTAAATAAGAAATAGCTGTTATCCTTCTGATATAGAAAGATGAAAAATGTGTCTTCTTGAAATTTTATCATCATCAGGGGTCATAGAAGGAATTCAACTACACAGAATGTCTAGGAATGGCTCTATTAGAGGCAGCTAGGTAGCAGATTGAATAGCTTACTGGACCTGGGGTCAGGTCATACCTGAGTTCAAATTCAACTTCAGACTCTTACTAACTCTGTGATCCCAGGCAAATAATTTAATCTTTTTTCTGCCTCACTTTTCTCAATTGTAAAATGGAAATGAAAATAGCTTCTACTTCCCAGGGCTGTGTAGAGGATCAAATGAGATAATACCTATAAAGTACCTGATACAGAGTAGCCACTTAACAAATAATTATCTTCCTCTTTTAATATTTTCCATATGGTCAACTCTTTTAGGGAGAGTAGTGAACTGGAACATTCCTCCCTCTTCATATTTCTACCACCATCCTGAGCAATGGAGCTATTGACACTGTTCTTTAAATAATAGATTTTTTCCTAACTTGGTCTCCAACAGGATGTTTTTTCAGTCTGAGAAGATATTACTTTATTTACATTTATAAGTCATCCTTACCTTTATAAGTATCTCTGAAGGAAAAATCAAACAGATGACAAATTTCCATTGTCCAGACTCAGCTATGCAGTTGCTTGGATAACCCATAGTGCTCATCCACCAATACATATGAATTTGTCAGAAACTTGGAAATTAACAATAAGCTGGGTCCAGAATTGCACATGAAGAAAATAGCAGGCTAGATTGTTTTTGCGAATTGAAAATTTCTTTTAATAATATCAAACTTCTTCAGGCTTATTTCTAACACCAATTTTCTTCCAGTGATTTTTATAATTCTGAGTCATCGAATAACAAAATCTCTAAAGAATTGAATTTGGGGATCACAGAAAAGACAACAGGAGGTAGCTAGTGGCCATGTACTCAACACATTACAAAAGAAGAGAAGAAAAATAATGATATAAGAGAAATGTATGACTAGAAAGAATATGGTCTAGTCACATAGTAAGATTAAGAGATAATAAATGGAGAACTCATATGGTTCATTGATTATCCACACAATGTCAAGAGAACATGGAAAAATTCTCTAGCATAGTAGATGGTCCCCTTTGTGACAGATTTATGAGAGAACTTGGATAAGAGTAGAACAAGATGAACTGCACTCCATAACCCCTGCATTGATGCTATCATTAGTATTTTGGAATACAAGGACATACAAAAAGAATAATACATCAAGAGAAAAAGAATTCATCATCAATATCACATCTACTGCCATGTCTACAATGTGCCATGCATTCAATAAGAGCACCAGATGTAAATATAAATGGTCATTCTGTGGTTGTTGTATTTAGATCAAGGTAAGAGTATTTTTAAATTAAATGATAGTTAGAAAAATATTCATTTCAACTCTACCTTTATGTCTTTGTTTGAATATATCTGACACATGAAATTAATTTGTTGCAAAAACATAGGTAGTATATATACTGTGAGGAATATAATTAATGGATAAGAATGATAACCAATAGCTCTTGAAAAAGTAAAAGCATAAATTAGCAAAATTAGTAACTAAGGAAAACATGCTTAACTATAAAGGGTATTGTGTCTGACTATGGTGAAATGTTTTATCAGGAAGGGAGTAAGTAAAGACTACCAACTCAAACTTTACAAACCAAGAATTGGAAGCATATAGTACATCTGTTTCAGACTCAACTGTAGATAAATTATACATTCCAACAAAGTGAAAAACAGCATGAAATAATGACATTGGGGGAAAAAAGCTTCATAGACTTGTAACATGTTTGGTTCTCTCAATCTAGTAAATAAGAGCAAAAATAAGAGCAAGAATTGCTATTCATGACTTGGTCTATACAAACCTAATTTCTATCTCACATAGTGACAGATTAACAGGTATATCCTTGTGGAACTCTTAAGTGAAACGGAATGAAAAAGGAAGGAAGGAAGGAAGGAAGGAAGGAAGGAAGGAAGGAAGGAAGGAAGGAAGGAAGGAAGGAAGGAAGGAAGGAAGGAAGGAAGGAAGGAAAGAAGGAAGGAAGGAAGGAAGGGAGAGAGGGAGGAAAATTAAATGTACTCTTGTTCAGGGTTGTGCCAGATACACAAATATTTCCAGAAGGGAGAAAATTTTAAGGTCTTGGTAGATTCTATTTTTTTTTTATGTACCAAGATTGATGCTAGCAGTGTCAATTAAAAAAAATAGCTTCTCTCTCCCACGTAGGAGGGAAAATCTTAATTTTAGAAGATGTTTTGGTATGTGATAAGGGTAAAAAGCATGAGGAAAGGAAGTAAAAGGTGAGATGGAAAGCAAAAAGGGGTGAGGAGAAAGGAGGAAGGAGATCAGAGGAGTAGAAGTCAGAGAGGGAAAAGAAAGAGAAAGGAGGGGGCAAGGAAAAGGGGAAAAGTGGATAAAGAAGGGAAAGAGTAAGATGGAAAAGGTGGAAAGAAAAGGGGAGAAAACAAAAAAAGAATAAGAAAATAAAGGGAAATAAAGAAAATTGAGGAAGAGGAGCTAGGAGAAAAAGGATGTTGGGAAAGGGGGATCTCAATAAATAAAGATATTGAAAGGATACAAATACTTTAAAATAATATGCAAACTAACCTTTATAAAGGGTGAAACAATTCTTATTAAAGATATGATATTACATTAGAGATGTTTAACTCTTCAGTTTACAATTACAATTGCTGAGGATATTTTACTACAAATGAAAAATAATATATTTATAAGATGTGTAAAGGTAAAGCACATTATAGTTGAAGAGGATGACATTGGTGAAAAAGAAACTCTGAAGTGATAAGGAAAAATGGACAGGGGAGAAGAAGAAAGAATTGAAAGAAATGGAGCAGAAAGAACATTATTTCTTGTAAATTAAAATTAAATGTAAAAGGATGACACCAGCTCTCATCTTGTCAGGCTGAGGTATTTCAGCAGCACGCAGTAATAAGAGAATTATATGTAATCTAGATGCTACAGGTTTCTGAGAGCACTTCTTTTTCTCTCATATGGTGGAACAGGGCAGCTAATCCTTTCCACCACCCGGAGGGAGCCTCTAAGTCTCAATATCATCCAACCTCCAGAATAAGTTCCCATCCCACAGCTTTGTCCTTACTGAAGGCAGGTCAGAGGCAGCCAAAATTAGGTAATAAACTAATTTGTCTCTTATAACTAAACAGTTCAGTGGCACTCCCCTTCCTACCCTATACAAACCACTATATTACCTTCCCTTACATAATCTGCCCAGTGTGCTCAATTTGGCAATATCTACCCTCCCCTGCTTGGTACCCTTATGCCTCCTAGTTATGCTAAATCTATTTGGGGGTATCCTAAGAAGGTCTACTCTAATCTGCCCCCAACCATATAAGGCATGTGATAGCTATTTCTCTCCAAGTAGCACAACCAAATAGAGCACCTGTCTTAGAGTCAGAAATACTTGAATTCAAATCTGACCTTCACACACTTACTAGATGCCTGACTCTGGACAAATCATTTAACCATTCTTTGCCTTAGACTCTTCAACTCGAATAAAGGGATGATAATAGCCTTTATCCATTGGGTTGTATCATATGCGATAACATTTGTAAAGTGCTTAACAAGTAGTAAGTACTTAATAAACCCTTGATTCTGTCCTTGCTTCCTTTCTTCCTCTCTTCCTCTCCTTCAACCCTAATCTGAAACTGAAATCTATTTTTCTATATCTAACTCCTGTAGACAACCTCTCTGAGACTTGAAAGGGGACAATCTGGAAATTTGGCAAATTCACTTTGATAACTTTGCTGGATCTATAATTTCATCAATGCATTAATGTGCTCCTCCTCCCCATCCATCATGATTGCTAAAGATAACAGCCAACTCACATCTTTTCATCCAGTGAACTTCTTGTCTCTTCCTTCCCATAAATGACCCCACAGAACGGATTTTTTTTTGTACTATGGATCTCATCCTCAGTCCAATGAAGAATATGGATCTCTTCTCAGAAATATGTATTAAATGCATAATATAAAATACAGTAAACCAATTATATTAAAATATGGCTATCAATTTTTAACAATACATTCACAGACCCAAGATTAAATCCCTCTCCATGGGCTACCCACTTAACTCACAGGGGGGCCTTTTGCCATTTCCGTCAGGTCCAAAGCATCACACAGGCTTTACATCTTTTATTCCTCAGTTTTACTTCATAACTAACCTATGTCTTTTTTAATACTATATTAACTTTCAGAGATCTTTTAAGTAACTTTTTTAAGAATTTTATTTATTTTATTCTGAGTTTAAGAAATAAAATAAGCATTTTCATAATCAAATAGAAAAGAAAATGCAAGTCTATTATGCACAATTTGCTATTCCTTTTAAATATATAATAAAGTCATCATGTAATTTTCTTTTTTGCTTCCCTCCTACTACCACCACACCCCACCATCCTAGAGATGGTCATCATTAGACACAAATGTGTGTGTATGTATAATCATTCTATATACATCTCTTTATAACTTCTTTCTTTGGAGGTAACTAGCATCTTCCTTCATATCTCTTTTGTCATTAATTTGGGTATTTATAATGACTTAGTCACTCAAAGTTGTTCTTAAAACAATATTGCTGGTACTATATATGCAATGTTCTCTTGGTTCTGCTCATGTCACTCTTGTTTCAGGTGAATTTATCCATGTTTTCTAAGATCATTGAGTTCATCATTTCTTATAGCACAGTAGTACTCCATCACAATTTTTGCACAGTTTCCTTGTATCCACCTTACTTCTATTACATGTCTTTTGGGTCACTTGCAATTTAATAATTCAGAGAGAGTGGTATTTGTGACTCAAAGCTATTCAACTATTAGAGTTTAAAAAGATGATATTGTTGTTAAATAAGATATTAATCTAATCTACCTTCGCAAACTAATAGAAAAAGAATATAAAGGACCACGAGAATCTTCTTTCTCTTTTTAGGTAACATACAAATTTTAATGGCAGACTTATAAACAGCATTCCTATTGTAAGGATGGGAGTAGGGTGAGAATAGTATTGTGTTTTGCCCATGTAGGTTATGTTTTCATTATTGGTCTGTAGAGATATGGTTCACAGAAATGCCTAGATATCTCTTGATATCTTCCCTTTTCCAAAGCTTCTCCAAAAGGAAGACTTTGATTCCTGCCTAGAGTGGAAGAAGGAATTGACTAATCACCTAGATATGGGCTACCATGATGACAATGAGTCCTCTATATGTCATATTCTTCACAGTCTTTTTTCTCCCTTCCGAGAGCTAAAGAGAACCTGGAACTTCATGCCTTCACTCTTAAAGTCAGAAGTCAGAAACCCAAGATCTCCCTTCACCCAAGCTCTTGTGAATTCTGGTGCCTCATGCAGATGGAGAACATCAAGTAATCAGATTCCCCACCAATAAGGAGAGTTTTTGGCTGAAAATTACATTAAACTAAAGTAAACATTACTAGCTAAATTTTCTATTGGGGGGGGGGGGCGTTAGGAACGGAGGGAGGCAGAACACTGATGTATTCCTGAGTGTGAATTTTTCTGCAGGTGAGTATTTTTTTTTTAATTTTGTACTTCTTACACTATATCTTATATGTAGTTTATAGTATTATAGAGGAGTCACTGGGTGGTAGAGTGGATAGAGTGCCCAGCCCAAAGTCAGGAAGATTCAAGAACTTATTAGCTCTGTGATTTAATTCTACCTCCATTTCCTCATTTGTAAATGAGCTGGGAAAGGAAATGGCAAGCCACTCTAATATCTCCACCAAGAAAACCACAAAAAAAGGTCAAAAAGAGCCAGACACAGACAAAAATTGACTGAATAAAAGTATTTCAGAGATTGAGATGCTGCATAGTGAACAGAGTACTTCACTTGAAATTAGGGAAATTTAACTTCCAATCCTATTAGAAAGTTACTACTATAACTGTATGACTATTAGCAAGCTATTTAAGCTCTCTCAGACACTCCTCATAATGGGTATAAGAATAGCAAGTGCTTCTCATAGTTCTCATGAAGACCATAAAAAACAATATAATGATTTTCAAACTTGGAAGTGCTATACAAAATTCAACTCTTCTTTGCTGTTAACAATACTCCACCTGTCCCAGGGCTACTTTTGACAACAACTGCATATTCATAAAATCTTTCACATTGTATCTTATATTTGAGTGCTCTGCCTGAAACTAAAGTTGCATGCTT
This sequence comes from Macrotis lagotis, assembly GCF_037893015.1. Lineage (NCBI taxonomy): Eukaryota > Metazoa > Chordata > Mammalia > Peramelemorphia > Peramelidae > Macrotis > Macrotis lagotis. The sequence continues at coordinate 555,476,029 of NC_133658.1, forward strand.
TCTTAGAGTAAAGAAACAATCCTGACAAACTGATTTAGTTAAACTTTGGAAGAAGTAGCTTGAACATCAATGAAATTCAATTTGACTTAATTCAACACTGAGTAATTTACATAGTACTTTGAACCCCAAGGAACACTCCTAGAGGTTGAGAATATCAAAATAAAAAGCCAGACATTACCTGTCTTCAAGGAGCTTACATTCTACTGACAGTGATCTCTAAAACACTTTATTCATATTAAAATTCAAATGCAGCAAGTTCCTAGGCATTAGTTCTAACCAATTTGTTTTTGTAATCCTCTCTATTTGGAATTCTTTACCTGCTCAGTTTCATGCCCCTGTGGGATGGATACCATACCAACAGTTTATTTGTTTCTATCTCTGTGATTCTATCTAGAAGGCTTTGCTCCCACCAGCTTAATATAGTAGATTTTGATCACAATGTGGCCAAAAAATCCTACACAATGATTATACAGAATATAATCTCTTTGAGGGTAGAAAGGATCTCACTTTTGTATTTAAATCTCCATGGCCTATCAAAAGTCTGGGACAGTGTTTAATAAATATTTATTTTTTATTTATTTGGGGGTTTTGTAAGGCAATGGGTTAAATGACTTGCCCAAGGTCAAACAGCTAGGTAATTATTAAATGTCTGAGACTAGTTTGAACTCATGTCATCCTGACTCCAGGGCCAGCCCTCTATCCACTCAGCTGTCTAGCTGCCCTATGTTTAATAAACATTTATTGGTTGATATACATATTTATATTTATGTATCTATGAGTTCATGTATTCATAGTTATTATTCCATATTAATTTTTCTTTCATTTTTTTAAATCATTTAAAATTTTTTTTATTTCTTTTAAGGCAATGGGGTTAAGAGTGACTTGCCCAGGTCACACAGCTAGGCAATTATTAAGTGTCTCAGGCCGATTTGAAGTCAGCTATTCCTGACTCCAGGGCTTTTGCTCTATCCACTGAACCACCTAGCTGCCCTTAATTTTTCTTTCAAGTGAAAGTTTCTCAAAGGTAAGCTTTCTATCAAAGTTCTTTTACCAGTGACATTGACATAGGAAACACTCAGTAAATTTTTTCTTATGATGATAATGATATTTCTGTTCAACTGACTGGCATAACTAAGCCAAGAATAATGCTGAGAACTGGTGTGTTGTTGCTGTTCAGTCATTCAATTGTGTTAAATTCTTCCTGACTCCCTAGAGCTCCATGGAATTTTCTTAGTAAAGATACTGGGATACTTTGCTATTTTCTTTTCTAGTAGAAAAAAGGTGAACAAAGGTTAAGTGATTTGCCCAGGGGCACACAGCTAATAAGTGCCTGAGACCACATTTGAACCCAAATCTCCCTGACTCTAGACTTTATCCACTGAGTCACCTTGAAAATGTTTACAAACATTTACAGTCATGGTTGATTCTTTTTATGCTTTTTGAGAGGTTTTTTTTGGCAGTGGTTTTGTAGTATTTTGCCATTTCCTTCTCCAGCTCATTTTACAGATGAAGAAACTGAGGCAAACAGAGTTATATGTCTCACCCAGTCATACAGCTAGTTAGTGTCTGAGGCTGGATTTGAACTCCAGGCCACCACTGTATTTACTTAGGCATATGTTCAATATTGTCACACACACACACACACACACACACACACACACACACATACTCAAACACATATTCTTGTGTGTGTGTATGTATATATACACACTTATAAATATAAGTTCACATTGTGAAATCTTATAATATATAATACATATATATGCATGCATACACACAAATACATACCATGTATTTTCAAGGAAATGTACATGATCAAGTAATTTAGTCACTCTGGGATTCAATTTTATCATCTGAAAAATCTGGGAGGGGAGAGGGCTCATATTAGCTCAGAGGTTCTTAACTTGGGGTCTCTGAATTTGTTCTTTTTAAAATATTTTGATTACTATATAGCAGTAAAATTAGTTCCCTTGTGTACTGTATTTAAAAACATTAGTCTGAGAAGAAATTCACAAGGTTTGCCAAACTGCCTGCCTAGCCATGAAACAAAAAGTTTAAGAATCTCTGTACTAGAGAATGCCAATTGAGTTCTCTTCCAGTTTTCAGGTTCTGTGATTCTATGTCAGAGCTACAAGCTACAGAGAAGAAGGGAAGAGGGAAGCTGACAGAGAGAGAGGAAAGGAGGGAAGAGGAATAAGAAAGAAGAGGGGAAATAAGAGAAGGAGGGAGAGGGAGAGGAAGGAAAAGAAGACAAGGAGTAAGGAAGGTTGAAGATGGATAGGGAAAAGAAAGGGGATAAAGAGAGAAGAGGATGGGAAATGGAGAAAAGGAAAATAAGAAGGGAAAGATAGAAAGAGAGATAAGAGTCACAAGAGAGTAAAAAAAAGTAAGGCAGGAGATGTTCACAAAGTGACATCAAAACTCACCATGGCAACTTCTCCTCAGGAGCTCTTCTGACTTTAGATAGTGAGGTAAAGTTTGGCCTATAGCTAAGAGTAAACCCTAGGGAGGAAAACTGTAGAGTAGAATAATCTATAACTCCTGTGGAGTCACAGCCAGAGAGAAATATTGATGCAACCCTAGTTTGGAGGTCTGCTAGTTTAGTAACTGCTGGTTTAGTAACTGCTGGAGGTTTCCAACAGTTGAAGAAGCAAGTATTAAATGGTTATTATCGATGTAGCATTTCCCCCTCACCCCTTGCAAAAAAATCTACTTAACCAAATGTCACTAATTAATTTGAAGTCCAACTTTGTATTGAAGTCATATGTCTTTGAAAATCTACTTCAAGTATATATAACTGTTTTTAAGAGTACTATAGGGTAGCTACTTGATATCACATGTGTTATAATTCATTTATGGAATAATGCTGTTACAGCTGTGTATGGCATGCTATAATTAAATAATTTACCATCTTTACTGATATTTTCATGGTTGCTTTATAATTAGGTTGTCTAGCTCCTTAATTAAATGTTTTAATGATATATATATATATATATATACATGTGTGTGTGTATATATATATATATATATATATACATCTCACATGTGTGTATGTTGTAATCAATGATCATATGCTTGAAAAGTATGATGCCAATCTTCCACCAAATTCCAATAGGCAATAAGACAAAAGAAAAGATGGAGGAAAAGAAATTATTTTTAAATGACTTTAGAAGACTAAGATAAACCTTTAAAAGAGCCTGAAAAAAATCCTAGTAACTATGGAAATCTATATGCAGAGTAAGTCCTCATTGTGCTTAGGTGAGAGAAGTTAAATTATTAACACTAACTATCTGGAAGCTGTTGAACTTCTTTCTCATATTTATTTAATTTTATGATTGCTGGATTTGATCTATTGGGTGTTTAGGGTTTTGGTTTTGGTTTGTTTTTTGTTTTTTATTTTTTAATGAGAATGGAGATTTCACCTGAGTTTGAGTTACATAGATTTAGAACTGGAAGGGACCTTACAGATTACATATTCCAATTTCATTATTTTATATTTGAGAAAACTAAGGCACAGATAGGATAAATACCTTGTCCAAGGTCATAAAGACAGTTAAGTAGCAATGGTTAGAGAAACATTTGAAGTCTATCTGATGTATAGAGTAGATTATCCTTTCACTCCATAACATTTATTTTCTTCCATTACCAAGAGGTCTCTGATATTGTGGGGCTAGAAATTACACCTAGAAAAACTTTTTTTTTTAAATTGTGAAGTCTAGGAAACCAAATTGGAGGAGTAAAGGTAAAGTCTCTCCTGATCTCTTCCAGTTTCCCTCTGAAAAGCTTAAAAATAACAGCTCAATTGAGTTCTGGAGCAGCAGAACCAACAAAACAATTTTCTAAATCAAGAAACTAATTTTTTATCTCAATAATATTTTAATTTTTTTCCACAATTCCAAATAGTGACCTTAGAAACCTCCAGTTTCCGTAGGGTGGTGATCAGACCTGGATCCCAACACAGAGCAGGTTGCCCACACAAGCCAGTCATAGACCTCTAAGATTTCTGCAGTAGCAGCTACTTCAGGAGCTCTCAGCCTACAGATAGTAAGTCTAACACCGGTCAGAAGGAGATTACAGCATATGCTTTGCTACTACTAAATTCAGGATCTTGTAGGATTCCTCATACACAGTTCTGAGTCTCAGTCCCAGGATGAAAAAGGAGCATTAGGATTCTAAAGCATGCAGGTGCAGGGGATCAGGGACTAGTTACAATTCCAGGTCAGGAAAGAGTGATTATCAGCACAGGCCAAGAGGGCAGTGTCCACACACTTCTCAAACCGCTTGGCAAAACTAAAAACATACAGCCCCTCAGAATTTATTTGCCTATTTTTTCCAAATTGTTTATATAGTATGGGAATTAATTATTCTTTAAATGTTTAGTAGAATCATTCCTATAAAATCAGGAAAGAAATAAAGATGCCCATTATCACCACTATAATTCAATGTTGTACTACATATGCTAGCTATAGAAGAAAGAAGAAAAAAACTGAAGGAATAAAAATAGATGGGGAAACAAAAAAATCCCTCTTTGCAGATAATCTGATGATATACACAGAGAACCCTAAAGAATTCTTTGAAACAACAATTTCAGCAGAATTGCAGGATGTAAAATGAACCCTTATAAATCATCAGCATGTTTATATTTTACCAACAAAGTCCAGCAGGAGGAGACCGAAAGAGAAATTCTATTTAAACTAATTGCAGACAACAAAAGAAAATTTAAATGGAAACATAGAAAAACAGGATAACTTTGAAAAAGGTGTATAGTACTTACTACATCATTTTTTAAAAGGAAACAAATGGAAATTCATTGAATCATCTTTTATGTTGTGTTGTATGCATGAAAATTTTTTTTGTCTTTTTGTTTTAAAAATGAATTTTTAAAATTTCAAATTTTTTATAGAAGAAGAAGAGCAGGAAACATGGGCAAGCTTCTCTGCTAAAGAAATTGTTTCTCAAAAACACAGAAAACTGAATCTATTTTGTAAGAACACAAATCATTTCCTAATTAATAAATGGTAAAAGGATATGAGCAGTTTTAAATGAAGAAAACAGAGCTTTATACATGTATAAGTTAAATCTTATGAAAAAAATGCTTTCTATCACTATTGATAATAGAAATGTAAATTAAAACAACTCTGAGCTACCATAAGTTAGATTTTAAGACAGAAAAGAAAAATGACAAATGTTGGAAAGAATGTAGGAAAATTGGGACACCAATGGAGTGTTGGTGGAGTTATGAATTGATCTAATGATTCTGAAAAGCAATTTGAAATTATGTCTAAAGTGCTATAAAACATTCTTACCCTTTGATCCAACAATAGTACTACTAGATATCTCAAAAAGATCATTGGAAAGGAAAAGAATTTACATGTACAAAAAGTATTTATAGCAGCTCTTTTTCCAGTGACAAATATTGGAATTTGAGGAGAGATCCATTATTTGGGGAATTCATTGAACAAGTTGTGGTATATGATTGTGATGGAATACTATTGTGCTTTAAGAAATAACAATCAAGATTCTTTCAGAAAAAAACCTAGGAAAGACTTATTTGAATTGATTCCAGGTGAAATGAGTAGAACCAGAACATTATTATACAATGATCAACTATACTGTATTTCCCTATGTTTGAGATGTACAATTTTTCAAAAAAAAACTTGGTATCTAAAAACTGGGAGCGTGGTTTTAGATTTTTTATTTTAATTTCTTGCTTTTTCTGTGTTTGTTGTCTTTGCATTCATTGTTTCACATTGTTACCGGTATATTAGGTTATGTTTTACCACATTCTGCCCAGAAATGGCTCAGAAAATATTTTCATCCAGTGCTGAATTCAAGTTCAAAGTAATCCAGTTTGCAAAAGTAAATGGAAATCCTTCTGCTGAATGTCAATTTGGTCTTCCTCCAACTGAGAAAACAATCCAAGACTGGCTATGGGAAGAAGAAACCCCACTGAAAATGCCATGCCAGAAGAAGACCATGAGAGGCAAATCAGTCAAATGGCCTGAGTTAGAGAGGGAATTGAAGAGATGGATTGAAGGGCAAAGGGCAAATGGAATTCCTTTGTCCACAAAGATGGTTCAGCAGGAGGCCAGAAGAATTACTGATGAACAAGAAGTGACTGATTTCAGAGGACACAACTGAGGTTCATGAAATGGAATGAACAAAGTATGTGTCCAAGCACCAGGCTTGCCCAGGGAGAGCTTGTGATCAACCACATACCAGAGTACAGGCAGGAAAGCAGGCACAGCTTCTCCTAAGACAGTGATTCATCATCAAACACAGATAAGGATGAGCTAATGGATGGGAGTTTTGACAGAGATGAGTTGTATGAATTTTATGATAGATAAAATTTGAGTTCAATAACTTTATGTGATACATTTTTTTTCAAATTTCAGGCCCCAAATTAAGGTGCATTTTTTACATGGGGAAATACAATAAATGTTTTATTCTCAGCAATACAATGATGCAAGAGAATTACAAAGGTCTAATGATTAAAAATGCCATCTACCTCCTGAGAAAGAACTGACAAAATCTAAATGCAGTTTGAAGCAATTTTTTTTTACTTTGCTTAATTTTCTTATTTTTTTCTGTTATCCTTTGCAACATGACTAATGTGGAAATATGGTTTGCAAGACTGTTTGTGTATGTTCTAGTAAATTGCTTGCCTTCCCAAGGAGGGGCAAAGAAAGATTGGGAGGAAAAGAATTTAGAATTCAAAATTCATTTAATGACTGTTTTAAAATTTATATATAACTGAGAAAAAAATAAAAATTTTTATTTTTTTTAATTTGAGAAAATAATGACCCTAAGCAAATACATGTGGATTGATAGGTACCACTTATAGAGACCTATTCTTGACCCTGCCACAACTTAAACTCTACTAGTTGAAGCAATCACTTCACACCTCCAGGTCTATTTTCTCACAAATAAAACAATAACATCTAAGAACTTGAAGTCCAATGAACTCAAGATATAGATTGGTGAAGAGCACAGATGCTTTAGTCTGCTGCTTTCAAAAACAAAAGGGGGAACTTGCCAATAAAACAACAGGAGGTTTTGTTCATACTACAATAGGGATGCCAGGGGAAAAGGTCTCACTAAAATAGTAATAGATCTGCATTAGCTACCCTTTCCATTATTACTTTTCCCATATTAGAAGAGTGTGCTCCTTAGAACCAGAATTTTCACACAAACAGTTGACTAACAGCTACATCTTGTGGTGAATGGAAGTATCTAGTCTAGAAACTAATATTAAACACTCAAGAATCTTGCTGCAATTTATACTATTCCTCAGTTAATTAGCATAACTCTATATGTGAGGGGATCGGGGTGTCTCCTTCCTTCTTCTCACTCTCACTACCCTCCTTTCCAGAGAATGAAGCTATTTAAGATAAAGGTTTAGAATATGGGAAAGAAGTTCAGCATTCACTACTGAAGAGCAAGATAACTGGGTGGTTAATGGTCCCTACTGGCAGCTCTGGAGTCAGGAAGACCCAGGTTCAAATTCTACCTCTGCTAGTTATGTGACCCTAGAAAGATCTCTGCTTCTCTCTCATTCTCATCTATAAAATGGACACAGTAATAGAATTTGCCACATGGGTTTATTGTGAGAGCTAAATGACATAATTGGTACAAAGCACTTTGAAAACTTTAAAGAACTATATAAATATGCGTTGCTATTTCTGAGCTGGGTACCTATATTTCTCTCTGTCCCCCCAACTCCAAGTGTTTCAGCTACCTTTTCTATTTTGTCTTTCTCCCATTAGAATCTATCTTTCTTGAGGTCAGAGACCATCTTTCTTCCGCTTGTATTCATGTCACCAGGTCTTAGAATATAGCAAGAGCTTTCACAGATTTTTGTTGACTTGATTTGACTTGTTATTGTTAGAGCAGATATTGCTGAAATTCATAGAAAAACTCTAGCTCTATAGGCTAGACTTCTTTAAGAATGAGGAGAGTTCAGAAAGAAGATAATTAATGGATTAATTCTCCCAATTTTACATCTAAAAATCTCTCCAGACATTTTTTTTTTCCTTCCTTTCCCCTGAGTAAAGCCATGGTGGTCATCTGAATTCAGTCCTCATTCCTGCTTCATTCTCCTTCCCCAATAGAACTTTCTTTCATTAAGAACACCCTATTACATCCACCTCAAAGTCTTAGTACATCTAATATTGACTCTTTAGATGGGAACTCCCCTGGAAATAATCTAAGTCAGATCCTCCTGTCTTAGGGATCTCTCTAGGGGAAACTGGGGAAACTTTTACTTTCCCTACTTCATATCATTGCTAACAAAGGTCACTCCTGTCCACTCTACCAAGTCCCCAGTCCTACTTAGATGTACAATTGGTCAGTAAATATTTATGAAATGCCAGCTATGTGCCAGACACCACTAAGTCCCAGGAATATGTCCCTGCCTTCAAGAGACTTACAATCTAATATGGGAAATAAGGAGTTATTATTGGTATTGTTTATCCTTTGTTCTGAAAGAAGGTGAAGACATGCTTTGATAAGTGAATTGTCGAGTGAATTGGATTTTAAACCAGAGGGTGCTGTGTTAAGTCATCAGTTTCACTTTTTCCTCTGGAGCCATCCTGAGTTCAATAGCCAGATATGGATCAAGATAACCAAACATGGCTCTGGATGCAGTAAAAGACCTTGACATTTTAAATCTAGTTCTTTCCAGGTCACAGTTTGATTGAGGCAATTCCCTTTCAGTCTTTAAGGTTAGGTAAAAAAAGAAAAGAATAACCAATTCAAAAAAAAGAAGAAGAAAACATTGCTAGAAGGTAAGAAACTCAGGGTTTCTCAGTGCCAAAGCTAGCCGGAAAGAAAAGAAGCAAAAAAGAAATCAATGTTTAGCTGTTATGTGGGTCGGGGTGGGGAAGGGTTCTGGCAAAAACAGAAACAATTGCTATTCAGATTCACACTGAACCAATCCAGGCCGAAACAAAGACCAAGTAGTTGAGATCCATGGTTAGCCAATGTAGGAAAGCCAGAGTTTTGGGGGTCTTAAATCAAAGTGCTTTGATGTTGAAGTCAGCTTCAACAACCTCATTTTATAGATCAGAACTTAGACCTAGAGTAATTTGCCAAAGGTCACAAAAGTACATTGTAGACAAGATTTGAAATACATCCTTGGATTCCAAATTCAACATTCCTTCACTACATAATGCTGCTTTACCCATTACCTCCTGCAGATTTTTCTTTCATTCTCTTTTTTTTCCCTTTCTCAATCAACCTGGCTAACTTATTGCAAGCAAAACAATCAAAGAAAACCTTTGAAAACAGGATTTCTAATCATTTTTATGTTTTGCCCTGGAATATCATATCATCTGCCACCTTTTTTTTTCTTCCTTTCCCCCTGGGTAAAGGCAATGTGGTCATCTGAATTCAGTCCTCACTCTTGCTTCATTCTTCTTCCCCCAACAATAGAACTTTCTTTCATTAAGAACAACCCATTACATCCACCTCAAAGTCTTAGTACATCTAATCAGGACTCTTTAGATGGTAACTACCCTGGAAATAATCTGAGTCAGAGACAACCCAGGAGCCCAGCGCAGGTCCAGGGCATTCAAACTTGCAAAGTTCAAAAATGTTAAACTGTAGCTGTCAGATCAGTGATCACCCACTGAAATTCAAACAGCTGGATCTTTAGGAAAGGGAGATGAATCCTGAGAAAGGTCTGTTGACTATGGAGTTAGAGAAGAGAAAGAATAAAACCACTTCCAACTTTCATACATGACAAGCTTATTTTCTCCTCTTGAAAATACACATATTTAAAAAGTACATTCAGACCTTTTAAAAAGCAGTAAAAATAATTATGCATTTCAATGATTACAAATAGGTATGCCCATTGTGAATAAACCAAAAACCACATAATTGAATTTTTAGATTAAATTTATTTTAAAAGCTTTTTTTTTTGTTTGTTTGTTTTTAGGTTTTTGTAAGGCAATGAGATTAAGTGGCTTGCCCAAGGCCACATAGCTAGGTAATTATTAAGTGTCTGAGAATGGATTTGAACCCAGGTACTCCTGACTCCAGGGCAGTGCTTTATCCACTACACCACCTAGCCACCCTTATTTATTTTATTTTAAAGACTAAATTTAATTTTTTTAAAAGTTGAACTTTGTGATCATCTTTACCCACCTATCCTTAGGAGAAAAAAAACAGGAGAATTTGCTGCTGCCAACCTTTCTTTCTCTTCCCTTTACCTCATCTATACCACATCCATCTCCAGGTCTCCATAGGAAACTAATAAATTCATGGTAGTGATGTGATGGTGGAAGAAAATTCTAGTGGCTCTTTAGGTTCTCTTTCCAGGTATGTTCCACATAGCATTTTAACAAGGAGGCTTTTTTTTCTTATTCCTTTACTATCTAACTCTTCTCCATTTATTAGCACTCTCTTCTGCAATCTATTTTAAAACAGTAAGGCAGTACAAAGGTAATAGCATTGGATTTAGATTCAGGAAGACCTGAATTCAAATCATTACTTCACGATTTAACTTCTCAGTCTCAATTGAATTATATGTAAAATGGAAATAATGATAGCATCTCCCTCATAGGGTTGTTGTTAAGATCCACATGTACATAGGATATTACATGTACAGTGCTTTATAGCTATTACTATTATTATTATTTCTTTTGGGGAAACATAATATATTATTGTTGATTTTTCGTTATTTCAAATGTGTCCTACTCTTTGTGACCATTTCATGTTTTCTTGGTAAAGATACTGGAGTGGTTTGTTATTTCCTTCTCCAGTCAATTTAACAAATGAGGAAACTGAGGCAAACAGGGTTAAGTGACTTGTCCAGGGTCACACATAACTAGTGTCTGAGACCTGGTTTGAACCCAGGCACTAACTACAGTCCCAAGACTCTATCCACTGTACCACTTAATTATCGCATATTGTATTGAACAGTTTAATATAGTCTCTTTGAGATCAAGAACATAAGGTCATCAAAGGTTTTTATTTTGTTTTGTTTTGTTGCTATCTTTACAATCCTTGCAAAGTTGGTGTTTAATAATTATACATTTTATTAATTTATAGTAACCAAAAAGATCCAAAGAAGGAATGACAGATAATGCAAGTTCACCTGAGCTCCTACCTGGAGCTCTTATCCCAATTCAAAAACCTGAGCCAAGTTTAGAAAATACAGGAAAGAATATCCATCCAAATCATAGGGGGAAGGAAGACAGCCCCAAACTGATATAAATTTTAAATTAGTTCTTGCTTAAAGCGCAACCATTGCACATCTATATGAATAGTAAACCTCTTTTTAGTGCTTCTAAGTGCATCATTTCTCTTGTTTTAAATTTGAATTCTGATTTTTAAAAGTTTAAAGGACATAGTAGTAGGTTAAAAATAAGAATGTAAAAAAACTCTCCAATCCAAAGGCAGTTTGCTTATTCAAATAAGTTTTGCCTTGGAAATATTTCCTATAATAATCTTTTTTAAAAATAGGAATATTTTTAAGTATTTGTGAATATTCCAAGATTTGTCTTCTTCATAAATCTTAGCAGTTTTGCTATACAATATCTTTACTAGAAATGCATTTAAAAAAAGCCCTCAATTTATTTTTCTGTGGTGCTAAAGCACTTTCTTTCCCTTTCCTGTAGAGAGTTGATCAAAGGACAACTTTTAGAAAAGCTGTTTCTCAGAAAACAAATTGGCTGTTTTTTTTTAACGAGGCACAGTTCTGCTCTGATTCATACCTGCACCCCTGGGCCCATTGCCATTCAATGTGCTCAACATGTAGATCCTTCCCCTTATGTTGTCGATTGCTGGGCAGTAATGTTGATTGAGCCTGGAAATACCAGGTGGTGAATAGTATCAGACTTTGTGATGCTGTTACCATGGGGACAAGAAGCTGGCCCATCTCAACACAGGCATCATAGTCCATTGTCTTTGAAGAGCTATTTTTGCAACAGAAAAAAATTTGCTTCCCAGGTTGTTGTATGTCTTGGTTTTTAAGATATTTGTATACTACATTTATCCCCAACCCTCCTACCTTTTTTAACTGTAAGAATTAAATTTGGTTAGATGAAAATGGAAATTTTAAGCAAGCTTTGATTTTGGGGAGATAACACTAGCTTTGCCTAACACTATAACTAAATCTCTTTAAAGGAAAGCCTTTAAAATGTATCAATTCTATCCTCAAGTTATTGATATTAATATTATTTTTAACACTGAGTTTTACTGAGTATATAAGATGATGAAGTCTCTGACCTCTAAGCAAGAAGTTAGAGTAGAATAAATTACTGTGGAAGCCACTAAAGATTTTTCTTCCTCTTCCCCTGAAAGTTACAGCCAGGGACTTCCTTTCTGAATAAGAATCTATGAAGGAGGGGCACCTAGGTGGTGCAATGGATAGAGCACAGGCCCCTGGAGTCAGGAGGGCCTGAGTTCAAACCCAGCCTCAGACACGTAATAATTACCTAGCTGTGTGACCTTGGGTGAGTCCCTTAACCCCATTGCCTTGAAAATATTAAAACAAACAAACAGACAAGAATCTATGAAGGATCTGTAGTTTGCATACTGCAAAACTAGAAGGAGGTAGGGAGAGAGCAAAGGGAAAAAGGTACTCCTTTCCTGAATAATCCTAAATGCTAGAAACTTTTTTCCCCTAATATCAAGTTTAAGTCTGTCTTTCTAAAGCTTCCAATTATTAATAAAAATTCCTTCCTCTAAAACCTAATAGAGGGGTGGTTAGGTGACCAGTGGATAGACCACTGGCCCTGGAGTCAGGAGTACCTTAGTTCAAATCTGGCCTCAGACACTTAATAATTACCTAGCTGCGTGGCCTTGGGCAAGCCACTTAACCCCACTGCCTTGCAAAAACCTAAAAAATAACCCAATAGAATAAACAATCTATTTTGTCCTCTGATTCTAAGAGATCTGAGCAGTTTTCTTTTATTATCTCTTGAAATATAATCTCTGGGTTTTGTTTTTTTTAATCATAACTTTCAGATAGTAATTCTCATCAATTGCTTTTGTAAATCAACTTTTTTTTAATATGGTGCCTAACATTTTCTTCTGTTTTTTTCAGTGTTTTCACTTTGTGTTAATGTTTTATTTTTTGTCTCATGGAATAATTAACTTTCAATCAGTTCATTCTAATTTTAGGGAGTTTGTTGCTGGCATAAGTTTTGTACCTCTTATGCCAAGCTATTAATTACCCTCCTACTCTTTCTTCCATAGCTTTCATTTCCAATTTTTCTCTAGTACTCATTTCACTTATCTTAAAAATGACACTTTTTAAACATTTTTTTAAAAACTCTCATTTCTTCATCTCTTCCAGAAATTCTAGTTGAATTTGTGCCCAAGCTGTGTTTTTTCTCTGAATCTTTGCTTCTAGAATTTACTTCTAGAACATCTTTCTTCTGGGTTTAGGTCTTGAGTATCCCTGTCACTTAATTAATTCTTTATGGTGGGATTTTAAAAAAAAATGGATCATTTTTCAGCCTACTTCCTGACTTCAAAATTTATGCTAGGGCTACACTGAATATTTCTGGAGAAATATCTGGACTGATTTGGTGTCCTTTATGGTCCTACTACAGCTTTTGAGGAGTATTGAATAATATGTTACTTCAGGATATTAGAAACACCTAATTCTGAGGACCTGCAAGGCCCCAGTGTCCCCAAAGCACCCAGATCCATGGCAAAGTCTGATTATTGCTTCATGGTCTGAGTTCTTCATCAAGGATATCTTATTGACCAAATGCATAGCCTCTCCCTGTACTAGAAAACTTTTTATAATCATTTCTTGTTATATTCTATCCCTAAACATCTCCTTATCCTTATATTGATCTGTGATGGAAAAAAATGATTTTTTTTCATTGATTTTCTATTCAAGACTAGGTCCCATGCACTTTCTAGATCTACATAGAGGAATTATGGGACATAGCTCAGCTGCACTTTCCATCTTGTCCCACTCTGAGGTTTAGGAAAAACAGTCTGTATTACCTGTTGTATTAATGATATGGAAAGTCTATAACCAAAATGTGAATAGAAAGGATCATGACTAATGGCATCAGTTTAAATTCGGAGGCCATAAATAAAACTTTCCAAAAAAGAAAGATTAATTCACCCCAAAATGAACATAAGTCTATAGGTCTAGATTCTGGAAGAAGTACAGGTCATTTTTCTTATTAATGTTCTTCTTTTCTTATAAATGCCTCTCTTTCCTTGTTCCTAATTATTCTGTTGCCCTTGAGAAAAGAGTTCTTAATCTAAAGTAAGTGAAATAGTTTATTTATTTAATATATGTTTGAATTTTATTTTGTACATTTAAAAACATTATTCTGAGAATCCATAAGCTTCACCAGATTGCCAAAAGAGTCCAAGACAAAAACTCTGAGACATGGTCATGTCTATAACTATAACTATAAGGGTGGGAAAGAAGAAAAAGGAAAGCAGGGATTAAATTCATTGATTTCATTCTAAGACCTCCAAGTTTCTGAATTGCTCTGTTTGAATCTATTTCCTGATTTGGAGTTACAATGAAGGTAAATACTGAATAATGAGGCTTTTTTCAGTACAGTTTGATCCCTGACAGATCATCCATTCTATAAATATTAGCTGAATTACATGGCTAGATTATAACTAAATTTTCAATACATAATGCATTCTCTTTATTCATTCTCCTGAGAATAATCCTCTATGATGCAAGAATATTGGAAACCAGTAGATCTTAACAATAAGCACCTTATGATAGGCTAGTCAAGAAAATAATCATAGACTCTAAAAGAAATAAAATTATGGATTTAAGATTTAGATAGATAGCTAGATTGATTAAATAGAGATATATAGTTTTATAACTGTTATACACATATAATATACATATGCATTTGTACTTCATGTATATACAAAATTAAAATTATATATAATGGAAAGTGGACTGAAAAAAACATAGCTAATAAACAAGTAACATTATATAATTTAGGACTATATATTTGAGAGGTATTATTGACCTTAGATATTATCTAGTCTGAACTCTCTCATTTTATGGATAAGGCAACTGAAGCCCAGAGAGGTTAAGTAATCTGCAGCAAGAGCAGAACTAGTCCTTGGTCTTCAAACTCTTTCCACTGCCTCAATAATATGTTTTCTTCTCAACAACCTTAGGATGAGTTGGAGTCATCTTGACCATGCTTTGAAACTGGACTGCGATGACTCTGGAGGAGAGAATGAAGCTGATGACTTTGCACAGCTCTGCCTCACTTAAATCCAACACTCTTACAAGTTAAGGTATCATCTTCCTAATGTTCTAAGTCTTCTTTGAAAACAAATGGCAAACAACAACAGACCAGGGGATGAGGTAATGAGAGTATCATTATACCCTTTTTATAGAAGAGGAACTAAAACCACAGAAGTTAAATGATTCAGTCAAATTGAAACTAGATAGACAGATGGACTATGGACAGATATATAGACAGATAGATAACAACCTTTCTTTTCATTTCATACTATTTTTCTTTGGTTTTCTTTAGCATCTATCTAAGGGGAAACAAAATATATTTTTTCTTGAGTGGTTTAGACAAAGTAGAATATACAAAGGCTAGAAGAAGGAAGAAACAGTTCCATTCAAGTCAAATTAAATAAACAAACATTAAGCCCCTCCTATATTCCAGGCACTGCTCTAAAATTTTTTTAAAAAGGTGCTAATTTGAGTCCCTTTAACTACAAAACCAGGAATGTGTTCTTTTCACCATCTCAGAGGAATATATGATTTAAGGCCAGGCAGGTGGTTCCAATTCAACCTCACTCAGATAATGCAGGTGCAACATTAATAGGAAGACTAAGCAGGTTGCAGATAATAATCTTTTTTTCTCATGGCGAGTAGCCTTGGAGGTAAAGTCTAAAGCTGTGATTCTATGAGTACCAAGAATTTTCAGTATCTTGACTCCATCCATTGGTGCAGATCAACAGCTTTTCTTTAACTTGCAGTCTTAGAGAACTGTCTGTGACTCTTAAATTAAATGACTTGCTTTGGGTCACAAAACAAATATGAGCTGAAGAGGCAGGAATTGAAATGAGTTTAGCCAGCACTCTGTCCAATATGCTGCACTACCTCCCAGAGTCAAGCTTGAAATGAATAAGATAAAAAATTAAAGGAAAAGTATGCAGATTTGGTACTCTCCTATATTTAATATAGTCTTCTGACACAAGTGGACAAAAGAACCAAGAATGCAATAACCCATTTCTCATATTGCAAAGCCCTTTCACTTTATTCAGACATAATTGGGCATTTTCTATTATAGTCCCAAGAGTTGAACAGTAATTCTGAAAACTGGAGGTGGTCCAGAAAAGAAACAAACAAAAATGATCTTCAAGTTATCTAAGAAGTTTTATTTCCTTCAGTATCCTTCAAAGTAAAATACTTGTTGATTGATTCATTTATTGAAAAAAATTAGGGAAG
The DNA here is from genome assembly GCF_037893015.1 of Macrotis lagotis. Lineage (NCBI taxonomy): Eukaryota > Metazoa > Chordata > Mammalia > Peramelemorphia > Peramelidae > Macrotis > Macrotis lagotis. The sequence goes on from NC_133658.1 coordinate 555,492,452, forward strand.
AAAATGATCCTATCAGGAAAAATTAAAAATGCCAAAATTTTTAGTCCTAAAAAGTTACAAAACACTGATGAAAAATGATTTCAAACAAATAAAATTAGGATAATAACTAAGAAGATGGAATGAGTCTCTTTTTAAAAAATAAAAGATTTATTAAAACCTACAATTATGGTGCTGGAGAAGAAGAGGTCCTTGGACAGCAAGGAGCTTAATATCAATACTTAAAGAAGAACTCTGGTCATTCATTGGAAGAACAAATACTGATGCTGAAGCTTAAATATTATGGCCACAAATTGAAAGGACAGGTTTCCTTGAAGACAAAAGAAGGGGGGTGACAGAAGATGAGATGTATAGATAGCATGACAGACGCAATGAGCATGAGTTTGGATAAATTTCCAAAGATAGTGGAGAACAGAACATTCTGGTGTGCTTCAGTCTACCAGTCATGAAAAGTTGGATATGACTGAATGATTGAACAACAGCACATTATCATTTCAACTAACTAAAACTTGTTATTCATTCACTTTTGAATGAATAAATGAAACATCATTTACACTGGCTAGAAATACAATTGTATACAAGAGACCCTCCCTGCCCCTAAGAAATTTATATTATAAAAGAGAAAAACAACACATTTAGGAAAATTGAAGACACAAGAGTGGCAGTGGTGAGTAGAGTCCTGAGGCAACCAATGACTTGCCTTTTTCAGAAGTAATGATAATATTGATTAGATCATTATTTCCAAAGCAAAAGATTCAAAATAGAGGGAAAAGAAAATGAGCCTCAGGGTGGGTAGATAAAATCTCTGCAGCAATCTGGAATGAGAAGATAATATTGGTAAGGTAAGAACTGCAGAGACAGCTAGGTGGCACAGATAGTGCCATATCTGGAGTCCAAAAAACCTCATCTTCCTGAGTTTGAATCTGTCCTCAGACACTTACTAGCTGTGTGTCCTGGACAAGTCTTTTAATTCTGTTTGTCTAAGTTTCCTCAATGCCAAATAAACTAGAGATAGAAATGGAAAATAATTCCAGTATCTTTATCAAGAAAACCTAAAATGGGGTTACAAAGTGTTGACCATAACTGAAAATGCCTAAACAAGCAAAAAGACTACAATCCAGAGCCAATTAAAAGTATTAAATTTTCAATGAATCAATAACACTTAAAGTGAGAGATGGAAGTCCAGTTGGGAAGGTTCAGTTGGCAGTAGTGCCAGAGTAACATGGCAGGTATTTGTGTTCATTATCTCTTGTGTGAATTATTGCAGTAGACTTAATTTGACTTTCCATCTTCAATTTTTTCTCATTTCCATTCTATAATTTCATATACAGACCACACTACCGAGATTCAGAATCTCCTTTTTTGCCTATAGAATAAAATACAAATTACTCATTGGTGCATTCAGAGTTTTTTTTTAATAATCTGACATCAATTTATTTTTCCTGGCTAAGTTAATGTGACTTGCCCTTACTACTTTTTCTGCCAAACTAGTTCCACTGCTATTTCTGCCACCATCTCTCACTGGCATGCCTTCACATATGCCATACCACATACATAGAATGGTATACTTCTTCCTCCTCACCACCAGAATATTTAATATCCTTCAAATCAAACTGATGTACCACTTCCCACATGCTACCTTTCCCAATACCCTATAATCGTTTTAGTACCTTCCCATCCAAAATCATTTTATACTTTGTACATATTTTTGTATTGACTTTCCTATGTATATGTGTCATCTCTACAAATGCAAACTTCTAGAAGTCAAATAATATTTCATCTTTTGTCTTTGTCTTCCCAGAAGCTGGAAAATGTCTGACACAGAACAGGTCCTTATTAAATGCTTAAATGCATGAGTATCTACCAGGATTCTTTGTTACCTATTTGTACAGAATAAAACTTTGAAAAGAATCTGTGAAATATCCATAGTTAAAGATATTTAAGGGAGGTGGCATCAAGATGACCTGGTAAATGCAAGGAGTTATCTGAGCTCTCCCCAATTCCCCTCTAAACAATTTTAAAATAATGATTCAAATCAATTTCTATTAGTGACAATTACAACAAAAATTTCGGTGAAACAATTTTCCAGCCCAGGACAATTGAAGACGAAAGGTCCATCTCAGAAAGATAGTAGTTGGACCTGAAACTAAGAACACACCATGCAGTGGGTGCACTCTTTGAAGACAGCTCATCAATGGCAGTAGCAGCTTTGCTAGCTCTCAGTCTACAAACAGTAAGGGAGTTAGATGGGGTTTACTGGGACATTACTGGGACTGGGGACAGGATCTTGCCACATTTCCCCTATGTAATTTTGGGTCACAGTCCTAGAGCTAAGAAGAATGCTGACTCAGTAGCATATGTGACTAGAGGAGTATGGGGACTCTAGTCACAATTTCAGCATTGGCTAAAAAAGAGTGGTAGAATGGACTAGGTACATAACATATAATAGTGGAATAGATAAGGAATATAATATATAGTAGTAAATGAAAACAATCTAGTATTTGATCAACCAAATGATCGAAATGTTTGAGACAAGAATTCATTATTTGACAACATTTGCTAGGAAAACTAAAAGTACTTTGACACAACATTTGCTAGGAAAACTAAAAGTACTTTGACCAAAACTAGCATCTTATAACATAAACCAAGATATGGTCAAATGGCTTCATGATTTAGACATTATGATTTTATAAGCAAATTAGGGAAGCATGGAATATCTTACCTGTCAGACATATGGATAAGAGAGTTTATGGCCAAACAAGAGCATTATAGGAAACAAAATAGATTATTTTGATTACATAAAATTAAAAAGGTTTTGCACAAATAAATACAATGTAGGTAAGATCAGAAGAAAAGTAGTAAACTGGGGTTGGGGTAGGGGGATTTTCTAGCAAATTTCTCTAATAAAGGTTCATTTCTCAAATATAGAGACAAATGAATCAAATCTTTAAGAATATGATTCACCGGGGCCAAAATGGTGGTGTAAGTCAGGAATTTCCAGAAGTTCTCTTCCAGAACACTCTAAATACCTTAAAAACCACTTCAAATTCTAGAGTGGCAGAACCCAAAGAAAGACTGAGTGAAACAATTTTCTGGCCCAAGATAATTTGTAAATTGACCGAGAAAGCTCTGTTCCACCAGGGTTAGAAGGGACTGAAGTGCAGCCAGGGCTGCACCATAGCAAACTATCTCCAGCCTTCCAAGAACAACTCATGGGTCCCTGGAGGTGCCTGGGTTCATGGCAGCAGGAGCAGTTTCCAGACCTCTCAGCCCAGGGATCACCAAGGACAACTTGGAAGGTCAGCAGAAAAACTCTGCCAGATTGAATGTGGAGCCCAATGTTCTCAGGTCTCAGTGAAGACCCAGACCAGGAAATGGAAGCAGACCTGTGAAACTACCTAGCAGCTGCTTCCAGAGTGCTCAGCCATGGATGGTAAGGGGCTGGGGGGGGGGGGGAAGACCATCAAAATTGCTCTGCCCATACTCAGATCCTTGTCCCAGCCTGGGCCCTCCTAATTCCATAGAAGAACAGGGACCTTCCTCACAGCTCCAGTGAAGAGGGGAGTGCTTGTGGTCATCCACAGACCAGAAAAGCAGTCAAAGTCTCACATAAGACCTTGAAGGAACTGAGGTCCTTGGAGGGGTATCCCTAAAGCACTTGGGAAGAGCAGTAAAATCAGGTTATAGGCTAGGGAAATGAGTAAGCAGATAACAAAAGAATCTGACTATAAATAATTATTTTGGTTCCATGGAGAAGTAAAATGCCCACTCATTAAATATTTAAGATATTTAAAGCCTCCAAGAAAAATCAAAATTGGTCTCAGGCTGTGGAAGAGCTTCAAAAAGATTTTAAAAATCAAGTAAGGGAGATAGATGAAAAATTGTGAAGAGAAATACATGAAATGCAATTCATGAAAACCAAGTCAGGAGCTTGGTGAAGGAGATATAAAAAAAATGAATAAAACAACATATTAAAAACTAGTTTGGGTCAAATGGAAAAAGCAATCCAAACCAATAAGAATGCCTTAAAAAGTAGAATTGGTCAGATGGAAAAGGTGATAAGAAAGCTTTCTGAAGAAAACAATTCCTTCAAATGTAGAATGGAGCTAAGGGAAGCTGATAACTTTGAGAGAAATCAAAAAACAATAAAACAAAACAAAAAGAGTGAAATACTCAAAGAAAATGTGAAATATGTCATAGGAAAAACAATTGACCTGGAAAACAGATCAGAAGAGATAATTTAAAAATTATTAGGCTACTGGAAGTCATGAACAGGAAAAGAGCCTGGATTTAATTTTTTTAATTTCCTCCAGGAAACTCATACTTTTATCCTAGAAGCAAAAGGTAAAATAGAAATTTAGGGAATCTACCAACCACCTCCTGAAAGAGATACCAAAAATAAAAAAAAATCCCAGAAATATTATAGCTAAATTCTAGAACTCCCAAATCAAAGAGAAAATATTACAAATAAACAGACAAAACAATTCAAGTATCATGGCATTACAGTCAGGATTACAGAAGATTTAGCAGCATCTACATTAAGGGTTCAAAGGGCTTGGAATATGATATTCTGGAAGACAAAGAGCTTGGATTACAATCAAGAATCAAGTACCCAGCAAAACTGAACATTCTCTTTCAGGGGAAAAGATGGATATTCAATGAGATTTTACTGTTGATATAACCAAAGCTGAAAAGAAAGTTTGATCTCCAAGTGGAACAAAAAGAGGGTGAACTGGAAGGGCAAATTATGAGGAATTTAATGATATTGAACTGCTTGTAATTCAACATGGGAATATGATACTGATAACTCAAATGAACCTTATCTTTTATTAGAGCAGTTAGAAGGAGCATATATAGTTAACAGGAGAGAGCAGAATATGAAGGTATAATATAAAGATGGAGTCAATGGGTGACAAAAGGAATGGCCTGGGAGAAAGACAAAGGAGAGGTAAAATGGGCTAAGATATTTCATGGTAAAGTGGCAAGATAAAGCTTTTGCAATGGAGTAGAAGGGGGAAAAGTGAGAAAGAATGAATGAACTTTCATCTCATCGGAAATGGCTCAGAGAGGAAAAAATATGCACACTCAATAGGGTGTAGATATCCATCTTACCCTAGAGGGAAAAGAAGAGGATGGGATAGGAGAAAAGGGATGGGTTGGGGGCAGCTAGGTGGCACAGTGAATAGAGCACCAACCCTGGAGACAGGAGGACCTGAGTTCAAATCCTATTTCAGACACATAATTACCTAGCTGACCTCAGGCAAGTTACTTAACCACACTGCCTTGTTAAAAAAAAAGAAAGGGGATGGGTGATAGAGTGATAGAGTAGAGGGAAAATTGTGGAAGGGAGGGGGTAGTCAGATATAACACACTTTGAGCTGCACTTAATATGCCAGCAAATTTGGAAAGTTCAACAGTCTCCACTGGATTGGAAAAGATCAGTTCATTTCCCAATTCTAAAGAAAAGCAATGCTAAGGAACATTCAAATTACTGAACAATTGTACTCATTTTGCAAAGTTATACTTAAGATTCTATAAGCTAGGCTTCAGTAATATGTGAACTAAGAATTATTAGAAGTGAAGACTGGTTTTTGAACAGGTAGAGGAGCTAAAGACCAAATTGCCAATATATAAAATAGAAAAAGTAAGTTCCAAAAAGAAAAAAAAAACATTTACTTTTGTTTGATTGTCTAATTAAAGGTTTTGACTATTTGGACAATGACGAAATGTGGTAAGTCCTCAAAGAGATAGTAGTTCCAAATCACCTTGTCTCTTGAGATACTTCTTTGAGGGCTAAGCAACTGTTAGAATCAAAAATGAAACAACTTATTGACTTAATATTGGGAAAGGATTTCAAAACAATACATTGTTATCTTGTTTATTTAATTTATATGCAGACTAAATCATGTGAAATGCCAGGTTGGAATCATGATTACCCCAGAGAAATGACAACAATTTCAGATATGCAGGTGTTATCATTCTAAGGCAGTAGGTGAATAATTAATAAGTGAAGCCTCTTAATGAGGGTGAAAAAAAGAGATTATAAAAGGTGGCTCGAAGTTTAACATAAAAATATAAGATTTTGATAACTAGTTCCATTGATTCCTGGCAAAGATAAGGAGAAGAAATGGAAGCAATATCAGATTTCAGATTCTCTGCCTCAAAGATCATTGCAGACAATGACTGCAAGTCATGAAATTACAGGATGCTTCTTGGAAGAAAAACCATGACATATCTGGATAACATGCTAAAAAACATTGATATCACCTCTCTGACAAAGTTTGTGTTAGGTGAGCTGACAGGAGGGAAGTCAAAGGAAACCATTGTCAAAGAGAAATGTCTACATTGTACTTTCTGCATCAGGAGAAGGTTATCCCATTCTCTCCCATGAGATTTTAAAATTTGATAGAAAAATAAATTGATTTTTTACTAGTTTATGTAATATAACTTTATGCAACTTAAAGAATATAAATCTGAATTTTTTCTCTGAGGAAAAGAATAAGAAATATAATTTGTGGTAAATTTCTATTATTCTTATTTATTTCCATTATTATTCTTTCTTGCCATCAATATGGGATTGCTCAGTTCGTAGAAACTAATATTTAAAGGTTTCTATTTCTGTTTTGTCTTATCCCCTAGAATGATAAATTGCTAAACCCTTCTTAACCTTAATAAAATTATTTTCCTTAAAAAAAGAATATGACTCTTTCCCCAATTGATAAATGGCCAAAGAATATGAACAGGCAGTTTTTAGAAGAAGATATCAAATTTATCACTAATCACATGAAAAAATGCTCTATAATTTGGAACTATGCCCAAAGGGCAATCAAACTGTGCATATCCTTTGGTCCAGCAATACCACTACTGTATCTATATTCCAAAGAGATCATTAAAAAGGAAAAAGGATGTACCTGTTCAAAATTATGTACATGTGGCAATATAACAGCTCTTTTTGTGATTACAAGGAATTGGAAATTGGGGAAATGCCTATCACTGGAGAAATGGATGAAAATTGTGGTATAGGAATGTAATGGAGTACTATTGTGCTAAAAGAAATGATGAGCAGGCTGATTTCAAAACTACTTGGAAAGAATACATAAACCAATGCTGAATAAAGTAAACAAAACCAGGAAAACACTGTACACATAGTAAAAGCAACATTATGCAATGATCAACCATATTGACTTAGATTTCTAAATCCAAACAATTATAAAACATTGCATACCCTTTGACTCAGCAATACCACTACTAAGTCTGCATATAACAGAGGGATTTTTTTAAAAAGAAAAAGGACCCATATGTCCAAAAATATTTATAGTAGCTTTTTGTTCTGGCAAAGAATTGAAAACTGAGAAGATGTCTGTCTATCAGGGAATAACTGAACAAAGTTGTAATGGTGTGATGGGATGCAATTGTACTATAAGAAATGATGAGCAGAATACTTTCAGAACAACCAGACTTACCTAAACTAACACAAAGTGAAATGGGAAGAACCAGAAAAACATTTTACACAGTAATAGCAATATGGTACAATGATCAACTGTGAGTGACTTATCTGTTTTCAGCAATGCAATAATCCAAGACAATTCTGAAGGACATACTATGAAAAAGTGCTATCTACCTTCAGAGAAAGAACTGATTAATTTTGAATGAAAATAAAAACATATTTTTTAAACTTTATTTTTCTTAAGGATTTTTAAAGTCTATTTGTTTTCCAACATGACTAATTTGGAAATATATTTTGCATGACTGAACAATTACTTTCCTTCAGAAAAAGGGAGAGATGAGTGGAGAGAATTTGGAACTCACTTTTAAAAAATAAATGTTAAAAATTACTTTAACATATAAATTTATATAATATATATGTGTATATCTGTGTGTGTATTTACATGTGTATGTGTGTTTAAATGTTAAATATTTGAAAATAAAAATCAGCATCTGTCCACCTTGAATTAGTTAGATGTTAATATTCCTGAAGTCAGAAGACTGGACCAGATGACCCCATGAAATCCCTCTAATCACTTGCTTTTGTAATTCTGAGTCTAATCAGTTGTACTAGAGTCTCTCTTCCCTTATAAGGATATCTACTATATAGTGATTCATGCTTTAATCATAATCGGCCTGGTCCGTAGTAATGCATTCTTATCCAGCTCAAATGATTACATGATGTTCATAGGCAGTGTATAAAATGTTCTGGTTTAATATTTATTGAATTCCTACACCCTATTTACTCAAGAGATAAACCAATGAGGAATGCATAATCACAAATCTCATTTCTTTTCATTGGCTTACCAAGACAATTTAGAATCTAATCTAAGATTTTCATCTCCAATTCTTAAACCCTAAATAGTTTTTGGGACCCAGTCACCTTGGAAAATAACATCCTTTTCTCTTTTTTTCTACTTATTTACACTAGTTAATATGTAATTTGAATGGAGAAGGTATCCCTAGGCAAAATTTTAAATTCTGATTCTAGTTTCCTCTACTCCAGCAATGGTACCTCCTTCTCCCACCTTCCCCCCATTCTCCCACTCTAGATAACTATATCAGGTAGCTTACTTCTACATAATAAGAAGTTTCATACTGCTTCCCAAGTCCCAGGACTTAATGTTTTCTTATTCTTGTCAAACTTTTCATTTAGCCCAGAGATATTACTATAGAATATACAGTCTGGAAGATTATAGATTTAGAGCTGGAAGGAATCTTCATGGTCACTGAACCAAAGCAGGATTTCCTCTGATTTCCTTTGATTTCAAATTTTATATTTTCCCATATCTCATCTTAAGGAAACTCCAGGCATCGACTAATCAATACAATAAATTACATACTAATCTATCTTTGAATTAAAGGTATATATGTATTTTAAATGAGAGCTTTTGGAATCAATGATCTGACTGTTGTCTCTTAGTGATTCAAATAGGTAAGAGAGAGAGAAATGTAACAATTGACAAGCAATTGTAAGAAAGAATTGGGTATAGACTGGCCTTGCCATTTTCCAAGGTGGACACCATCTCTCTCAGCTGATTTTCCTTGCTCCTTTCCTGTCAAACTAGCCAATTTGTTTGTTTCCTATCTCCAATACTAAAATAGCCTACTTAATTTCAAATTTAAAGAAGGAAAATAAGAAGGAGATACACAGATACAAAGAGGTAAGGTCAACCAGTTATAAACATAAGAGATTGTTACTTGATGCTAAAAATAAATAGGTGGAATTCTGAGATCCCAATTCCACATTCTCTTGTAAAACCTAGAAGTATCAAACCTTCTAAAGAGGAATTTTCAGAGGTCTATGGCCATTTGGAAAGTTTTTTTGGCCACTAAAATCAGCCCTTCTGGCTTCTGTTCAACAAACAAGAGTCTTCCAGAATCCTTTTGCATATATTAACATGAATTAGTCTAAAGACAGTCTTCTGATAGTTTAAAACAAATGATAATTCTGAATTGACTCACAAAATCAAGTAGAATGGAGAAAGCAGTATTTGGAGAAGCAGAAGGCTAGTGAAGATTCCTCTACTTACCATGATCTCTTCTGATCAGACTTGTGATTTCATTGGGTAAGTAGGTAATGTACTATCTATATCCTCAATCTTTTGTAAATTCCCTATACACAAATGTGTATGTATGTATGTATGCATGTATATGTTCCATTTCTATATAGCAATATATAATATACATATATTCATATATACATGTATAGATGTATACTTATATATATATTAGTTGTATATGTATAGCTTTGTTCATGTGTCAATCTGGGCATATATATATATGGTTCCAAAAACTTTCTTAGTATAATTAGCCTAAAACTACACTAAGACTTTTAGGATTGTGTGTGTGTGTGTGTGTGTGTGTGTGTGTGTGTGTGTGTGTGAACTTTTTGATTCTAAGTATAGTTGCAAGTCATGGAACAATAAAATCCATGAAGAATCAAACCAGAAGATTACTCCAAAAAAGGGTAATGGAGAAGTAAATGGTAGCCTGCAATTCATTACAAACAAGAAATTTAAAAAATAAAGGGGAAAATAGAAAAGGATGGGTGATCATATCCGTGAGAGTTTTCATGTTCTCCCCTGACTCTTGTGAGATGAACAAAACTTATAGAAGATTCCCAGAACAGTGTATCTAAGGGAGATAAGGAAAACATCTAGGAAAAAGGGAAATTATGGAAGTGAAAATTAAGAAAATGAGAGGCACAAATTCCCATTAAAAGCTGTCTTGTATAAAACTGGAGCCCCAGTTAAAAACTGGTGAGAGGCATCCATTTTCAATGATATGTAAATACTTTCAAATGTTGGATCCAGGATTTTGTTGAAAGAATTAAACTTTTTTTTTTGAAGTGGGGGTGGAGGGTAGAGAAATGAAGTGGTTTGTAATACCAGTCAAGAGAAGTGATTCTGGATAATGTATGGGGGCATTCACTATGATAAATCACTTTTTAATAGGGTTTGTAATGAAAGTGCCATGGACGGGTAATAGCGTAAGGGTCTCTGTCATACTTTGTAAGTAAGTATAATTGTCAGTGATTATTTCCAGAGTCAATGCCCTAGAAAAACATGACATGCAGGAAACGGTGTGTGCAGCCCAAACATTAGCCTCAGTTATAAGCTGTTTTCCAACACTGTGCAGAGAGAGCAGCAGTTTCAGTTGCATAAATATTTAGATGGGAAAAAAATAGAGAGAAAAGATTGCATTGCAATTGCTGGCCCTCTCTTTCCTAAGGTGATCTTTGGAGAAAAATCCCTATGTTTCATTCTTATTCCTTCATTCTTTGCTAATGGCTGAGTCATTGCATCAGTGGGAATCTGGGTAATTATACTCATGCTTTAGTTTAGCTTGGGTTTAGCTTGAGAGCCCTTGGAATGTGGGGGAGGGTGATTTAGATGGAATCTAAATGGATTCCCTAAATGGAATTATGGAGGAAACAGAGGAAAAAGGGATTGGGGAATGGGTTGTTTTTCATTCGGATGTCTTTTTCTGTGTCCCTTACATTGCCAGTAGCTCAGAACTGCTCTCCACTCAAAGATCTCCATCTCTCTTTTAAAATAGCTTATCTTTTCTCATGGTAAAGCTGGTTTTAATTCATTTCAAGCCTCTCTTCACTCTGTTATGAGCACCAAGACCCTACTATCTCTTTGACCTGCTTGTGCAAGCAGAACTAGTAGTACCAAGTAAGCAATGCTGAAGTGTATTGATGAACTCCTAATACTCTACAGGATTCCTTTTCTTCATTATTTGAAACAAAACCCTGATTCAGCCAACAAATTAATTGTTGTTGTTCATTTTTCAACTCTGACTCTATATGAACCTCTTTGGGGGTTTTCTTGGCAAAAATACTGTTGTCATTTCTTTCTCTAACTCATTGTACAAATGAAGAAACTGAAGCAAACCAGTTTAAATGACTTGCCCAGAGTCTCAAACTTTTAATTGTTTGAAGTCAAATTGGAACTCAGGTCTTCCTGACTCTAGATAAACCATATTATCCACTATGTCACTTTGCAACTTCTACAAATTAACTAAGCACATTGTATTTAAATGGAACAAAAGAGCTTTGGCCTTCTAGATCTGATTTGGACAATTTTCTCAGAGAAGTCAGTAAAGCTATTTGGTTATATCATTTCTTCAGAGATTATAGTTTTAAGAATGACTAGAAGCCTGGAATATTCTTGTCCATAAAGCAGCTAGGAAGCACATTAGAATATTATTTTCATTGGGATAGTTGTGTATTACAGTGAATAAAGCTCTGGATCTAGAGTCAGGAGGACCTCAGATCCAGTCTGTTTGCTTATTGCTCTGTGACTGTGAACAAGTCACTTAATCCTGCTTGCCTCAGTTTCCTCATCTATAAAATGAGTTAGAAAAGTAAATCTTTTAAAAAGCAAAATTAAAAAATACCAAGAAGAATTAGACTCAATTGAATAAGTTTTCTTCTCAATATATATATAAAACAGTTCAGTCTTGCTCTTCCTGCTATCACCAGAAAGAAGGGCTAGCTCCTTCCCATGAACCCTCTTGTTACCTTGTTTTTCTATTGCTCTTCGGCATTCATTACACACTATCTAATCTATTCATCAAATTCTATTTTTTGTTGTTTATGTAGTCGATTATTCAAATATAATTGTTATAACAATGCTTTAAGATACTAAGCTAGGCACAACTATATACAAGTTAACACATGATTCAAAAATAAAACAAATTCTTAGACTCCCCAAACTCAAGGTATACACAAAAATGCTTCTTTAATTTAAACATTTATCTCTTTTTACTTCCATTTTCTTTTTTATTGTTCTCCATATTATTCTGATATAAATCTCTGAATAAAAATTGATAACTGTAAGATAGTACTTTTTTCTTAGTTAGCCTCCCACTATGATGAATTCAGCAATCTGTTCTTCTGGGATTTGAGTTTGATCCTTCAGAGTAGGCTAACACTAGACAGAACAAAGAAAAAATAGTCCCTAGCTCCAAGAAATTTATATTCTAATGGGAAAGACAATAAATACATGCCAAAGGGAGTTGATCAAAAGTTGATTAATTGATACATGTCCTTCATTCTTAAAGAAGACCTTGACATCAGGGAGATAATACCTGACATGCAGGGGAATTGGATTTAAGCGAAGGGTGCTGGAACTTTAAAATGAATGGCATCAGAAACCAAAGAAGACCAAGAAAGGTCTCCTGAAGAACATGTCATCTGGGCTAAGTCTTGGAGAAAGCTGAGGATTTTAATAAGGGCATATGAGGATGAAGGACATTCTGGGCATGAGTGATATCCTATACCAAAGTAAACTGAGTGATGGAGCATGTGAAGAAGGTAAATGTAAGATGACTGGCTAGACTGTAGACTTCATGAAGGGAAGCAATGTGTAAAGAAAAGTAGAAAAAATAGGAAGAGAATAAATTATAAGGTTTTAAATGCCAATAAAGGAATTTATGCTTGAAGTCATAAGAAAGCACTATAGGTTACTGAATTGTGGGATAACATGGTCCCATTTAGCTAATTATTGTGGTGGCTATTTGGAAATGAATTGGAATGGGAAGAGAGGATACAGAGACCACTCTGCCTTCAGCACAAGGAGATTATCTCTTTATCTCCTTCAGAGTCAAGCATAGTGTCTAGCCAAAGTAGATATTTAAGAAATGTTTGAGGAATAAATGAAATATTTAGTGAGATTCATAAGCTGAAGGGTTTGTTTTAATTATGAAAATATTTAAAAAGAAAATGATTATAAGGTAAAGTGAAGGACCATTGCTTATCCCTTCAGTTTAGGAAATAGGAACAGTGTACCAGTGGTAACCACAGTAACAGCCCTTCAGGGAAGCCAGTTAGCGCCATAAGCTATAAGTTAAAAGCCTTCAACTAATACAAAATTGTTTTCTATAAGCCTTTTTCCCAGACCACTATGGACCCTTTCTCTTGACCTGCCTTGTTTCTTGTCTTGTTGATTTACTGCTTTGGCTCATAACTGTGATTTTCTTTTCTACTCTTGGATCCTTTTGTTGTCTGGCTCTCTGGTCCAGATCACTATCTTACATAAACACATCTTTTTGCCTCTGACCCTTTTAGATTCTATTTTGGCTGGCCTAGAACTGGCCTCCTTATAACAATCAAGCCTGGGTTTCAATTGTTCCCTATACTCCGCATCAGTGGACCAGTTGTAGGCTAGTACCAAGATACCCTAGAGAATTCTCTATTGCCTCATAACAAATAACCCCACTCTTAGCCTTATCCAAAATCAGACTAATCTGGACAAGAGAATTACAGTTATTCAGGGCATTTCATAAATTCATCTTTGTATAACGTTATACGCACATCTCATAACTTAGATATAACATAGACTATTCTCACACCATTCTTTTTATAAAGCTTTAAGGCACATGTTATCTCATTTGATCCTCACAACAACCCTGTGAAGTAGGTGTTATTTCACCTATAAGGAAACTGAGACAGAGAGAGATAAAATGGTTTGTCTAGGTCACAGAAACTATCCATGGTAGGATTTGAACTCAAGTCTTTCTGATTGTAAGTCATGAGTTCCTTCCAAGTACCAGATATAGAAACATGAGGTTTAATCCTCTTATATTCTGTACTAGAACCTTCCTAAGCAGCCTGCTTAGGTTTAGAGTTTAATTTTTTTCCTCTTTCTTTTAAAGGATCATTGTTAATTTCATTCCCCATAGAGCAATATCATGAGAATAAAGGAAATAATCCCTATTGTGTATAGGTTTTCAGTTATCTCAGAAATGTGTGCTGTGCACATTTAAAGCATTGCTAGGTTTAATTAACTCCTATGCCCACAATACTATGGTGTTCAGTCATTTTAGTTCTGCCTGACTCCTTCCCCAATTGGAGACAGATACTGAAGTGATCTGTCATTTCCTTTCCCCAGTTCATTTTACAAGATAAGGAAATGAGGTATAAGTGACTTGGCCAGGATCACACAGATAGTAAGAGTCTGATGCCAGATTTGAATTCATGAAGATGAGTCTTCCTGACTCCAAACCTGTCACTCCATCTACTTCACTATCTAGCTTCCCCCCCACACACATACACAAACACACACTAAACTATGAGTTTACAACGTGCAGTGAGTGTCATAATCCTTTATTGATTCTTTTCTCCAGAAAAGCAGAAAATAATACAGCAAATACAAACAATGCCATTGTACTAAAGTTAGCTCTAAAGGAGAATGAATTGCATGGGTGACCTGGTACAGAATTACGGCCAAGCTAAGGACTGAGTAGCTATCTATCACAATAACTGTGTTTCCTCTTGTTCCAGCTCTCTGATCCCCACAAGGAACTCTGCTGTGGCTGACATTAAGTAACCATTCATTTCAAAGAATGCAACACTCACCTTTATGTTGTTACAGGATAGAAGTTTAGACAGAACAAAATGTGAAGGAGTCATCTGCTGCGGGCAAAGGATTGTTGTACTTGGATTATCAGAGTGCATACACTTCATCCAAGCTTCACATATGCTTTTCAAACACTTTCTCAGATGCAAACAGATGCCACATTCTCCTGTTGTAGTTGGAGGATTTTGGAACCTGCTCAAGGTCATATAAGAAGTTAATTAACAACAGAACTAGAATTAGAACTCAATTTTTCTGAGTCTCAATTCTTAGATTGCCTGATAAATTAGATACAGGAATACTTATGTATCTGAAAGGAACTTACCCAGAACCCTCATTTACCTTGAATACAGCCAAAAAATTAGAGGAAAAGAAAAGGGAAAAAATAAATAAGCAAACAAAATTGATTTCCCACTGGCCATTCACTAAAGCAAATGCACTTTAAATAAAAGGAGAAATACTCAGGTCCTCACTCTGCAACTATTTCTTTCTCTTTTAGAAGACTTTTTAAGAGGAATATCATTTCTAAATCTTTAGATTTGGAAGTAGCAAGGAGGCAACTACAGATAGACATGTAGAAGCAAAAAATGAACATTAATAGCAATAATAAAAACAAATATAAAAAGCAAACACAAGAGTAAAAAATCACATTAGTCTGGAGTCATTTTTGTGGATATAAATGATCTTATTCAATAGTTTCTTAACCTATCATTCTATTATAGCCCAGACCAATTTTTCATGTTCCTAATAATACTGAAATATAAAAGAAATTTAACTTGTGTTGAATAATGTTACATATTATAAATTGAAACAGAAGTTAATATATAATATAATTAAGTAAGATAAATTAACTTGCAGAAAATTACGCTGAGATTCTTTATATCCGAAATGGTTTTTAAATATCCTGGCAAAGTGAGAACTATCAAATATGTCATACACATAATGCCAACTTTTTTCTAATTTAGAAACAATAAAACACATTCAGATTTATTACTGTACATAATTCAATCATTCTTTAGTGATACAGAAGACTATTTGTGATATTTTAATGCTACAGAATTATTTTTATGAATAGCAATTTCAGTATATTGAGAGAGTACTAGCTAATAGACAATTCTGATTGATAGAATTACAGAAATATCAGCTTTTACTGTCAAAAGGAATGTAAATTTTCCCTTTTCTCTCGCTTTACTTCAATGGGAAGGGGCAACTAGCATGAAAGGGGCAACTCAATAGGCAAACCTCATATTTCTCTTGATGTTTGCCTATGTCTAATCACAGAATATTAAAGCTAGAAGATCATTAAACATTAGTTATCATTGCATAAAACCCTTCCATTTTATAGATGAGAAGCTGAAGACTAGAGAGAGAAGATAACTTGCCCCAAATTAAACAATCAAAAAGTAAAGACAAAATTTAAACACATTCAGTTTCTCTTATTCCAAATCCAATGCAGTTTCTCCTGTGTTTTTAACATTCCTAGTATGTATGAACAAAGGTACTGTTGCTTATATAGAAAAAAAGAGAGTGGCCCTCCTAGTGTCAGAAAAATTTTGGTTGAAAAAAAGAATGAAATCCATTGGACTAGCATGCAAGAATGATGAATTGAATCCCCACATCTACCAGAGACTTGTGGTAAACTATCCTTTATCTGTTTTGAACCATTGGCAAATGAGAAGACATGAACAATAGTGCCACAGGAAGGTTAACATGAAATTTTTGGTCTGCATCATGGTGAGTGGCTATGTAAATGAAAGCACAGATTGATTGGTGCATTAGCAAAACGGGTAATGATAATAGCTTCTTGATCTCAGAGCAATGCTTAGTATGTAGATTTATACTATAAGTATTTTAATTACCATGGAATTAAATTCTTTTAAATTATTTTATTAAAAAATTACCTATCTGTTCAGATTTTCTACTCACCAATGAAAGAAGTTATATAGGAAGAAAAGTAAGTGAAACAATTTTATCTCTCTGACCAGAGGAGATGGATAGGAGGGATGACAAATCCATACTACTAGGCATCAGTTATCCTGTGATTTTGAGTCCTGACATGAACTTATTGACAAAAACTTTTTATGACAACTATTCTTTTCACTCTACTGCTTCTGTTCTCCCTAATGAATTACTTTCTAACATAGTCACTGTACCTGCCTTCTTTCTGGCAGGTTTCAAAGAACTTGGTGTCATAGACAGAAACAAAGTTGCATAGGCCCAAAATTGTTAGAGGAAATTGAGATCCTGAATGTCACATTTCACTAAAGAAGATTGCAAAGAGTCTATGGACATTATTCTTCCTTTTTTATTTTTTGTTCTTTTCTCTAACGAAGGTATCTAATTTTATAGATATACTATAGAAAAGAAATAATATAATCTACCTAGAAAATATTTGACCTCTTACCAATTGTTAATCTTTATGACTCATAACTTTTACTTGTTCTGAACCATATCATTATTCAAAGATTGACAAAATATATTCCTTAATTAGATACTATTTTTACATAGTCATTCTATGTGGAATCTTATTTAAGTAATACTGATAAAATCTATAGATTCATAGAATATTAGAGTAGGAAGAGATCTTAAAAATGAGTATTCTCGGGCGGCTAGGTGGCGCACTGGATAGAGCATTGGCCCTGGAATCAGGAGTACCTGAGTTCAAATCCGATCTCAGACACTTAATAATTACCTAGCTGTGTGGCCTTGGGCAAGCCACTTAACCCCATTTGCCTTGCAAAAACCTAAAAAATATGAGTATTCTCAATCTAAAATGAGATTTTAAGAGACTACCGAAAGTGAGCCAGCAGAGATTGAACACAAGGTTTTCAATTCCCAGACCAGCTCTTTCTATTCCCCTGTGCATTGCACTTCAAGTGATCGATTAATGTAGCAATATTTTTTCTGAATTGGTGCTTTTTTTAATGATCATTTTAAATAATGCTTCCAAAGGTCAGGGATGGTTTCTGTTTTATATGTTCAGGACATATTTCCCTGTGTCTCATGGACACATTATTTTATTCAAGTGACAAAATGTTGTTTTTCAATCATTTCAGTTTTGTCCAACTCTTCAAGAGCCCATTTTAGGGTTTTCTTGGAAAAGATACTGTAGTGATTTTCCATTTCCTTCTCTATAACAAATAACAAACTATCAATTTACGAATATATCTAGGCAGCATCCGTTATTGGTCACATACAGACAAGATTTTCTCACTAAATTGAACTGAATGGATTTTTATTCAGCTCCACTTTTAACCTCCAGAAGAGGATGGGGTCCTTCCTAGGAATGTGCCATCATTCCTTTTTGGTCTCTCCAACCCAAATGTGGGTATATAAATCTGTTAATTGTGTCTATTTGCCACTAAAACTATCTAGGCACACTGCCCTTTGATCTCAAATAACACTTAGAGTATCATCTTTCTACCTTCTTTGTCTGTCTCTTAAAATATGTGACTGTTTTTCATAGCAAATACATTTTTACAAAGAAATTATGTGGAATTGATGCTGAGTGAAGGTAGCAGAATCAAGAGAACATTGTACACATTAACAACAACATGGTGAGATGATAAACTATGAGGGATGCAGCTCCTCTCAGTGGTTCAGAGATCAAGGACAACCCTGAGAGACCTGACTTGAACAATGTCATTCCCACATACAGAGGAAAACAAAAACACAGTGTTTGAATGCATACTATATTCACTTTTTAAAAAATTTCTCTTGTGCTTTTTCTTCCTACCTCATGGTTTCTTTCTTTCTCCTTTGTTTTAATTTCTCTTACACAAAATTACTAATATGTAAATATGTTAAACACAAATGTACAAGTGTAACTTTTAACAGACTGCTGCCATGGGGAAGGAGAAGGGAAAGGAGGGTGGTAAAAATATGTGTAACTCATAAATTTGCAAATGGATGAATGTTGAAAAACTACCACAGCATGTAATTGGAAAAAATAAAATAAAATCTCAATTAAAAAAGAAAGAAATTATGTGTAATGATTTTTCTGTATATACTTACACTTCCCTAAATAGATATAGATTTTATTTATATACAAATACACACACATATGTATATATATGTATATATATATATATATATATATATATACTCATATACATAGTCATTTTAAAGAAATCTAAATTAACTTTGAATGTGGTCTATGATGGCAACCCATAGCACTTTTTCATTCTTAATTAAATTATGACTTGACTAGCAGCATGACTTTTTTAAAAAAACTTATGATTTCCATTATTTCTGAGGTACAGAGTTTTAGGAGGGAAAATACAAACCCCTTTCAGAGAATAACAAAAAGTGAGGAGTATCCACAATAGATTTAATGATTCCATCCACAAAAGAAACTGTATTCAGAAAGAAATGGTATTTCCATTTATGAACCTGAAGTATTATTTTTTAGGATTTTGCAAGGCAATGGGGTTAAGTGGCTTACCCAAGGCCACACAGCTAGGTAATTATTAAGTGTCTGAGACCGGATTTGAACCCAGGTACTCCTGACTCCAAGGCCAGTGCTTTATCCACTACACCACCTAGCCACCCCTGAACCTGAAGTATTAAAAATTAACTGTGAATAAAAGAAGAAAATCACAATTTGAAAAATTACACTGAATTTTTAAGGGAAGGCTATTTTCAAATAAGATGAAATGTCTTTAAAGTTAATTTCAGACAGGGGGGTGGAGCCAAGATGGCGACATGAAGGGATCCAGTCTTAGGAGCTCTCTGATAAAAACTCATAAACTAAGGACTCTAACTAAACTTTCGAGAGGCAGAACCCACAAAGGGACCCAGTGAGGCAGTTCTCCTACTCAAGGTAACCTGGAAAAGAGCAGAAAGGCTCTGCTCCCCGGGCCAGAGGGGCGGCCCACCAGAGGGGTGGCCCACCAGAGCCAAAGAACTCCAGCCTCCCTGAGGCAGCCCCAGGTCACTGGGAGCCACGGCTCACAGCAGCGGGGGGGGAGTCTCCTGAGCTGCACCCCGGGGAGCACCAGCACAAAGTGGGGGAACAGCAGGGGACCTCTGCCAGAGTGAGCACTGGAGCCCAGCCCTCAGGGCACACAGCCAGCAGCTTGGTCTTTTGGCAGCCCAAATCCAGGAAACAGAAGCAGGCGGAGCTGGTAAGCAGGAGCCCCCAGGGCATGAGCCCATTGAGCTGAGGGAGGGGGGTGAAGAAAGAGACTGCTAAGCTCTGTCCTCTGCCTCTGGAACAGGACTCTGGGGCTCTGAACACATTCAGATCCTGATCCCAGTCTAGGCCCCCCCATAGAACAACAGGGCCCCCCCCCACCTCGGCCCCGTGGCAGAGGGGGGCGCTTATGTTCATTCACAGACCAGGAGGGAGGACAGAACCTCACACACTGAGACCCTTGTGGGAGTGTCCCAAAAGCTCAGGAAGCACCCCCAAAAAACAGGCTTAGGCTGGGAAAATGAACAAGCAAAGAAATAAGAGGAAGACCATTGAGAAATATTTTGCAAATGAGCCCAAGAAGGATCAAAATACTCAGTCTGAAGATGAGGAAGCACAAGCTCCTACATCTAAAGACTACAAGAAAAACAGAAATTGGGCTCAGGCTATGATAGAGCTCAAAAAAGACTTTGAAAATCAAATGAGGGAGTTGGAAGAAAAACTGGGAAAAGAAAGGAGAGAGATGCAGGAAAAAACATGAAAATGAAGTCAGCAGCTTAGTCAAGGAAATCCAAAAAAATGCTGAAGAAAATAGCATGCTAAAAAACAGCTTAGGTCAAATGGATAAAACAGTTCAAAAAGTTATTGAGGAGAAGAATGCTTTAAAAAGCAAAATTGGCCAGATGGAAAAAGAGATAAGAAAACTCTCTGAGGAGAATAAATCCTTCAGACAAAGAACAGAATTCTGGGAGATTGATGAATTTACCAGAAATAAGGAATCAATACTTCAAAACCAAAAAAAATGAAAAATTAGAAGAAAATGTGAAATATCTCATTGAAAAAACAACTGATATGGAAAACAACTTAGGAAAGATAATTTGAAAATTATTGGAATACCTGAAAGTCATGATCAGGAAAAGAGCCTTGACATCATTTTCAAAGAATTACTACAGGAAAACTGCCCTGATATTCTAGAAGCAGAGGACAAAATAGAAATGGAGAGAATCCACCGATCCCCCCGAGAAAGAGATCCCAAAAAACCAACCCCTAGGAATATTATAGCCAAGTTCCAGAACTCCCAAGTCAAAGAGAAAATATTACAAGCAGCCAGAAGGACACAGTTCAAATATCATGGAGCTACAGTCAGGATCACTCAGGACTTAGCAGCATCTACGTTGGAAGCTCGGAGGGCTTGGAATACAATATAATGGAAGGCAAGAGAGCTTAGAATGCAGCCAAGAATGAACTACCCAGCAAGGCTGAATGTCCTCTTCCAGGGAAAAAGATGGACTTTCAATGAACCAGGGGACTTTCAAAGGTTCCTTCCTTTTGGAATGGCCAGAGCTGAATAGAAGGTTTGATCTTCAGATACAGGACTCAGGTAAAGCATGGAGATTGGAGGAGAGGGAGGAAATATGAGGGACTTAATGAGGATGAACTGCATGTATAGAAAAATGATACTGATAATATTCATATGAACCATCTCAGTTAATAGAGCAAGTAGAGGGAGCTTTTATAGTTGAAGCACAGGAGAAAGCTGAATTTGAAGATAAAATATGGTGTAAAAATGGAGTCAATAGGGAAAAAAGGGAAATGGAAAGGGAGAAAGAAAAAGGAGAGGGGGAATAGTCCAAGATATTTCACATAATAAGATTTTTTTTATTACAATGAGCTATTGCAATGATATGGAAAGGGGGAGGCAAGGGGGGATGAGGGAACCTTTGTTCTCATCAGAAATGGCTAGGAAAGGAAACAGCAAATATACTCAATGGGGTATAGACATCTGGAGTAAGAAGGAGGGGGGAGCAGGGGGAAGGGGTGGGGATGTGAATAAAGGAGGAGAGGATGGACCATGGGGGGACAGTGTTCAGATATAACACATTTTTTTTACTTCTTGCAAGGGGATGGGATTGGATGGCCTGCCCAGGACCACAGGGCCAGGTGGATTCTGGGCCTAAGGGGTGGTATGGGGGCTCAGGGCTTCTTGGTCCCAGGACCAGGGATCTGTCTGCTGCGCCACTCAGCGACACTACAGCAGAGTCAGAGTGAAAGGAGAGAGAAAACATAGTACACGGTAGTGGAGAAATAAGAAAGGAAGGAGGTGCGATCAGCAATGACAACGTTGGAAAAATATGGAAGTAACTTTTGTGATGGACTTATCATAAAGAATGTGATACACTCATGACAGAGTTGATGGTGTTGGAACAAAGACTGAAGCACATTTTTTGTTATTATTATTTGGGGGGAGGGTGCAGGGCAAATGGGGCTGGGTGGCCTGCCTGGAGCCACATAGCAAAATGATCTTTGGGTGTCTGGGGCCGGATTCGGACCATGCTCCTGGCTCAAGGGCCAATGCTCTGTCTGCCACCCAGCCGCCCCTACTATTATTACTATTTTATTTTATTTGGGGTCTTCTTTTTTTTTTCTTCCTTTTGGTTTTTGCAGGGCAGTGAGGATCGGGTGGCTTGTATGTCACATGCCTGGGTGATTATTGGGTTTACAAGGCTGGATATGGACTCGGGTGCTCGTGGCTCTAGGGCTGGTGCTTCATCCATTGTGCCACCTGGCCATACCTACAATTATTACTATTATTTTTTTTAATTTTAATTTTTTTTCTCTCCCCTTTACTTTTTCACCCAAGCAAGTCTATCTATATTCATGGGGGGGAGGGGTATTTTGTTTACTTGTAAACAAGTATATTTTATTAATGTAAAAAAAAACATTTGTACAAAATGAAAAGAAAAAAATTAGAAAATAAATAAATATAAAAAAATAAAAAGAAATTAACAGAAAGAAATATTATCTCCTAAAAAACATAAAGTTAATTTCATTATTGTTCTAAATCTTGAAAAAAATGGAGTTTTCTCCTTTATTTGGCAAATCTGAAAATGGAATTCTTTCTGCCCATAGGTTTTAATAGTAACAGGTGAGCAAAATGCATAAATATGAAGTATGTTTGACTCTCTTTCCTCAAGTAGATTTTTATTTCCTCAAAGGCAAAATCTGCCCTTTTTTTCTGCTCCCTGCTGTAACTAATAATGATCTTCACCAGTGAGGGTTTCACTGAATGTACTAATTCTAGATACTGACTATAATATTCAGTGAAGTGTTCTTGGGAGCATTGTACCAGAAGGGAGAGCTGCATTTTAGTCCCAGCACTGTCACTAACTAGCTGTTCAACTAAAAACAAGTTATCTAATTTTCCTGGGCTTCATTTTCCTTATCTATTAAATGAATGTCTTGGATTAAATGATTCCTGAAGTCATTTTAAATTCTAAATTTCCATGATAAACAAATAACACTTATGTTTAAAGACCATTTACCTACCATCTCAGATTTTTTGAGCACTGATTTCATTTCCCATTGGAGTATTATGTGTTAAATACATCTTCATAGAACACCTGCTAAATCCTATTTTCATTTATAAAGAACATTTAAACTCCAATTTATCAATATATGCATAATCCCACTGGTTCAGTCATTTCTTCCATTGGACCAAATCATAGCCCCACCATGCCTCCTTAATCACTCTGATTCTTATCCAAGTTTTTCCATAAATCTTCCCTAAATGGTCTATGGCTTATACTCTTATCGTTCCTCTAATTCCTTTAATATTTTATGTATACTAGTGCAATATTTGACCTGTCTACCTCTTACTCTTAAATTTAATGATCTACCCACTTCTTTTCCAACCACTCTCATCCTTATTAACATTTTCCATAATATTTCTTTCACATAATTGATAACATAATACTTATTCTTTCATTGCCTTTAATTCATCCAAAAGACTGTTTTGAGGGGAAGATAACTGTAACATAGTGGAAAAATTATTGGACATGAAATGAAGAGAGATTGAGTTTGATGCCTACCTTTCACAGTATGGCCTTAGATCAGTCATATCACATCTATGAAGTGAGTTCACAACACATCACTTTCCTTCCTTGTGGTATTTGCTTCACAGAGTGATTATATCAAATGAAATAGCTAATTATGTAAAGTGTTTTTCAAATTTAAACATTATAGAAATGTTATCTATTAACATTATTGTGTTACTATTTCTTGGACATAAAACAATCAGTCTTATTATCATTTACTCTTCTTTCTTAATTAAGGACACTTTGTTTCAACAACAGAATATTTCCAAACAAACCTCACTTCGAAGGACTTTTCTTAAAAACTTAGGGGGAAAATGATTATTAAAAATTTGCATGGGACAGCTAGGTGGCACAGTGGATAGAGCACTGGCCTTGGAGTCAGGAGTACCTTAGTTCAAACCTGACCTCAGACACTTAATAATTACCTAGCCGTGTGGCCTTGGGCAAGCCACTTAACCCCATTGCCTTGCAAAAAAAAACTAAAAAAAAATTTGCAAAATTGAGACAGGAGAAGGATGTTACTGCCCTCAACAGAAACAGAAAATTTTAAAGGAATTAGGAATTGAAATAATGATTATCTGGGAAAGTCAGAGGTGTTCAAATATGTCTTGCAATGTATCTCATGAGCCACTGTCACACAAACAAGGAATAGACCATTATTATATCCTTTATTTATTTTATACTATGTTTGCTTATTCCACTATAATCTTCATTTATGTAAACTTTCATTTGCTGTTGTTCTGTCATTTTTTTTTGCCATGTCCAACTCTTCATGAGGTTTCCTTAGGAAAAATATTAGAGTTTTGCCAGTTCCTCTCTAACTCATTTTACAACTGAGGAATATGAGGCAAATAAGTTTGAGTTACTTGTTCAGTCAAAGAATCAGACTGAGAACTAGACTGAGACTATATTTCAACTCAGCTCTTCTTGTCTCCTGCCACCCGAATTTCCCTAATTACTAGCAAACACTGATCCTCTCTCAGGGAGAGCTTAACATTCAGAGTTTCTCATTTCTTTCAACTCCATGTCTTTGCTTCTATTTCCCCCTCTCATTTCCCCATCCATACCTGGAATATCTCCATCTGTTACCTCCCAGTAAATCCCTACATTCCTTCAATGTTTAACTTTGGGTGCCATTTCCTCTATGAAGACTCCCATTATCTTATAGGTGAAAGTATTCTTCCTCTCCTCCATTTCCTCATAAATCTTTTCCTGGAACCATACTTGACACATTTCTTCATATCAAAATAATCTATGGAGATATCATCCTCTTCACCTGCCAAAACACACTTAACAGACTCTATGATATCAGGGTCTGTGCCATTATCTATCTTTGTGCCCCCAATGCCAAGTCTATTACCCAAGCATTTAATAAAAGTATATTTATTTGAACTGGATTGAATGGGAATAGATAAATTGAATTGATTACTTAAAATACAGCATAGCTGAACAATTCTCAGAAAAGAATTGAAGCAAAAGAAAAGTCTTCCCATTTTACTCCAGCATGTTTCCCTTGCCACTGCCCAGAGTTCCAAGGGGATAACTGAGTTCATAGTTTCTGTGATTTTTTTAAATGTATCTAGTTTTCTTTTGAACATATCATTATTACTGTCAGTGGTGTAAGTATTTAAATTAACAATTTTATTGTTTTTGTGCCCTGAGGATTTTTTAGTGGCAAAGCAGAGCTTTAAAAGCCCAATAAATTAGATAGAGGGAAAATGAAAAGTGAAGACAGAGGAACCAGATCACATTAATTTTCTTTCAGTGAAATTTCTTCATCCCAGGAAGGTCAAAAGGCACCTTGGGTAAATCTAAAAGTTGAGTCTTTATTATCTTGCCAATCAAACAGTATAGCTTTGTGTTTCTGACAGCTCTAGATAGATAGTATACTTATGATTTTTCAATGTTGTTATACATTTGTAGTACCTGAAATATCCTCACCAACAGATTGATCAACCAACCAGAATTTATTAAGTATCTCTTGTGTATCAGGTACTGTGTTCTAGATGTTGGGAATTCTAAAACCAAAAGAAAAGAAAAATTCCTGCCCTCAAGGAGGTGGCATTCTTTATGGGGGAAAACCATACCCTTATAAGTATGCACGAAAGATATATAAAATAGATTGCTGTTGTTCAGTCATGTCTGAGTAAAATATTGAAGTGGTTTGCTATTTCCTTTTAAATGTGACAACATTTTACAGATGAAGATCTGAGGCAAATTTGACTTGCCCAGAGTCACACAGTTAGTAAATATGCAAAGATGTTTTGAGGGCAAGCCACTTAACCCCATTGTCTTGCAAAAATCTAAAAAAAAAAAAAGAGCTACTATGATTTATGACAGACATTTTGGGCCAGCTAGGTGGCATAGTGGATAAAGCACTGGCCTTGGAGTCAGGGGTACCTGGATTCAAATCCAGTCTCAGACACTTAAAAATTACCTAGCTGTGTGGCCTTGGGCAAGCCACTTAACCCCATTTGCCTTAGCCTTATAAAAACCTAAAAAAAAAAAGATGTTTTGAACTCAAATCTTCCTGACTTCCAGGTCCAGCACTCTATCAACTGAGCAATCTAGCCATTTATAAAAGAATAATTTTACATATATACCTATTCATATATAATGGTAGCCATTTCAAAGGTGGGACAACAAAGAGGGAAGGAAAAAAATTACATGAGAACTTTGATATATATTTAAAAGGAATATAGCAAGTTGTACATGGTGATTTGCAGGTTTCTCTGCAATTACCTTATTGTATGTTATGGAAATGCTTGAGTTCATTAATTAAAAATTAAAATAAAAATATAAATAAAAAAATACAAAATAATTCATTTGTGGAGGGGAAGCACTAGTAACTGGTGGTATCAAGAAAAGTTTCTTATAGAGAGAAGTGTTGAGTTTTGAAGGTAATTATGGATTCTAAGAAGCAGAGGTAGGCATAGAGTGCATTGTTATGAAAGACATGGAATGGGAAGGTGATGTATAATGTGTGAAGACAAGTCTGGCTGGGCCATAGAATAAATGAAGGGAGTTAATGCACAAAAAAGTCTTCACAGTTAAATTGGAGTCAGGGTGGTAAGGTTTTAAATATCAAACAAAGGCATTTTATTTGATACTAGGGCTAGTCATTGGAATTTTCAAGCAGGTCAGATAAGTCTATACTCTAATTTCATAATATGAGAAGTAAGCATTCTTTATTCATTTGGTTTTGCTTTTCTGGATGGATAGGTCAAACTCTTCTGCTTGGTCAGAGTCAGGACACTATGAAATGTTCCATGGTTCAATGGAGCCAGCAAAAATATCACTGGCAAATAGCACCTGAAAAACTTTAACATAGACTCTGCAATGGATCTCTTCCATGATAGAGACAGTGATTTTTGTCAAGCTTACATCTCCATATTTTATTACTCAATGGATGTTAACTCTCAGAGGATCCTTTAACAAGATTATTTCTGATGCTATATCTTTCAAGGAATCTTGGATAATTTTAATCAACAAGTAGTTTAATATGAGCTTTCCTCAAAAGGCAATAGAAAAATATGAGATGGGTGTTAATGGATGCAACACAAAATATAATTAGGAACTAAGAAGAACTGGAACATAGAATGTCATTACAGAGAGGAGAGAGAAGAGGAAGGAAAAAGATGTTAGTCATGTGGCAAGAGATAACAATAACTGAAAGATATCCTTGTGATCCACTAATATATTTGAGATAAGAGAAAGCAAGAAAATCATCCAGTAAATTGAATAGATCCCCACATTCACACCAATATACCAAACATATGAGAAAACATGAACAAAAGATTCATATAAATGGCAAACACAGATGGAACAGAGGTCTGATCACCAGAACATCTGAATTGGTGGTCCATTTGAATATCAAATATTTAATACCAAAATATACTTCCTTACTTGATAGGGCCATAAAAACTTTCTCAAAATAATTAAAGAGATTCATTTACTAATTCTCTTGTGGTTCTTTTAAATAGTGATATAGAAGAAGTAGCTATTCCTGCTATTTCTGTTTTTTAATGTAAACTTCAGGCTATGGATCACACAACCATTTAACAGAGAAAAGCCTGAGTTATTGAGCTACCATTCAGATATTCAAAGATCTCTCCACTTAGAGCAAAAACAAGACACACCATCAACCAATCTACCCAATGATTGCAAGATTAACATTCCAAAGCAAAGACTAAAAAGAAAACTAGATATCTTCCTTTACCAACTTACTGTTAGTGACATAGTGGTTCTTTTTTTCAAGTTTTAGTGTCTTTTTTGTTTGTACATTAAAAATATTTATGGATAACTCCTATTTTTGAGAGAAGTCTTATAACAAAACATACAATTAAGTAAAACAAAAAAATATGACATTATCTGAAAACAATTGCAATAGTCTACATCATCTTTGGCACCCTATCTCTGTTTTTTGAATTAACATCCATCAGTTTTCTCTCCCTTTCACTCCACTTAGGGAGAAAAGAAAAACAAATTTCTTGTGAAAAATTTGCAGAGTCAAACAAAATAAATCACCTAGTGTCCATTAACACACATATGCATATGTTCATACATACATGTCTGCATACACATGAATATTATGAAGTTGGTACATGATTTTTCTTTGCAGATTATTGTGCACTCGATGTAACCTCTGAAACTGAGATTCCACAAAATCTGGATTGATTTTTCTGCTGCTTGTGCTAATATTGACGTAACAATTAACATCAAGAAAACACAGATTCTCCAGCAGCCAGCACCATATCATCTACATGTGGAACTGTCAGTTACAACCCATGGAGAAATTTTGAATACTGTGCATAACTTCATTTAGAAAAATCTGGAAGAAAATAGGTATTAGACTGCTGACCAAACTGAAAAGTCTACAGGACCATTGTGCTAACCTCATTGATACATGCCAGAAATTGAACTGCTTTTATTTGAATAATCTTTAGAAGATTCTGAAGGTCACCTGGCAAAATAAGGTACCAGATACTGAGGTCCTTTCTGGAACTAAACTCTAAGCCACTAAGCATTTAAATTCTACTGCAGAGGGTGCAGCTCTGAAGGGCTGGCTTTCTTGTTCAAATGCCAAAAATACATTTGCCTAAACGACTATTTTACAAAGAACTCACACAAAGAAGGCACTCAAATGGTCATCAGAAGGAACAATATAAGGACACTATTAAGGTCACTCTAAAGAACTTTAGAATCAATTGTAAAATATGCAAGACAATGGCAAAGGACTTTTGGTATGGCATGCCCACATCAAAAAAGATACTTGCTTTATGAGTGAAGCAAAGTTGCCAAAACTCAAAAGAAACAGGAGATGAACAAATTTAGAGACATCTTCACCCCAAATATTCATGTGAACTATTTTCACCTTGGCTATGGTAAAGCCTTTCAAGATCTTAATGGTCAGATCATTCACAGTTAATCACCCTATAGCTTGATTCCAACATGGTGATGGCATTTTGATCCTCATCAAAAATGAAGTACAGCAATCAACCAAGACATATAGATATATAGCATTCTGCATTTTAAATTCAATACCCTTCTATATTGATAGCTTATATCAACATCAGTCCCTTAGTATCACAGAAAGTCATTGTATTGAATATAGTTCTTACAGTTTTCCAAGTCATTTTTTCAAACTTATTTTATGGTGCTGCTGTTATTGTATAAATTGTTCTCCTGCTTCTACTCTTTTCATTCTTCATTAGTTTATAGAAGTTCTGTCTGTGAATTCAAGAGACTTGATGGAGGAATGGAGAAAAGAAGGTATAATTACTCCCAAAATAATAACTGGTCTCTGAACCATTTCTCTATAAGTAAAGCATGTTGATTTATTCCAAGATTTGTGAAACCTTTGGTTTCCTAAATTTCTTCAATGTTAAGCTTTGAACACATCTGGAAATAGAAGCCTCTCAGTGAAAATGAACCCTGAGAACACTGGTTAGGATAATGATGGCTTCTTCAAGAGGCTCCAAGAATTGTAATGAATAATCCCAGATTTAGAAAACAGTTCAGGAAACCTATATGCCTCCTCTCAGTAGAGAAGTGAGGAATACAGAGATGGAATGTGAAGTATGCTCACTGTCACAGTCACTGTATTGAATTGGTTTTGATTAAATATTTTTCTTTTCTAACAAGGATGATTTCATGAAGGGAAGTGTGAGTAAGGGGAAATATCCATGATATAAAAATGAAAGCTTTAAAAAAGTATAAGATCTGATTAGAAATCTTGCTGAAATTTAGTCTGACTTCCATTTTCCTCCTCTTATTCTATTCTCTACATGCCATTTCCAATTTTGTATAGTTCCATGTTTCAAGTTTAGAATTGACAATAGAATCTTGAGGAATTTCTTTCACCCAGAGAAAAAGAAGTTTCTGAATCAAGTTAATAAATGAATGTTTCAAGGTATTCTGAAAAGCTAGAATTTTATTAACTGTGATCATAATGGGAATTTTTCAATTGTTATAGGAAGATTTTTGAATAGCTTCTGAATGTTAACACTTTTCATCTAAGTGGTCAAGCTACTTCCTCAGCAAGAAGTACAGTATACAGAATGGTATATTTCCAACTTCTTAAATGTGTCCAACCTTTAAGCTCTTCTGAGTCCCTTTGCCCAACAAAAACTCTTCCAGAACTACATACAAAATTCAATACACATTCATGAATACAATGCAACCCACACCACCAAGAGTGAACTTGACAAGGGTTTTCTTGAATGAGCCACTAAGCTTGGCTGGTATATGGTCTAACTAAATCCCTTACATATTAAAAAGTTATTCAATTCTTATATGACCTATTCTAAGTGGGAGATGAGATGTGGTACACCAAAGGTAAACTTAAAGAAAAAGCATAGCAGTACCTTGGTCCAGTATTTGTACATAACATACCTTTTCATACTGATTGTTAACATGCTATCAGCCAAAGCTGATGTATAGATGCTTTGACCTGAGACAATAATTATTTGTGAACCATAGAAACCTTGTTCTACAGTAAAATGCAGAATGCACACACATAAACTCTCAAGCACACATATACATTCATTTATTTTCCCAGAGAGTATAATGGGCAGTAAGCTTATCCAAATTCCTAAAGACTAAATGAACTCTTCATTCCTTAGAGAAATCAACCCAAGGACACAAAAAAGAAATAAATATGCTTTGCCTTTTTTCTCATTTTAAAAATTGGTTGGCATAAAAATTTGTATTTGAGAATAAAGTCTTGAATGTTCTTTTATTTCTAGTATATTTTAATTATATAGATGGGAGCCTGAGTGTTACTGCAAAGTGAGAGTAATGTCAGTGGACATTTTTCCAGGCTTGTAGATTTTTAAGATTTGTCTGCAAGGGTAGGGCTATAAGTCAAGCTGAGCACATTTACCAGATTTGCAGAAGTTGAAAAAGGCCAGTGTCGTCATGTTTTTCCTCACCAGGGGAAATGAATGGTTCCCTCTTGTCTTCCTCTCGGTTTAAGAAATGCTTTCTTTCCATTTTCTCCTTTTCAATCTTTTCTAACTTGCCAGATTCTTGTAAATATCATGCTGTCAAAGGCAAAAAGGAAGTGGCAAAAGCATTGGATAAATTCATTTGGAGGGTTTTATAACTTGCATTCTTCTATTAACTTAATCAATTTCCGACGGCTGAAATTGCTCCTGTCTAAAAATTTAATTTCAGTTTAGTGGAATGAGAGGCAAGTGCTCCGTTTAATAAGATGTTTGGTCAAGCAAACTGATAACTCCATATACCACAAATCTGAATTAACATGGGCTTTTATGCAACATAACATTTGAATTAGTATTTATCTCCTGCGTCATGGAGGATGAGCTGTTTCATTAAATTTATCAGATGGAGGGTCAGGTCATAGCTATCTTTTTTTTATGCTGTTCCTTGTATTATTCAGTTGATGGCAGATTAAAAACAGGAGCCTATAAACAACAGAGCAGTAGGCCTAGTTTGGCAAGCAGCCTCTGAATTCATCTGTGACTCTACTCTATGCTTATGCATGAACTCCTGTTGCTCGTTTGGATACAGATAAAGCAAAAAGACCTGGTCCTAGGGCCAAATGGAATTTCAGTTGTGCAGAAAAATCAAGAGGACTCAATTGGCAGAATCTAGGCCTTAGGAAACAGCTTAACTGTAATACATGCAAATTTATAATCTTTTTTTCAACAATATCTAAGTTTCTAACACGGCTTTGCAAACCTTAGTTGTACCTTCTCAAAAAACCTTATAATTTATTCTCTATGAGAATTGTACCTGGCAGTCTTTTCACTCACATAACAATGATTCACTTGGTGAAAAGACTATTGTTATTTTTTAATTTTAAACTTAAATACAAAAAGAGAAAAGAAAAAAAAGAACATTTCCATGTACACAGAACATGAAAAGATTCAATATAAAACAATAAATTTACCTTTCAAGAAAACCTATATAATTAGTACTACACATTATTTCTAAAGCTACACAACTCTGCTTTGTTGTAGGTTTCTTTTAATCTCTGTTGTACTCTTTTAGCTTTATTTTTCCCTTTGCTCTACAGAAGGCAACAATTAAATATACATAGATAACTATAAACATATAAATGTATACATTTATATACTAATGCATTTATACTTTAAGAATATGCCATGCATATCTCCACTTCTTATCACTTTCTCTGGAGGTAGATAATACCTTCTTTCATAGGTTGAAAGGAACAGCTATTTAAAAAAAAATGAAACAGTAAAGGTTGTAATCTAGATGTATTATCTTCTATTTGAAGATTTTCCCAATACCCCAGCTACTGTACTCTCATATTCTTTTTTTAAATTTATTTGTTTTTGAATTTTACAATTTTTCCCCTAATCTCACTTCCTTCCCCCCCACCCACCAAGAATTTACATTGTTAGAATTTACATTGTTTCCATGCTATACATTGATCTAAATTGAATGTATTGAGAGAGAAATCATATCCTTAAGGGAAAAAAAAATATAAGAGATAGAAAAATTACATAATAAGATAATGAGGTTTTTTTTAATTTTTTAATTTTAATAGTCTTTGGTCATTGTTCAAACCCCACAATTCTTTCTCTGGATATGAATGGTATTCTCCATCTCCGATAGCCCAAAATTGTCCCTGATTGTTACACTGATGGAATGAGCAAGTCCATTAAGGTTGATCATCAACCCCATATTGCTGTTAGGGTATGCAGTGTTCTTCTGGTTCTACTTATCTCACTCAGCATCAGTTCATGCAAATCCCTCCAGGCCTTCCTGAATTCCAATCCCTCCTGGTTTCTAATAGAAAATAGTGTCCCATAACATACATACATATACCACAGTTTGTTCAGTAATTCCCCGATTGATGGACATTCTCTCAATTTCCAATTCTTTTCCCCCACAAACAGAACTGCTATGAATATGTTTGTGCAATTGAGGTTTTTAACCCTTTTTCATGATCTCTTCAGGGTATAGACCCAGTAGTGGTATTGCTGGATCAAAGGGTATGCACATTTTTATTGCCCTTTGGGCATAATTCCAAATTAATCTCCAGAAAGGTTGGATGAGTTCACAGCTCTATTAATGTCCCAGATTTCCCACATCCCTTCCAACATTGATCATTGTCCTTTCTGGTTATATTGGCCAGTCTGAGA
The DNA here is from genome assembly GCF_037893015.1 of Macrotis lagotis. NCBI lineage: Eukaryota > Metazoa > Chordata > Mammalia > Peramelemorphia > Peramelidae > Macrotis > Macrotis lagotis. The sequence goes on from NC_133658.1 coordinate 555,525,945, forward strand.
GCTGTGAGGTGGTACCTCAGAGAAGCTTTAATTTGCATTTCTCTAATAAGTAATAATTTAGAGCAATTTTTCATATGACTATGGATCATTTTGATTTCCTCATCTATAAATTGCCTTTATATTTCCTTTGATCATTTGTGAATTGGGGAATGGCTTTTTTTTTTAATTTGACTCAATTCTCTGTATATTTTAGAAATGATTCCTTTGTCAGAAATACTAGTTGTAAAAATTGTTTCCCAATTTACTACATTTCTTTTTATCTTGGTTACAGTGATTTTTCCTGTGCAAAAGCTTTTTAATTGAATGTAATCAAAATTATCTAGTTTGTTTTTAATGTTGTTCTCCATCCCCTCCTTGGTCATAAACTATTTCTCTTTTCATAGATATGACATGTAAACTATTCCTTGATCTCTTAATTTGCTTATAACATTGTCTTTTATGTCTAAATCCTGTATCCATTTTGATTTTACCTTGATATAAGGTGTGAGGTGTTGGTCTAATCCAAGTTTCTGCCATACTAACTTCCAATTTTCCCAACAGCTTTTATCAAAGAGAGAGCTTTTATCCCCAAAACTGGACTCTTTGGATTTATCAAACAAATCACTGTAATCATTTCCTGCTATTGCACCTAGTCTATTTCTTAGCCAATACCAGACAGTTTTGATGACTGATGCATTATAATGTAATTTTAGATCTGGTGTGGCTAAGCCACCTTCTTTGGCACTTTTTTCCATTAAATCCCCGGAAATTCTTGACTTTTTTATTTTCTTATATGAATTTACTTATAATTTTTTCTAACTTATTAAAGTAGTTTTGGGAATTTTGATTGGTAGAGCATAAAATAAGTAGTTTACTTTAGGTAAAGTTATCATTTTTATTATATTAACTCAGGCTATCCACGAGCAGTTGACATTTGCCCAGTTATTTAAATATGATTTTATTTTTGTGAGAAGTTTATGTTTTGTAGTTGTTTTCATAGAGTTTCTGAGTCTGCTTTGGCAGGTAGACTCCCAAGTATTTTATACATTCTGAACTTATTGAGAATGGAAATTCTCTTTCTAGTTCTTGCTGCTGTATCTTGCTAGTAATATATATAGAAATGCTGAGGATTTATGAGGGTTTGTTTTATATGCTGTGACTTTGCTGAAGTTGTTAATTGTTTCTAGTAGGTATTCAGATTTTTTTAGGATTCTCTAGGTATACCATCATGTCATCTGCAAAGAGTGAGAGTTTTGTTTCTTCCTTCCCAATTCTAATTTCTTCGATTTCTTTTTCTTCTCTTATTGCTGAAGCTAACATTTCTAACACAATATTGAATAGTAACAATGATAAAGGGTATCCTTGCTTCACCCCTGATTTTACTGCAAATGCCTCTAGCTTATCCACATTACATATAATGCTTGGTGATGGTTTCAGATAGATACTGCTTATCATTCTAAGGAACAATCTATTTATTTCTATGCTTTCTAGTGTTTTTAGTAGGAATGGGTGTTGTATTTTGTCAAAGCCTTTTCAGCATCTATTGAGATAATTATATGATTTCTGTTAGGTTTGTTACTGATATAGTCAATTATACTGATAGTTTCCCCTAATACTGAATCAATCCTGCCTTCCTGGGATCAATCTTGGTTAATCATAGTATATTATCCTAGTGATAACTTGATGTAATTGCTTTGCTAAGATTTTATTTAAGAATTTTGCATCCATATTCATTAGGGAGATAGGTCTATAATTTTCTTTCTCAGTTTTGACTCTTCCTGGTTTAGGCATCAGCACCATATTGGTGTCATAGAAAAAGCTAGGCAGAGTTCCATCCTCACTTATTTTGCCAAAGAATTTATATAGAATTGGAACTAATTGTTCCTTAAATGTTTGATAGAATTCATTCAACAATGGCTTCTTGAATTTCTTTTTCTGAGATAGGGTTATTTAAGTATTTAATCTCTTTTTCATTTAACCTGGGCAATGTATATTTTTGTAAATATTCATCTATTTCACTTAGATTATCAAATTTATTAGCATACAGTTGGGCAAAATAATTCTGCATTGTTACTTTAATTTCCTCCTCATTGGTGGTGAGTTTACCTTTTTCATTTATTGATACTGGTAATTTGGTTTTCTACTTTCTTTTTTAAATCAAATTAACCAGAAGTTTATCAGTTTTATTGGGTTTTTTCATAAAACCAACTCCTGGTTTTATTTATTAATTCAATAGTTTTCTTCCTTTTGATTTTATTGATTTCTCCTTTAATTCTTAGAATTTCTAATTTGGTATTTAGTTGGAGTTTAATTTTAGTTTTAGCTTCTTAGTTAAATTTAGTGTAATTTCTCCTTTCTCTATCTTTTAGTTGTATGTTTAGTTCATTAATTTCCTCTTTCTCTAATTTATTCATGTAAGCTGTTAAAGATATAATGTATCCTCTGACAACTGCCTTGCCTGTATACCATATATTTTGGTATGTTTTCTTGCTATTGTCATTATCTAGGATGAAATCATTAATTATTTCTATAATTTGTTGTTTGAACCACTCATTCTTTAAAATGAGGTTATTCAGTTTCCAATTAGTTTTAGGTCTATCTCTCCCTGACCCATTATTGCATGTGGATTTTTATTGCATTATGATCTGAGAAAGATGTATTCATTATTTCTACCTTTCTGCATTTGATTGTGTAAGTGCCAGGTACTACAGAAAAAAAAGTATATTCCTTTCTATCCCCATTCAACTTTCTCCAACGGTCTATCATGTCTAGGTTTTCTAACATTCTATTTACCTCCTTAAGTTCCTCCTTGTTTGTTTTATGGTTAGAGTTATCTAAATCTCAGAGCAGGAGGTTGAGGTCTCCCACCAGTAGAGTTTTGCTGTCTATGTCTTCCTGTAACTCATTCAACTTCTCCTCTAAAAATCTGGATGCTAAACCACTTGGTGCATACATATTTAATATTGAAATTTCTTCATTGTCTATGGTACCTTTTAGGAGGATATAGTTACCTTCCTTATTTCTTAATGATATATGTTTTTGTAGCTACTTTGTCTGAGATAAGAATTGGTACCCTTGCTTTTTTCACTTCAGTTTAGGCAAAAAATATTTTGCTCCAACCTTTTCCCTTTACTCTATATGTATCACCCTGCTTCAGATGAGTTTCTTGTACGCATCATATTTTGGGATTCTGTTTTTTAATCCAATCTTCTGTTTTCTTATGTTTTATGGGAGAGTTCATCCCATTCACCTTCAAAATTATAATTACTAATTCTTTATTTCTCTCCATCCTTCCCTCTGTTTATATTTTTCCACTTTTCTCACTTTATCCATATTCCCCAGTATTTTGTTTCTGAATGTCACCACCTTCAGTGGTGACCCTTGTATCCAACACTTCTCCCCTTCTTTCCCCTTTCTCTCTGCCTCTTCTTCCTTCTGTTAGTTCTTCTTTTCCTCCCCCTCCCCCCTTCCCCTTTTAATACTTGAAAGGTAAGATAAGTTACTGAACTTAACTCAGTGTGTGTAAATTAACTTTAAGCCTAATATGATGAGAGTAAGATTCAGGCAGTTCTCATCTCCTTCCCTCTTCCCCTCTATTGAAAGAGATCCTTTGTACCTCCTTATGCAATGTGATTCAACCCATTCAATCTCCTCCATCTTCCCATCTCTTTACTGTCCTCCCCCCCTTTTAAGCAGATACTATTTTTAAATCAATCTAGCAGAGTCATGAATGTCTATCACTTCTGGCTAAGTATATTCTCTCTAATAGAATTATAATTCTTGAGAATTATGAGAATCTTTCTCCCAGGTGGGGATATAGCCAGTTTCATCTTATTGGACAGCATTTTTTTTCTTTACCTTTTTTTTTAACCTTTTCATGTGTCTCTTGAGTCTCCTCTTTGATGTCCAAATTTTCTATTTAGCTCTGGTCTTTTCATCAGGAAGAGTTGGAAGTCTCCTATTTCCTTAAATGTCAATCTTTTCCCCTGGAAGAGAAGGCTTAGTTTTGCCAGATAGTAGATACTTGGTTGCATTCTACGCTTCCTTATTCTTCAGAATATCTCATTCTAGTTCCTTCGATCCCTTAAAGTTGATGCACCCAGGTCCTGTGTAATCCTTACTGTGCTCCTTGGTATCTAAATTGTTTCTTTCTGGCTGCTTATAGGATTTTCTCTTTTATCTGATAGTTCTGGAATCTGGCCACAATATTCCCTTGTGTTTTCATTTGGGGATTCCTTTCTGGAGGAGATCAATGTATTCTTTCAATAACTATTTTGGGGGGGGGGCGGAGCCAAGATGGTGACAAGAACAGATCATGTCTTAGGCACTCTCATAAAACTCATAAGCTAAGGACTCTAAATTTTCAAGAGACAGAACCCACAGAGGGACCCAATGGGGCAGTTCTCCAACTCAAGGTAACCTGGAAAAGAGCAAAAAGGCTCTGCTCCCTGGGGTTGGAGGGGCGGCCTGCCAGAGGGGTGGCCCCCCAGAGCGAAAAGAACTTCAGCCTCCTGGAGACAGCCCCAGGGCACTTGGAGCAACGACTCACAGCAGCAGGGGAATCCCCTGAGCTACACCCCATGGAGCAGCAAGCACAAATTGGGGGAACGGGGGGGGGGGGGGGACCTCTGCCAGAGCAAGCACGTGAAACCCAGCCCTCAGGGCATACAGCCAGCAGCAAGGTCTTTTGGCAGCACAGATCCAGGAAACAGAAACAGGCTGAGCGAGTAAGCAGGAGCCCCCAGGGAATGAGCCCATTGAACCTAGGGAAGGGAGTGAAGGGAGAGAGAGAGACTGCAGAGCTCTGTCCTCTGCCCCTGGAACAGGACTCTGGGGCTCTGACCACATTCAGATCCTGATCACAGCCTAGGCACCCCCATAGAACAGCAGGGCCCCCTCCACCTCAGCCCCATGGCAGAGGGGGGTGCATATGGTCATATACAGACCAGAAGGGGGGACAGAGCTTCACACACTGAGACCCTTGTGGGAGTGTCCCAAAAGCTCAGGAAGTACCCCAAAACCAGGCTAAAGCTGGGGAAATGAGCAAGCAGAGAAACAAGAGGAACACCATTGAGAAATATTTTGCCTGTGAGCCCAAGAAGGATCAAAATACTCAGTCTGAAGATGAAGAAGCAAAAACTCCTACATCTAAAGACTCCAAGAAAAAAAAAGAGAAATTGGGCTCAGGCTATGACAGAGGCCAAAAAAGCCTTTGAAAATCAAATGAGGGAGTTAGAAGAAAAACTGGGAAAAGAAATGAGAGAGATGGAAGAAAAACATGAAAATGAAGTCAGCAGCCTCGTCAAGGAAATCCAAAAAAATGCTGAAGAAAATAGCATGCTAAAAACCAGCTTAGGTCAAATGGATAAAACAGTTCAAAAAAGTTATTGAGGAGAAGAATGCTTTAAAAAGCAAATTGGGCCAGATGGAAAAAGAGATAAGAAAACTCTCTGAGGAGAACAAATCCTTCAGACAAAGAATAGAACTTAGGGAGATGGATGAATTTACGAGAAACCAGGATTCATTACTTCAAAACCAAAACAATGAAAAATTAGAAGAAAATGTGAAACATCTCATTGAAAAAACAACTGATATGGAAAACAGACTTAGGAAAGATAATTTGAAAATTATTGGAATACCTGAAAGTCATGATCAGGAAAAGAGCCTTGACATCATTTTCAAAGAATTACTACAGGAAAATTGCCCTGATATTCTAGAAGCAGAGGGCAAAATAGAAATGGAGAGAATCCACTGATGCCCCCGAGAAAGAGATACCAAAAAAACAACCCCTAGGAATATTATAGCCAAATTCCAGAACTCCCAAGTCAAAGAGAAAATATTACAAGCAGCCAGAAGGACACAGTTCAAATATCGTGGAGCTGCAGTCAGTATCACACAGGACTTAGCAGAAACGACATTGGAAGCTCGGGCTTGGAATACAATATACCGGAAGGCAAAAGAGCTTACAATGCAACCAAGAATGAACTACCCAGCAAGGCTGAATGTCCTCTTCCAGGGAAAAAGATGGACTTTCAATGAACCAGGGGAATTTCAAATGTTCCTGTTGGAATGGCCAGAGCTGAACAGAAGGCTTGATCTTCAGATACAGGACTCAGGTGAAGCATGGAGATTGGAGGAAAGGGGGAAAATATGAGGGAGTTGATGATGAACTGTATGTATTCCCGCATAGAAAAATGACACTGATAATACTTATATGAACCTTCTCAGTTAATGGAGCAGGTAGAAGGAGCTTTTATAGATGAAGCACAGGAGAAAGCTGAATTTGAAGATAAAATATGGTGTAAAAATGGAGTCAATAGAAAAAAAAGAGAAATGTAATGGGTGAAAGAAAAAAGAGAGGGGGAAATAGGCCAAGATATCTCATATAATAAGTTTTTTCTTATTACAATGAGCTATTGCAATGATATGGAAGGGGGGAAGTCAAGGGGGAATAAGAGAATCTTTGCTCTCATCAGAGGTGGCTAGGAGAGCAAACAGCATATATACTCAATGGGGTATAGGCATCTGGAGTAAGAAGGAAACAATGGGGATGGGGGAAGGGGGGGGATGTGAATAATGGAGGAGAGGATGGACCATGGGGGGAGAGTGGTCAGATATAACACATTTTCCTTTTTACTTCTTTCAAGGGGCTGGGATTGGATGGCCTGTCCAGGACCATAGGGCCAGGTGCATGCTGGGCCTAAGGGGTGGTAAGGGGGCTCAGGGCTTCTTGGCCCCAGGACCAGGGATCTGTCTGCTGTGCCACTCAGATACCCTACAGCAGAGTCAGAGTGAAAGTAGAGAGAAAATATAGTACATGGTAGTGGAGAAATACAAAAGGAGGGAGTTGCGATCAGCAATGGCAATGGTGGAAAAATATGGAAGTAACTTTTGCGATGGACTTACCATAAAGAATGCTATCCACCTGTGAAAGAGTTATTGGTGTTGGAACAAAGACTAAAGCACATTTTATTATTATTATTATTATTATTATTATTATTATTATTATTATTTGGGGGGGTGTAGGGCAAATGGGGATGGGTGGCCTGCCTGGGGCCACATAGCAGAGGCCGGATTTGGACCCAGATGCTCCTGGCTCAAGGGCCAGTGCTCTGTCTGACACCCACCCCTACTATTATTACTATTTTATTTTATTTTGGGTCTTTTTTTCTGTTTTTGGTTTTTGCAGGGCAGTGGGGTTGGGGTGGTTTGCATGTCACATGGCTGGGTGATTGTTGGGTGTATGGGGCCGGATATGGACTCAGTTGCTCCTGGCTCCAGAGCTGGGGCTTTGTCCATTGCACCACCTGGCCATACCTACAATTATTATTATTTTTTTAATTTTAATTTTTTTCTCTCCCCTTTATTTTATTGATCAAGTGAGTCTATATTTTGTGGGGGGAGGCGTATTCTGTTTACTCTTAAACAAGAATATTTTATTAATGTATAAAAAACATTATTTGTGCAAAAAGAGAATAAATAAATATTAAAATCATCTTAAACTAAAAAATAAAATAAAACTATCCCACCTACAATAAAAGAAACTGAGGCAGAAAAAAATAACTATTTTGGTCTTTGATTCCATGATATCAATGCAGTTTTCCAACATTATAAATCCTGTAATATTAAGCCCAGGCTTTTTTACTCTTCAGTGTTTTCAGGGAGCTCAATGATTCTTAGGTTGTCTCACCTGATTCTAGTCTGAAGGTCAGTGATTTTCCTGATGAGATATTTTAAATTTTCTTCTATTTTTTTGGTTTTGTTTAACATGCTCTTGTTGTCTCATGAACTCAGATACCACAGATACCATTGTGTTCTTTTAGAGAAGAATTTTTTCATTTACCTTTTTGCAATTCCTTTTCCAATTGGCCAAGTGTAGTTTTGAGAGAATTATTTTCTTTCTGCTTTTGCCCAATTGAGGATTTAACAGAATTATTTTCTTTTTGTATTTTTCTAATTGTATTTCCCAAGGATTTATTTTCTTGTTCCAAGATGTTAATTTTCTCTTTCAAGGTATTAATTTTCTCTAGAGTTTCTTTTCCTAATTTTTCCAATTGATTTTTGTTTGTTTTATGGGGTTTTTTGATGTTTTTTTAGGTTTTTGCAAGGCAAATGGAGTTAAGTAGCTTGCCCAAGGCCACACAGCTAGGTAATTATTAAGTGTCTGAGACTGGATTTGAACCCAGATACTCCTGACTCCAGGGCCGGTGCTTTATCCACTGTGCCACCTAGCCGCCCCTCCAATTGATTTTTAAACTCCTTCCTGATTTCTTCTAGGAAGACTTTCTGGGTTAGAGACCAATTCATATTCTCCTCAGAAGTTCTAGATCTCTCTGGATTAGGATCTTTGTCATCAAAGTAATTGTTAAAGTGCACCCTTTCTGCTGGCCTTTCTTCATTTTCCTAAGATCTTGTGTTGGGGGAGGGTCTGGCTCACTGAGGTTTGTTGTTGAAAACCCTAAAGGCTTTGCTCACCAGGCTTATAACCACAAGTGGGCCGGCCAGTAGGGGATGCTAATTATTTTTCCCTGTAGTGTCTGTGGCCTTGATTTGAGTCATTCTCCCTAGGGCTAGAGGGAGTGAGGGGAGCAGTAGCGTTTGTATTATCCTTGAACAATGTGGGCTGGACCCTGTGGAGAGAATGTTATTCTCCCTATTCAGCTGAGGCAACACTGCTGCCCACACCTAAGCCTGAGTTGGGGATCTGTCATTGTGTTTGTTCTGGGAAGTGGGCTCCTCTGAAAGTATGAAGCTCACAACTTCAAACAGAACAGATTGATATCCAGCTGCACATGCAACTCTCTGTTGTGAAACTTTCCCTCCAGCCCTGCTGGGACTCCCCAGTCCTCCACTCCCAGGTCCAAAGACTCCATGACTGCAGCTCCCACAGTCAAAGCCTCTATGGCTGATCTTAGGTTAGCCCAGCTTTCACCCCACCCACACTGGCTCTCTGCTCTCTGCCCCCAGCTCACCCATGATCCCTGGAGACAGACTTTATTGGTAGATGTTCTTCTACTAGCTTCTTTTTCTGGGTTTTATTGATCAAATTTCTATTTAAAGGTTCCTTTTATATTATTTCTGGGGAGAAATGAGAAGACCTTAGCACAGTGCCAGTCTTCTCTCTGCCATATTGGCCAGAAGTCCTTTCATATTCTTAAAATCAGCTCATACTTATCTTTGTGGAATGTTGATGTTCAGTGAAGATGAGTATCTCTGGTATGAGCCAAGGCTAGACATAAAAGCCACCAAGATCATCCACTGCATCATGGGTCAACACCTGTCATCTTGACTTTTGTCTTGCCCCTGGAATCTGATGACTCCGGAAGAGAGAGAGTGAAGCTGACAACTTTGCATAGTTCTCTGTCTCATTGAGATCTAATTTATGCACAAGTCAAAAGACATCATCTATACCATTTTACCAACTTATTTCTGTACATGTTGTATCTTAACCCATTCCATTCCATTCCTCAATAGAACATAAACACCTTGAGATCAGGGACCATTTTATTATTGTTTTTTGCATTTCCCAAGCCTAACATAACTACTATTATAAGTATAAAGGCAATCTAAATAGGTATTTGGAATAAATAATAAAATGAAAGTATTTGTGACCAGTCTGGCTCAGGCCTGAAGCCTGAGCAATTCTGGTCTAGAAGTGTAAGTAAATATATTATTAAATATAATAAATAAATGAATGAAAACTGATCACAATACTAAGTTATATGAATGACAGAGATTTATTTCTTCTTTTGTTCTCTTCCCAACTCTCAAGGAATAGATAGAGCACTGTCTTAGGAGTCAGGAGTATGGGAGTTTGAATCCAGCCTCAGATACTTAACATTTGTTAGCTGTGTGACATTGGGCAAGTCCTTTAACCCTGATTGCGTCTCATCCAGGGCTATCTTCAGTCAACCTGATTCATATCTGACTGCTGGATCCAGATGACTCCAGAGGAGAAAGTGAGGTTGGTGACTTAACTCAGCACTCCCTCACTCAAATCCAATTCATGTGCTTGTTATGGTATAACCTTCCTGATGTCATGGTTAAGGTTTTCTTTGAGAAAGAAGGAAAATCATCATCACCCATGAAGGAAATTATTAGCAAGTTGTTTTCAGTTATATAGCTAGTAGCTATATGTAGGAAAGAAACTATACTTATCAAAAAAATTTTCCTGGTTGAATCATTGCCTTCCACTATAATTCAGTGTATATTCAGACACTCCATTGTCTCCCAAACAGATGAGGCTACAGAGTACAAGTGTCCTTTGAAATGATGTTGTACATTATCTGTTGGTCAATTCCTTTCCATTTCCAAGAAGAAACTTTGAGTTGTCTTTCCATTTAGCTTCAACTTCTGGTTTCTTATATGAAGAATGGCTTTAATTCAGTCCCTTTAGTAGTTAAAAAGTCAAGGCAAGTCAACAAATATTTACTAAATACCTAGCATATGTCAAGTCACTAGTAATTAGTTTTGCTATATCCTTTCATGAAATCTTCCCATTGTTGTTCTTATTTTTCAGTTGTTTCAGTTATGGCAGATTTGAGTCACTTATCCAGGGTCAAACAGGTAAGTTAGTGTTTGAAGCCTCAAGTGAACTCAGGTATTCCTAACTCCAAGGACGGTATTCTATCCATTGAGCCATCTAGTTGCCCAATATAATTTTATGGTGCTCCCAAACTATGTTGTTTGTGTTGGTGTTGTTGTCAGATCAGTTGTGTTCATCTCTTTGTGAGTTTTAGATTTTCTAGACAAAAGTACTGGAATGATTTAATATTTCCTTTTCCAGTTCATTTTACGGATGAGAAACTGAGGTCCACACATAATAGGTACCTGAGGCAAGATACTGAACTCATGTCTTCTAAACGCAGTTCAGTATTCCATGGCCTGTGCCATCCATCGGTGCCATGGTTTACTTTAACAAATTTAGTATGATTGTATCTAAGATTTTTTTTTAATTTACAAATCTCTGATTACTGGAGAATTGAATATTTTTTCATGTACTTGTTCATTTTTCTTTTTTTAATAACTGCCTGAGCTTATATTGTTCTTGAATCAAATATTGCAATTGTTGGTTATTTGAAAGAACAAAGGACAATATAACTAATAATTAGGGTAACAAATTTATTTTAATAAATTTATGTAAATCTCTCAAAAATCTTACATGTATGACATTTATAAGGAATATTTATATCAAATTTTCCCAATAGAGATTGTCTAGAGAAGATCTACATCTTAAAAAAATCTTAGATACAATCATACTAAATTTGTTAAAGTAAACCATGGCACCGATGGATGGCACAGGCCATGGAATACTGAACTGCGTTTAGAAGACATGAGTTCAGTATCTTGCCTCAGGTACCTATTATGTGTGGACCTCAGTTTCTTTATTTTTACTGCTCATAAATTAAATTTTGTTGTATAACAGCTCTACTTTTATCTAATTAATTAAGTCTATTTTGTCACCTAGAGTTTAATTTTTTTTGGAGGCAATTGGAGTTAAATAACTTGTCCAGGGTCACATAGCAGTAAATATTTGAGGGCAAATTTGAACTCAGGTCCTTCTGACTCTAGGGTCAACATTCTAACCACTCTGCCACCTAGATTCCCCCTTATAACTTGATAAATGATTTTAAAATCCAACTTTTCTGCAATCATAATAGATACCTTTGCTATCTTCTCACATTCAAAAATGCAAGTCATTGAAATCCAGTTATTATTGTCACATATTATTTGAGTCATTGATTTTCTCCACAACAATATCCAATATTCCAAACAGTTTTTATTGAATAACTATTTAATTCTGAAGTGCTTTGTGTTCTGAATTTGTCATACTGCAGCCTATGTATTACAGTTATTTGGTTCTAGCTCTGAGTTTTCCGAATTGTTAAATGATTTATTCTTTTATTCAGTAAGTTTTTATAAGTAATGTTTTATAAAATCATCTGAGATCTAACTATTGAATCCCTCCATTCTCTTTTTTCATCATTTTCCTTTTTATTTTTGACAATTTGTTATTCCATAAAATTTTTATTTTCATCTATTGATATTTTAATCTAATTTTGTAAATTATTCATTCATGTTTTCTTTTCTGATTGCATTAAATCTATAGATGAACTTGAATAATATTACTATCATTACAATATTAGCTCCACTCCTTACTATAATACATGAATACCTCTCTAATTATTGATTTCTTCCACATAACTGGTTTGAGCCTCTACATTCTTAGGTAGACTGTTTCTTGGTCCAGCAACAGAAGTCTGCTAGGACCACATATAAAGCATTCTGGGCATGATATAACATGATATAGCAAGGTGTGCATTTCATCCACATGACTTTTAGGAATCCAAGGAATTTGCCTAAGTCTTCTTTAAAATACCACAATTTTTAAAATCATACTAAAATAAAAATATTTCCATTTCTTCCATTCTATTGTGATTTTTATATAAATGGTTACTGGTGAAGGAATGCATATATAAGGTCAAGTCATACCTCCAATGCTACAGATAATTTTCAGGGTGGTCACCATGATACTGCCGACTGGTCCACTCTCTGGTCATTCATAGTGCCTAGGGGATAAGTCTAGATCTTGACATAAAATTACAAAGAGAATCTGTTTTACTAGGGGTGAAGATAGAGTGGGGTTTACTTGTGGTCATCAGATACTACCCAAGAAGGATAAACTTTTAAGGGGTGCTGCAATTAACAATAACTGACAAGGTGACATATAACTGGAAAAAGGAAGAAGGATAGGGCAGTTGTATGGCACAGTGGATAGAGTTCTAAACCTGCAATCAGGAAGACCTGATTTCGAATCCAGCCTTAGACACGTAGAAGCTAAAGGACCCTGAATAAATCACTTAATCAAGTTTCCCTCAGTTTCCTCATCTGTAAAATGAGCTGAAGAAGGAAATGGAAAATCAATCAGTATCTTGGCTAAGAAAACTCCAAATGTGGTCACAGAGTCAAACACAACTGAACATTAGCATAAAATGAGAGCATAGATTTGGAATTGAAAGAAACCCTCAAAATCATGTAGTCAAGCCCCTTCATTTCACAGTTAAAGAAACTAATACTCAGTGAAATCATAACTTGATAAATTTAGAGTTAAATGGATCTCTTGAAGTCAACCAGTCATAGAATCATAGATCTATAATGAAAAGAGACCTTAGAAAGCATCAGATCTAACCCCTTCATGTTGCTTATTAAGAGGACTAAAACCAAGAGAGGCTAAAAGACCGGACCAAAGACATACAGGTAAGTAAGGGATAGGTCTGATGCGTGAGATTTTGCAGGAATTTGAGCTGGAATTTGAACCAGATCCCCAGTGACTGTCAGTTCAGTACTCTTGATTCTTTGCCATTCTGCTTCCCAATTCTTTTTTTCTACAGAAGAAAAAATCTGAGGACCATTAACTAAAAGAAATAACAAATAAATAGCATGATCAGGAAGCTAAGAAAGCATAGGAGGCTTCTCAAGGTTTGAGAATTGTTGGAAATGTGAGTTATTGACTTAGGGGATATACAAAAAGTACCATGGAATTTTTATAAATTGGAAAATTTAAGGTCAGAGTAGTCAGGTAATTTCCTCAAGCTCACCCAGCAATATCTCTGGGACTGGAGATAAATGCTTTTTTCTATGAGATTCTATTCCTCTGCCTGTGTAGGCAAAAGCAAAAAAATTCAAAAGCTGGTGCCCCCAAAGAGAAGACACCAGAGAGGCAGCCAAACATGACCAGGGAAATTCTTCCAAACTTGTTTAAACAGTTTTCTGAAAAGCAGCCAGGTTATATCTCCTTCACTGAAGTGGCAAATTCAGGCAAAAGGGAGTTCTGCAATTAAGTGTGAAGCAATAAATTATTCAAGAGAAACCGGAATAACAAGAAAGTTTAGTGAAGAGAGACCATCTTAGGAAAATGTTCCAGGTACCTCAGAACTAGGAAAAAAAAATTTTGATAATCTCTTTAAGAGGTGACTGTGGGGGGTGGCTAGGTGGTGCAGTGGATAAAGCACTGGCCCTGGAGTCAGGAGTTCCTGAGTTCAAATCTGGCATCAGACAATTAATAATTACCTAGTTGTGTGGCCTTGGGCAAGCCACTTAACTCCATTATCTTAAATAAATAATTTTTAAAAAAAGAGGTGATAATAGAGAATCAAAATGGGAGAGTGGAAAGCAAGGTGACTTCTACATTAGGAACATCTCAGTTGAAGTGTTGCCCTCAGTTCAAGTGTTGCCTCTACTGATTGGGTGGCATTTAGCCTCTCAATCCCTTGGATAATTCTCTAGACTATAAATTACAGGTGAATTGACCATTTAAAAGGATAGAGGGAGTCTCCACACCAGGAAATCACAGGTCCAGACCAAAAGGGAAAAAGGGGACAAAATGCTAAATCATAATAAGCCCCAGAAAATAGTAATAGAGTCCTAGTAACAATGCTTTATTTAAATTTTTTTTATTTTCATTTTTTTAGCTTCAAAGAAGAGAATAGGTACAGGCAGGTTGTGAGGTATAAAGAGGTTGGGGAAATGAGTGGTAAATTGCCATCATTTGATTAGATAATAGAGTACCATCATTTTCAGACTGAAGTTATATTATTGAAAACCAAGTTTTATTTTCCCCTGTTAGTCTCATCTGCAAAATCTCACCTGTCAGAACTATGCCAGGTAGATGATAACTTGATAAATATTTTTCTTTGATTGGATACAAAGTTGCCATTCCTTACTAGGAAGAAAGAACTCTCTGTTCTGACAGCTAAGATTGACTGGATCTAATAACCATTCTCTATTGCAAAACCAAAGTGAGATCTACTGTCATTGACTGGCAAATTTGAAGTAATTATCAAAACTGAAGTAATTATATATATATATGCACACACACACACACACACACACACACACACACACACACATACACACACTTATATTGAAAGTAGAGCAATTAGATGATATACTGGATAGAGCCCTGGGTTTGAAATCAGAAAGATTAATTTTCATGAGTTCAAATCCAACCTCAGACACTTTGATGACTAGGCAAGTCACTTCATCCTATTATCTTAGTTTTCTTAATATGTAAAATGAGCTGGAGCAGGAAATGCAATCCACTCCAAAAAAAGAAAACAAAAACAAAAAATATATAAATGGGATCATGAAGAGTCAGACACAAATGAACCAACATATATATCAAAGGCAAGGTACCTGTGCTAGTTAACTATTAAGATTAAATAATGTGTTTTGCAATGCTCCTAAAATGGGTACAAATAAAATCAGGGTTTCCAATTAATAAATGGCAAAAGACATTTAAAATCAATTAGTATATATGTAATGCAAGCCAGAGATGGAAGATGGAGAGAAGGATGACCAAAGGACTAATCTTGGGTTTTAGTGTAATTTAATTCAATATTTTGCACTTGAAATTTATCAGTATTTATTATGTACCTCCTAATTACCAGGTGTTCTGCTAGGTGCAGATCTCTATTCTCAAGAATCTTCCATTCTATTAGAAGACATAACATGTCCATATATAAATAATGACACAATAAATATGTTCAGAAAAATTACAAGGTCTCATTACAAGATAGTTTGGAAGTGAGGTTACATCATTAGTTGAAGGAATCGGGATATGCTTTGTGAGCTATGTCTAAAAAGAAGAGATTCAGGGAGGCAAACGTAAGAGGGAGTCAAGTGCAAAATCTTATAGATGGAAGAAGGAAATGCGTAAGGAACAAAGAGAAGACCAATAGGGCTGAACTTTAATGTGTGGGATGGAAAATAGAATATAATGGGACTAGAAAGATAGGCAGAAGTCAAGATGTAAAGAGCTTATAAAACTAGTGTTTATGTTTTATCTTGCAGGCAATAATTGATGTTTAAGTTTATTGAAAAAGCGTGACATAATCAAAACTATACTTAAGGAAAATTACTTTGGCAGTTGGGTGGAGGATGGATCAGAGTATGGAGAGATTTGAGGCAGGGAATCAATTAGGAGGCCCCTGCAATAAGTCTAGGGAGAGGTCATAGAATCATTGAATGATTTAGCACAGAGCTGAAAGAAAACAGCCACCAACCTATTTTACAAAAGAGGAAAATGAGACAGAGATTAAGTGGTTTGTCCGAGGTAACACAGCTAATATCAGGGGTGAGATCTGAATTCAGGATTTCCTTTATACAGGTCACATTCTTTTTCCAGATTACAAAAAGCTTCCTAAGGGAAGCCAAGAATACAAAACTTTCTTCCTAATATTTCTGCATATTTGAGCATGGCTATCGTAGGGAATAATAATTGTTTTTTAAAAAAAGTGTCTTTTGATTTGATTCCTTCTTTTTGGCTCATTGCTCTGTAATGCTTATATCCATTCAACCTTTGCATTTCATGTAAAAACAAAACTTCTTTAGGATTTATGACATTCTCATCTCATGGCTCTTCCTAGGCTAAGCAATGAAACTTTAAATAAATAAAGCTAGTAGTACATAGAGATTCTTCCTTCTCCCCACTTTGGATGTTCTATACATTGCAAGTGGTAGTAGACTGGTTCTAATGTAACACTGTAGAGAAATTTTAAAATTAAAATAAAAGATTAAATAAATTAACTCATTAAGTAAAAGGTTCTCTTTTGAAGTTTTCTTCAATTTTTAAATACTTTACTTCTTCAGATACAATAATTTCATTTAAGAAAGTCAGCCACAAATTAACTTGTCACCCTGAAATAAAGTTCCATTTCATCTCTTCTTCATCAAGTTGACCAACAATAAAAAAATGTCACATTATTTTGATTTGTTACTTGGATGTTTGTTAAATGGACTCTCCACAAAACAACCTGATGAAGTCATGGAAAATGGATTTTTTTTTTAACATTTAGACCTCATTTTCTAGTTGATATTCATGTGCATAAATATAAAAGCTTTAGAGTTAATGAGGTGAATTTTGGGTAACTGCATATATAGAGAGGAAGAATCAAGGACTGGTTGTTCTGACAGCCATTGGGGCTACAAGGGCTTGGTGCCAGTTTGAAAAGATTTGCTCCCACTTCACTAGGCAGAGTGGCATTTCTGGACCTTCCTTTTTTAACCACAAGAATATCAAAAATGCCACATTGGTCACATATAATTGAAAATGGCTATCTTCTTTCCCAGAGCTTTCTTTAATTTAGGTGTCTTTTGTGATATGCAAAACATATTTATGCCTGATCCATTTTTACATCCTATTTTCTAATGAATAGAACCGTGGTTCACTTTGACAGGGTCTTCTTTAATAGACATTCTTTTGCTGTCCAGATGGGAGAAAAGAAGAGCATCAATCATAGATAGTTGATATTCATGAATTTCTAGAGACCAAAAGTCTAGATAAATAATAAGGAATTTAATCCTAAGATCATCAGCTATACACAATTGTTATCTATGATTTTCATACTCCAATGTAATTCTTGCCAGAGCAAATGGAGCATCAGATGAAAAAATGTTTTTAAAAATTGCTTTTAGAATCAAGGTTTTTTTAAATATCTTTTTAAAAAAAACTAAAAACCTCAAAGAAACTTTCAAAGTTTTTAGTATAAAATATGATCGTTTTGCAACTTGAATCTCTGTAATTACTAGAGTAGTCTGGCTTTCAATCAAGGACTCCTTATTGAGTTCCACTATAATTGTTGTTGCTTAGTCCTTTTCAGTTGGATCTGATTCTTCATGACCCCATTTGGGACTTTTTTGGGTTTAGTTTTGTTTTTTAGCAAAGATAATGTAATGGTTGGCCATGGCCTTCTCTTATTTTATAGATAAGGAAAGTAAGGTAAGCAGGGTTAAGTGACTTACCCAAGGTCACATAGCTAGTAAATTTCTAAGGCTAGATTTGAACTTGAAGATGAGTCTTCTTGACTATAAGCCCAGGAATCTCTCCACTTTCCCATCTAACTGCACCTGTCCCATTGCAATAAATTTCATAAATTTGCAATACCATAACCTGCTATTATGGCAATCATTCAATGACAACACAAATCGGATGTGTTATGAGACAAAGCCCATGTTAAATATGATGTAATAATAACTGGCATTATACACCTTCTGTCTGATAAAACATTATATCATTTGAGTCTCACAACAGCTCTATAAATGCAATCAACATTTTTATTCTCATTTTACAGATGAGGAAAACTGACCATGGTCACACACCTTGCAAGTGTATCAGAAGTAGATTTAAACCGAGGCCTTCCTATTCTAAAGGAATGATGATGAAAAATGCTATCTACCTTCAGAAAGAGAACTGATGAACTCTAGGTACAGATTGAAGCATCTTTTTGTCAATTATTTTTCTTCCTTCTTTTTTGCAACATGGCTAATTTGAAAATATCTTTTCTATGTCTTCTCATGTACTATGGGTACTTGGTTTATGTTATATATGGTTAAATTTGGGTGGGTGAAATAGGAGCAGGAGGGAGGGAGAAAATATACAACTAAAACTTTTTAAATGAATATCAACTGTTACAAATATCTTCTTGACACTACCTCCAATATTCCAATGATTATACCTCTAAATCTTTCATAATGAATGGCAAGCAAGATGAGTAGAAAACTAGGTAAGGAATTCACCAATGAGAGAAAGGGGCCAAATAATATTCTAGGGTGAGAAGGCTCCAAGATTGGAGGAAAGCTCTGGGATGAAAAGACTTTTGAGTCAAGGTCAGTAAAGAGTCAGCAGAAAACCTGGAGAAAGAGAAATGAAGCATGGACAGCCAGGGTTGGTTCCCAAATGGAGACACCAAAGTAATCCACCAGAGGAAGAAAAAGGCTGCCATGGTGGAATGATATTCCAGGGAGAAAAGACTCTAGTTATTGAAGGAAGTTTATGGATGAAATATAGATAAGTCATGGTGATGGTTTTAGGGGGAAAGCAGTCAGTTATAATAGGGTAAGATTTGACTTCAAAGTCCAAGAACCTGAGTTCAAATGTTGCGTGTCACATACTACCTGTATGACCTTTGTTGAAGGAGAAATATTAGGGAAATATTTATCTGACATTTCCTATAATATTAAGTAAATACTGCCTGTTATTGTCTGGAATTTTCTGTGGGCCTCTGACTTCCTCCCCATAATTCAGCCTTTTCTGAAATGTAAATTCACTGGGAGCAACTATCTCAGCCTTTTCCTTTTCCCCTAGCCTTCCAAGGTATATTCCTGACTCCAGTTCCATCTAGGTGAATCACTCCAAGATTCCTCCTCCTGACTCCTCCCTCCACAGGAGGTGGGTTAGACTCCCTTTAAAGTCCTGCCCCTTTTCTGCCAAGATGCTGAATCTTTTCTGACCTTAGCTTATATAGTTTATCTTGGCTGTTCCTATCTTTTCTTCTTCTCCCCTCCCCCTTTCCCCCTTCTTACCTCTTTGATGTACTCACAAGCCAACCTGTGAACCCATGCATGTAACTGTTTCCTTCTTTACTTAACTTCACTACTTCTATCAAAAATTCACTTTCTTTACCTTGATGCCTCCTTTAAAAAAAACCTGAATTAACTTGCAATTTTTTGCAGTAACTTATAAATTAAAATTTATTACTTTTCTTACCCTCTTGAGTCAGAGAGCCTTGTGATTTCACTCATAAATGAACACCCACTGATCTTTATAAGTTCCCTCCTCTGAGCAAGTCACCCTTCTACACTTTGCTAAAATATTTAAAAACTTAAAGTCTGGGCTTCAGTTTCTTCATCTTTAAAATAAGGGGGATTGAATCAGATGGCCTCTAAAGTCTCTTCTTGTTTTAAATCTATGATTCTATAAAAACAGTGACAAATAGGTTTAAAATGTGATAAATAATTTAAAGGGGACATAGTGAAATATGTAGGGCGTCCCAAAAGTCTCAATGCAATTTTAATCTGTTAAGACTGAATACAGCAATAAGATTTTGTGGGGGATACCTGTATTAAAAGATCTCTCTTGACAAACAGTCTTTCAACAATTTAACTCAACAAACACTTACTGGGTGCCTGCTATATGCATACACTATGCTAGGTGCTGAGAAAAACTTCATAGAACTTACACTTTAGTAAATAGATAGGACAATTATATAGTACAAAATATATAATATATTCATAAGAAAGAATCAAAGTACCTAGTAAAGTCTAAAATGAAGAAAGATCCATTTTTGATTCATTAAGTGCAGATGAACTTCTCCCAGGCTTCCATGGCCAAAAATAATCTTTCTTTTATTCTGACTTTTATACATGACATGTATCATAACACCTTACTTTTTTATAAATATAACCTTAAAATTGGAACTCCATTTGTATTACACTATTAAGTTTAGAAATTTCTCCTGTTCTAGCAAATGAGGTTGATATTAAATTTAGCATTGTACTCATGTTACAGATAAATATTCTGTCTCAAGAATTTAAGTATCATGACTGAGATTTTAACTCAGGTCACTCTAGTTTCCAGAAAAGTGATCTTTCCACTATCCCATGACCACTATAAATTATATCAAGTTCTCTGGAAATGGTGGAAAATCCAAAATCAAAGAAATCTGGAGGTTTTGGCACCAAATATATAGAATGAATATTAGAAGACCCAAAAGCTATTGGATGGGTAGATCCTGTATGAAGGATTTATGTACAACATGATCAAAAATTATAAATTTTAGAAGACTGAATGTATGGTTATCTGTAGTGGTAGAGAGAGCACAAACTCCAATAAGATAATGATTAAAATTTATACCAGGTAGGCAGGGATGGTTCAACTTTAGGAAAATACTCAACACAGTTGAACACATCAATAACAAAATCAACAAAAATCATATGATCATTTCAATAGATGCTGAAAAAAACCTTTGAAAAAATACAGTATCCATTCCTATGAAAAACAATAGAAAGTAAAGGAATAAATGGAGTTTTACTTAAAACAATGAGCAGTATCTATTAAAACCATTAACAAATATTACATGTAATGGGGATAAACTAAGAGTATTTCCAATAAGATCAGGGGTGAAATGAGGATGCCCATTATCACCAATATTATTCAATATAGTATTAGAAATGTTAACTTTAGCCATAAGAGAAGATAATTAAAGGAATTATAATTGGCAGTAAAGGAGCAAAATTTTCACTCTCTGAAGATGATATGAGGATATACTTAGAGAACCTGTGAAAATCATCTAAAAAGCTACTTGAAATAATTAACAAAAATCAGCAAAATATCAGGATTTAAATAATAAAAAAATAAATAATAATAATATATATAATAAAAAATTTTAAAGAAAATAAATAATAAATGAATATGAATAAATAAATAAAAATAATATAAATCCAAACAAATCATAAGCATTTCTATATATGGACAACAGAGCTCAAGAACAAGAGATAGAAAGAGAAATTACATTTAAAGGAACTGCAGATAACATTAAGTACCTAGGAATCTACATCCTAAGACAAAACCAGAAACTGTATGAGCACAATTACAAAGCACTTTTTACACATATAAAGTCAGAGCTAAACTATTAGAAAAATGTCAGTTGCTTTGTGGTTATGTCAAGCTAATATAATAAAAATGACAATTCTACCCAAATTAAGTTTTTTTATTCAATGCCATACTAAACAAACTACCAAATAACTAATTTACTGATCTAGAAAACTAGTAATAAAATTCATCTGGAGCCACAAAAGGTAAAGAATATGAGGGCGGCTAGGTGGCATAGTGGATAAAGCACTGCCTTGGAGTCAGGGGTACCTGGGTTCAAATCCAGTCTCAGACACTTAATAATTACCTAGCTGTGTGGCCTTGGGCAAGCCATTTAACCCCATTTGCCTTGCAAAAATCTAAAAAAAGAAAAAGAATATGAAGGAAACTGATAGAAAAAAATGTAAAGGAAGGTGGCCTTGCTCTACCAGATTTAAAACTATACTATAAAGCGACAGTCATCAAAACTTCCTGGTATTGCTAAGAAGTAGAATAATGGATCAGTAGATTAGGCTAGGTTCAAAGAAAATAGTAGTAAATGACTAGTTATCTAGACATTAGCTTCTGGGATAAAAATTCACTATTTGACAAAAATTGTTGGGAAAACCCTATACCAAAATAAGGTCAAAATAGGTACAGAATTTAGAAATAAAGAAATATCATAGACAAATTAATATATCAAAAAATACTCTATCTGTCAGATTTATGGAAAGGGGAGAAATTTATGACCAAACAAGATATAGAGGACATTATGAATTGCAAAATGGATGGTTTTGACTATATTATATTAAAAAGTTTTACATTAATAAAACCAATGCTGGCAAGATTAGAAGGAAAATAGAAAGCTGGGAAATAATTTTCACAGCTACAGGTTCTGATAAAGGACTCATTTCTAAAATATATAGAGAATTAAATCAAATTTATAAGGTTACAAATCATTCCCCAATTGGTAAATGGTCAAAGAATATGAACAGTTTTCAAATGAAGAAATTAAAACTGTATGTAATCATATCAAAAATGCTCCAAATCATTACTGATTAGAGAAATACAAATTAAAACATCTATGAGATACCACTTCATACCTATCAGATTGGCTAAAATGACAAAAAAAAGGGAAAACTATCAATATTAGAGAAGTTGTGTGAGGGTTGGGACATTAGTGCATTGTTGGTGGAGTTGTAAACTAATCCACCCATTCTGGAGAGCAACATGGAACTGTGCCCAAAGAGCAAAAAAAAGTGATCATACCCTTTGACCAGTCATACCAATTCTAGACCTATATCCAGAAGAAATCATAAAAATAGGGGAAAGTCCCAATGTTCCAATATATTAATAGCAGCTCTTTTTTGTGTGGCAAAGAATTGGAAATTGAGGGGATGTCCATAAATTGGGGGAATGGTTGAGCAAGTCATGGTATATGAATGTTATAGAGTACTATTGTTTTATAAGAACTATGAATGGTCAAACTCTAAAAAAGCAAAGGGTACAGAACCTAGAGAACATTGTACACATTAGCAATAATTGTGACTTGATCAACTTGATGGATGTAACTCCTCTAAGCAGTTCAGAGAGCTAAGACAACCCTGGGAATCGTATTATGGACAATGCTATCTACATCCAGAGGAAGAAAAACAAAACAAAACAAAATAAAAAAACTTACAGAATCTGAATGAACAATACATTCACTTTTTTGAAAATTTCTCTTTTGTTTTTCTTTCTTATCTCATGGTTTTCTTTGTTTTCCCTTAGCTCTAGTTCCTCATATAGAAAATGACTAATCTGTAAACATATCAAACACCAATTTTTATGTTTATCATTTGCCAGACTACTCATTGATGAGGAGAGGGGGTTTGGGGGTGGGAAGAAAGGATGGAAGGAAATTATGTGTCTTATAAATATGCATATGAATGAATGTTGAAAAAATTTCATAACACATAATTGAAAAAATAAAATATCAATTGGAAAAAATGATAAAAGCATGGAAATATATGAATTTAAATAGAAAGGAATAATTGCTATTTCAATTTCCATGAAAATCTGAACCATCAAGAGTTAAATCTTCTTAATATAGTCTCCTAGACATCTCCAAAAAAAGAATTCTGTGGATTAATTAGATCTTCTTGGAACTATAGTTGAGGGATACCCATTTATGTATTTACTCTTATGAGCCTGTCAAGGGACACATGAAAACAAATTTTAAAATATCCATTTCTATAAAATAAAACAAAGAAGTTTAATCAACTGCAAAGCAAATTAGAAGAATGATTTAAAGAGAAGTACAAGATGTAGGCAATCAAAATATTATATAAAATGAGAAAAGGTAAATGGAACAAATTGATAGATAAATCAAATTAGCAAAGTGTATTGATGGACAAGACAGATGAGTGAAAGAGATTTGTATGACTGGATAGTGGAGTAAAGTGAATCTGTGTCTTAGAAACTAAGAGAGAGAAATAGATGTGGATTCCAGGCTATAATTACTTGTAAAGGTCTTTATGATCTAGATTTGTGGAGTAGTTCAATAAAACCAGCTAAAAATTTTCAGTCAATATACAGAATATAGCAAATTTTGCAGTGATTTGCATTGAATGTTAAGATTATTATTTTTCTATTTCAAAGAGAGGTTGTTCTCCTACCAGAAGAAAAGGTAAATGAAGTCAGGGAATCTCTCAATATAGTCCTGGTTATTGGATTCCCTAAAAACTAAACGCAAAAATGCTAACTAAAATTTTTGTATTGGGAAAAATTTTGGTGGGGGGTAACACATTTGATATAGAGGAAAGGAAATTTGACCCTTCTTAAGAAACTGGTGAGTTGAATGTCATGCAGAGGATAAAGGGAAAGAAAAGAACAATTATATCTTTGGACCTAAACAATAAATTTGAGGCTCTTTTTGAAGTAGAAAAAGTTGGATAGCCTGAGGTAAAAACTGCTGTTTGTCTTCCAAGCAAAAATATAATAGAGTCACAGGAGCTACCAGGAATGATTTAATAAGAATAAACAAAGTGGAGGTGATTGGTATGATCACTCCTCAAAGATACCCAGGCAGCTCTTCTTCAACCTCAAAATAATAGGAAAAGTCTATTACTTCCCTGCGGCACTTTTGTTATACAAAACAGAACTTCCTAAGACTTATAAAATGCATGAGTACTGTCTTGTTGTAGGGAATCATATGGGCAAAATGATACTAACAGAGGGGAAATAATTTTTAAAATATAGCAAATTTTATGAAAGTGTGGGCAAGAAACTGAAGACCAAAGGGGCACAGGTTATGTGTTCTTTATTGATATCAGTAAGGCATAGAAACGAGAAAAACTGATTTGGGAAGCAAACAAATTGGTCAAGGTGGTGGAGAATGAGACTGGTTTTGCATGATTATTTCAGATAGAGAAATAAAAGACCATTGAACAAGAATGGAGTAAATTAAGTAAAGTCAGGTGAGAATGCTTTGAACAGGTAACATTTCAGATATTATCAAAAGGACTTTAAACTAAACATTATATGGAAAGGAGAAAACTACCAACAGATATGCATCAAACTAGATGTTTTACCTGAAAATACCCTCCATAGAGGATATTCAAGACTTGCCCCCAAACAAGGGGGCCATTCTGAGTCTGAAGATAGAGGTCAGGGAGTTCCAGGTTGATTATATAAGTAGTTTAATAACCAAAGTGGGATGCTCACAAGGGCAGTCTAGGGTATGAGCTTTCTACAACATATTGAAATTACAGCAAAGACCCTCCCCTCAAAAAAATTCCCATGGTAATTATAGAAATCAGACAAAGGGTGGGGAGGAGTTATAGAGTATGATAGTACTGATTGGCTGGTATTTTAGGGTTTACTCTTCTCATCACTAGACTCAGGTACTACTTACCTGGGTGCCATATCATTCTGGTTTTGGCCAGAGTCCCCTGGCATGCAAGGCCGTGTTCTGGTCACAGTTGTCAGGCCTCAGTCAATATATTTTCTTTCGATTTTTCATTAATCGTGATTTATAGTTTTCATAGCTTTTATCGATAGGGACTCCGTATTATTAATATTATGTCTTTCACTAATAGAAACTTTTGCTGGGAACCCACATTATTCATGATTTTTTACTGCTACAGACTTTTGCTAAGAAACTTACATTTCCCTTTCATTGCTAAAGGAGTCCATATTATTATGAACTTTTAGCAAAAGGGAACCTACACTAGATTAACATAGAAAGTACCTATAAGGAAGGGAAAAATAACAATCAAGACACTGAGAAAATCATAGAAGACAAAATCCAAGAAAGGAAAGAGTAGTAAAACATATGATCTCAAATGTTTATGTAACTTGAGGCTCAAAGTTCATTTGCCTAAGACTTCTCATTGGTAGAGATTAATTACTCAATTGCTACTCCTGGAGAAATCTTGGGAGGAGAGAGAGCATGGTTTTATACTTTGATAAACAACCCACAAGTGCTCTCCTAGGAAAGAGTCCCTAAAGGAAGAAAAAGACTCAGGGAAGAAACCAAAGTATAGAGAGGCAGCTCTGTGATCATGTCCTCATTCCCATCTTACTATACTAGAAACTTCATGGAATTTACTCTTGGTAAGATAAATCTCTCTCTTTTCCTTAAGTTGAGATACCTAGGTTCATTCGGTTTGTATTTTGTCTGATATATCATATATATACATATATATATATATATATATATATATATATATATATATATATATACACATACCTGATTTGTTTGCTATCAGTGTGATTGATGGTATTTGTGGAACAGGTACATTAGGTGGGAAGAAAGCCAAACTTTGTTTATGTAGCTTGGGTTATCATTTTTCCAGTAAGAGAGAGAAATCAGGGGATCACTTTCAGTCAATCAGTTATTACATATTTACTAAGCACCTCCTATTTACTAAACAAAAAGAGACCAAAAACAACCCCTGTCCTCAAGGAGCTTCCACTCTAATAGAGGAGACAAAAAGCAAGCAAATATGTACAGACAAACTATATTCAAGAGAAATAGGAAATCTTTAAGAAGGGAAGGCACTGGAATTAATAAAAATTGGGTAAATTTTCCTGTAGAAGATGGATTTTAGTTAGGATTCAAAGGAAACCAGGGAAACCAAGGGAAAGATGAGAGGGGAAAGAATTCCTGACTTGGGAAAGGACAGTCAAAATGCCTGGAACTGAGAGGTGAAATGTCTTATTCGAAAAGCAGCAAGGAGGCCAGTGTCACTGAATCAAAGAATATATGATGGAGATGGAGAGTAAGGTAGCAAAAGACTGGAAAGATAGGAAGGGATTAGGTTATGAAGGGTTTTGAATGCCAAACAGAGGATTTTGTATTTGATCCCAAAGGCAATTGTAGGAAGCCACTGGTGTTCGGGGTCATTTAAGAAAATCACTTTGACTGAATGGAGGATGGATTGGAATGGGGAGACTTGAGGCAGGCAGGTCCACTTGCAGGCTATTACAGTAATCCAGATGTAAGGTGATGAGGGTCTTATACTCAGCGGCAGTGCCAGAGGAGAAAATAGGTATATTGGATACTGCAAAGATGAAATCAAATAGGCCTTGGCAATAGATTGGATATTAGAGGTAAGAAATGGTGAGGAGTCCAGAATGATATCTAAATTATAAACCTAGAAATCTAGAGTAAGAGGCAAGTTAGGAAGGAAAATTTGGGGGAAAGATAATGAGTTCTGCTTTGGTCATTTCAAGTTTAAGATGAAGATTTGACATACGGTTCAAGATATCTAAAAGGTGGTTGGAAATTTAAGATTGACTGTCGGCAGAGTTTAAATCAACTGTTGGAAGTTGATTTAAGAAGCATCAGCATATATCTCATGTGATAAAATGTTCTAAATCATGATTGATTAGAGAATGGCAAATTAAAATATTTCTGAGGTACCAACTCATACCTAATAGATTGGCTAATATGACAAAAAAAAAGAAAAATGATAAATGTTGGAGGGGATTTGGAAAAACTGGGACACCAGTGCACTATTGGTGGAATTGTGAATTGATTCAACATTCTGGAAAGCAATTTGGAACTATGGCCAAAGGAAAATAAAACTGTGAATACCCTTTGATCCAACTACCACTACTAGGTTTAAATCCCAAAGAGATCATAAAAATGGGGAAAAGACCCACATGTACAGAAATGTTTTAGTAGTTATTTTTGTAATGGCAAAGACTTGAAAATTTAGGGCATGTTCATAAATTAGGGAATTTGGTTAAACAAATTGTGGTACATGAATGTACCACATTGGTATTGGAATACTAATGGGATACTATTGTTCTCTAAGAAATCAGGAGCAGGTGCTGTTCATAAAAAACTAGAAAGATTACATGAACTAATACTGAGTGATGTGAACAGGACCAGGAAAAACATTGTACACATTAACAGCAACATTGCATGATGTTCAGCTGTAATGGACTTAACTCCTCTCAGCAGTTCAATGGTCAAAGATAATTCTAAGGGACTTGTGATGAAAAATGCCATCCACTTCCAAAGAAATGCAAACCAAAACATAATATTTTCTCTTTTTAAAATTTGTTTTATGTTTTTACTTGCTCGTGGTTTTTCCCCCCTTTTGTTCTGATTCTTCTTTTGAAGCATGACTAATATGGAAATATGTTAAATATGATTATGCATGTATGACCCATATCTAATTACTCTGTTATGGGGAGAAGGGAAGAAAAAGAAAGAGATAAGAAAAATGTGAAACTCAAAACCTTACAAAATATTAACATTAAAAACTATCTTTACACGTAATTGGGAAAACAATTGAAATTTTTAAAAAGAATCAATAGCATAGAAATAGTAATCACAATCTCCTGCTTCTCCTCCTGGCAGCAAAATATCTCTTGGAGAAGAGTGGTCAGAGGTCAGTCAGTAATGAACATTTATTACATGTCAGATGTAGCTTGAGCATGGGGAATGCAAAAAAAGGCAAACGATAGTTGCTGCCCTCAAAGAGAAAGACTCTAGATTACATCCTTACATATATAACCTACATGAACAACAACATGCACCACCCCTCTTTTTGGATATGTGAATGACCAAAATGAGGGCTATAAACAAAGGAACTAGAGGGCCTAATTCCAAGAAGAAAATGTGACTTCATAAGTTTTACTGATACTCTGAGGGATGAAACACATGAGACGCACTGATTCTAGAAAAGATGGAATCCGTGGTTATAGATTAGTATAACATTCAAAAGAATCAATATAGATAAAGAGGAAGATGGAGGTAGCATTATTTATTTTTAAAAAATACATATTCATATGAGGATATCCAGGAACCGAGAGAGTTAGGTGACACAGTCGATAGAGCACTGGTCTTGCAGTCAGGAGGATGGGAATTCAAATCCACCCTCAGACACTTGACATTTACTAATTGTGCAACCTTGGGCAAGTCACTTAACCCTGATTGCCTCACATCCAGGGCCAATTCCAGTTGTCCCAATTCATATCTGACTACTAGCCACAGATGGTTCTGGAGGAGAAAATGAGACTGATGACTTAGCACAGCACCCCCTCATTTAAATCCAGTTCATGTGCTTATCATGGTCCTTTGACATCATGGTCTTCTTTGAGAATGAAGGAAAAACATCATCATCCGGGAACTAGTATAGAGAAGCAGGATGGAGAGCTTGTAAGTGAAGACCGGTGAGAAGCAATTTTATCATCAGAGTCTATTACAGATTACCTGGAGAGAAATGAAAAACTGATAAGAAATTCAGGAAATGGATGATAAGTCTAGCATACCATAATAACTAGTAACTTACTGACTTGTTTTAGAGATAATTTCATCCTTCAAAAGCTAAGTGAAAAAAAAGTGAACAAAATCAGGGAAAATTCTATACCAGATCTGATTCCAAGGAGGAAGTGATTACTAGGGTAAAAATTATAGGAACAATGCAAAACCCATTCTGCTCCTTCCTAGAATTTATGATGGAGGAGAAAAAAGATAAACACAGTCAAATATACTCTAGAATCTGAGAAAGAACTCAATGACTTCAGAGAAAGGCTAAGAAAGATAATGGAATTGATAGCCCAGAAAAGAAAGTAACTATAAAAAAGCTGTGTTTGCTAAATTCAAGCCACTAACCCAAGAAAAAACTACAACCATGGGTAAATAAAAGACTGACAGATGTGGTTGCTGAGCTACATTCATTAATATTTAAAAGAGCAAAAACAAGAAAGCCACCACAGGATTGGAAAAGAGCAAATGACCTGATTTTCAAAAGAGGGAAGAGAACAACCTTTAAACAATAGACCAGGAACCTTGACTGCTATATTAAGAGACAGAGCTTCTAAAAAGAAGGAGATGATTGTACTTTTATATCCCAGATATATTCTGTATTTCATATTCAGACAATATCTGGAAACTGTGTCTGATTCTAGGCACAAAAGTTTGGGAAGAACCTGGTTAAACTGATAGAAGTCAACCTGTATGTTAAAAAACTTTGAATACATGTTATTATAGGATAAATTGAAGGAACTAGGGAAGTTTAGCCTGAATAAGAGACATGTCATGGGGGACATGATTACTTTATTCAAATATCTGAAGGATCGTCACATGGAAGAGAGAGATTAAATTTGTTCTGTTTAGCCCCAGAGGGTAGAATCAGGAGTAATGGATCGAAAATGCGAAGGGGGAGATCTAGGCCTGATCTTAAGAAATATTTTTTAATAATCAGAGCCTTCCAAAATTAGAATAATCTGTTTCAGGAAATTATGTATTTCCCATTATTGAGGTTCTTCTTATAAAGGCTTGATGACCCCTTGCCAAACATGTCATTGGGGGTACTGTCTAGACTAGATGAATCCTGAGGCTGTTTCCAACTTTGAGATTCTTTAAGTGGCAAAAGAATATACATGAGATTCCTTTCCTACCTCTGTTATCAGTAAAGGGCATACAAATAATATAGGACCCCCTCTGAAAAAAACAAGAGTAGAAAATCTATGTGGCTAAAATCTATGTGTGTGGGCAGGGAACTCTGTTAGATGCTATAGTTTATGCTCTCCAGTATTATGCAACTTTCTGTTGGGTTGGGATGTTTCTACAATATACCTGAGGCTGCTACAGGGTAGAGCTCTATACTAACTCCTTCTAGATCACTTTCTAATAATTTTTATTTTTAGCTCTTTGGATGCAGTGACCAGAATACTCTGTTCAGGACAGATGCTGTTGTTCAGTCCTTTCACTCATGTCCAATTTGTTATGACCCCATTTGAGGTTTTCTTGACAAAGATATTTGGCAAATATACTTGGCAAAGACTTTCCTTCTCCAGCTCATTTTTATAAATGAAGAAACTAAGGTAAACAGGATTGAGTGACTTGCCCAGGGTTTCACAGCTAGCTCGTGTCTGAAGTCAGATTTGAACTCAAGATGTTGAGTTTTCCTGACTCTAGGGCTGGAACTATTACTCCACTACCCCACCTTGCTGCCCCACAGTTAGCATGTACCATTTATATACCAGCTATTGTGCTCTGCACTGTGAACATAAAGGTGAAATAAAAAAACCGTGCCTATCCTATTCTCTTATTCTCCACCTTCTTGAAAAACTTATCTAGTTTCTGACAGAGAAGTTGATCTTCTCTTCAATATAACCCTCCCACATGCATCCTTTATCCAATCCAATTCTCATCCCCTGCCAATCATTTCAATTGTCTGACTCTTCATGACAAAAATACAGATATAGTTTTCTATTTCCTTCTTCAGCTCACTGTATAGATGATAAAACTAAGGCACAGCAGGACTCTGACACAAAATTTGAATCCAGGTCTTCCTGACTACAGGCCCAGCACCTATCTACTGTGCCACTGAACTGCCCAGAAAGATAAATGTTGGCTGACAGTTATTTAGGCATATTTAGAGGCCATGAGCCACCACACCCATGTAAGGAATTTCCAAACAAAAATCAAGCAAAATACCCTCAGGTTAAGTTTTAATTTTTTGAATTTGGGACTCAATTGAAGTCCTAGACAACTATCTAATTTAAAGCTCCAAAGGCTCAAGATCATTTCTTGCTTAGCAAGTGAATGAATAAGCCAGAATAAAAGCCTAGAAAAAAAGACGAGTTTGTAATCTTTTTCTATTCCATATTTCCTGTCCTTTTGTCAGCATTATAACTCCCAGCTTTGATTTAGTATTTTTACCAGTCTAAAATGTTAATATCTCCCTAAATTAGAAATGTATTATTGAGAAATTATGCTATGCTGTTGATCGATGAGTTCCCTCAACTTTATTCCTCTTTTTTCCATTGCTTCCTGAGCAACAATGTTGCTCTAGAAAAGGAGACATTTTCCCATATCCTTCTCAGAATTTTCACTTAAAATCTACATTACCACTCACTCTTTTGGACCACCTTGTTCTTACTTCTCTTTCCATCACATGTGAAAATATAAAAACTTGAATTTGATCCATGTTTTTCTTAGTTTAACACAAAGGAAAAATGTCTATATCCCTATCTCTACTTGTTTATACTGTATAGTTAAAACTTTCCATTTCTAAAGACCCCTTTTGACATTGGCAACTTGTATTCTCAACCAGTAATGATGTTTATATTGTTTGTTCAGAGATTGACTCTATTTTAATGAGCTTCTTGGTGTGTCTAAGCTTCCAGTTTCTGAATAGCCCTTGGGTAGATTATAACCTATTTGTTTCTACCAATTTTATATTGAAGCATAGCTGATGCTGACCCCTAATTCTCAGGCCCCTAGACCAAGTAACAATTTATATAGTTGCTTAAAATCACAAAGAACTTTCCTCCCAACAACCCTTCAATGTAATAATAATATTAACAGCCAACATTTATAGAGCACCTAAAATGTTCCAGATACTGTGGAATTTTAGGTTATTATCTTCTTTGATTTTCACAATCCTAGGATAGGTGCTATTGTTATCTTTATTTTATAGATGAGGAAATTGAAAGAGGTTAAATGACTTGCCCAAGGTCACATAGCTAGTAAGAGGATGCATTTGAACTCAGGTCTTGCTCACTCCAGGCTTAGTACTCTATCTACAGTACCACCTTCTCACTACCTAAGTGAGTATTGTAGTATTATCACCCACACTTACTAGATTAAAAAACTGATAATCATAGAATGATTTGCTCATGATCATCCACAATGATTAAAACTCAGGTTTGAATTCTACCACATTTTATCACTTTGGTTCTCCAGCAATTTCCAACCTAAATATTCTTTAGTAAATTCATTTAGGACTCCCAGGGCAGAAACAAAGAGAGAGACATGAGGCTAGGAAGCTCTCAGAGCTTTTCCCAAATAAACTTTAAATGAAATCTCTAAACAGATCCTAAAGTGACATAACCCACAGAAAAACAGAGTGAAACCAGTTCTCAACTCAAGATAATATGGAGAAACTTCAGTAAAGGTCTGTCTTATGTGGGTAAAAGGGGAGCATAGCTCAATGAAGGGGGTGGGGGTTGCTAAAAGCCAGTGGGAGGCTCTTAGCCAGAGTTCAGCTCAGGTTCTAGCTCAACAGACCAGTAGTGAGAGTTCCAAACCCCACCTCAGAAGGCAAAGTTCAGG
This sequence comes from Macrotis lagotis, assembly GCF_037893015.1. Lineage (NCBI taxonomy): Eukaryota > Metazoa > Chordata > Mammalia > Peramelemorphia > Peramelidae > Macrotis > Macrotis lagotis. Next base: position 555,558,896 of record NC_133658.1, read on the forward strand.
CCCCAAGAATAGACAGAACTGGGTTGGGCTACCCTAATGAAGGGAACAAGCCACTAGTACCTAATACACCATATTCAGTGCCACAGGCATTGGAGACCAGACCCTTGACCCCAGCATAAGAAGCTTGAAACTATATAGCCCCTGTGCCCCAGGAGCAGAACTCAGCTATCAAAATCAACAGCAACAACAAAAAGAACTCTAACCATAGATAACTACAATTCTGATAGGGATGATTAAAAATGCCATCTAAGAAGAGGAAAGCAGTGACAAAATGTCAACATGTAAAACCTCAAAGTGGGGGGGTCTCAAATCTGAAAAGACCTTTTGGAAGAGCTCAAAAAGGATTTTTCAAAACCAAAGAAGAAAGGAACAAGAAAACTTGAGAAAAATGACAAATATGTAGGAGAATTATGAGAAACTGTATGAAGAAAAAAAGTAAAATTTGTCAAGTAGAAAAAGAAATCAATTTCTTTGAAAGTAAAAAATGATCAACTGTAAAATAAATGTACCTCATCAAAAAATTTTGAGGGGCTGCTAGGTGGCACAGTGTATAAGAGCACCAGTCCTGGAGTCAGGAGTACCTGAGTTCAAATACAGCCTCAGACACTTAATAATTGCCTAGGGGTGTGACCTTGGGCAAGTCACTTACCACCATTTGCCTAGCAAAAATCTAAACAAACAAACAAACAAACAAACAAACAAATAAATAAATAGTTAAATTGACCATTTGGAAAATGAATGTACCTTATCAAAAAATAAAATCAACCAATTGGAAAAAAAATGTGATGACCAAGGAATGTAATTGATCAACTGAAAAAGGAATATAACTAGTAAATTCATTTATTTATGCTTTGTCTTAAAACTAAACTATACCATCTTGGAGACCAAGGGTCATCTATCCTTCATACAGCAATTAGAAGTATGTCAGGAGTAGTCATCAAAGGAACAAATGAAAAAATATCCTATATCTTTAAGTTTTCTCAGCACTTCAACTAAAATGAGCAATGATTCAAACTTTGTAGTGAAAAGGAATATGATGATGTAACTCTCCTAAGGGAGAGTTATACAAAGGGAGCTCATTTAAGTGAATAGTAAACACATTAAGAGGAAACAGCAAGGCATCTCATTTCAAGGTCGGAGACATTTGAAACACTAGTCTGATTCAGAGTCACCAGTCCACAAGCACCAACCATGCCTACTGTTGGCTGCTAGAGGAGATGGAAAAAAATATATAGGTTCCTTCCCCTAGAAAACCTTAGTATTCTATGAAATCAAGAGATGTATGACCCTGACAAGGACCCAATTCAGTCAATAAAATGTCTGAAAACTCTTCAGATTGGTATTTTACATTAACCACATAACCACTCAATTTTTTAAAAATATTGTCTAGTTATAGATTAAGTTACAATTTTCATAAAAGATAATGTAACTGGCTAGTTTTTCAAATATATTTAGAAAGAGCTCCATCTACTGGTGCGAGACAAGAAAAAAGAATGGTATTTTTGCTAAATGAATGATTTTATAAAGTTTAATCTAAACTAGTTTGTGAATCTAATCAGATATCATAAATGCTAGGGGAGGTTGCTTCAGCAATCAAGATATTTTTACAAAAATACGTTTTCTTTGGTCATATGAATAATTCTCTCCAGTGTAATTATTTCTTTAATTTTGGATTTTTATATGAATTTGCATCTCCCTTTACTCAATATGTTGCTAAAAAGTTATGGGGGGGGGCAGAGTCAAGATGGTGGAGTAAAGACAGCATTTCCCAGAAACTCCTTTCCCCCAAAACTCCAAAAGCCAACAAATTATGACTCTACTCAAAATTTAGAGGGGCAGAAGCCACAGAAAGACTGAGTGATACATTTTCCCAGTCCAAGATAACCTAAAAGCTCCATGGGAAAGGTATGTTTCACCAGGATCAGGCATTGTAAAAAAGTCTCAGCCACAGCACAGCCCAGCACAGGGATCACGGGCAACAGCTTGAAGGGGCCCTGAGAGAATTCTGCTACACCAGAATGAGTATGGAGTGAGGAGTGAGGAGTACCAGCTATAGAACCTGAAGTGAGAACCAACCTGCACCTCCAGAGCACAGCCCACAGTTGGTAAGAAGGTCAAGGAAAACTGCAGAAATCTCTCTGCTCTCCCTGGGGCAGGACTCTGCTGTTTGTCCACACTCAGATCCAGGTTGCAGTTTGGTCTTCCATACAAAGATGGCAGGGCTCCTCCTCACAGCTCCAGGGCAGAGGGGAATGCCTGTGGTCATCTACATTTCAAAGCACAGGCAAGAGAGCATAAGACCGTGAAGGAATAAAGGTGGGGGGATGTCCCAAAAAAAACCCAACCAGGTGTCCCAATAATACTCAAAAGCTCAGGAAGCATACCAAAACCAGGCACAGGCTGGAGAAATGAGAAAACAGAGAAAAAAGAGGAACACCATTGAGAAAATCTTTGTCTATGATCCCAAGAATCCTCCTCAATTTGAAGATGAGGAAGTACAAGCTCCTGCATCTAAAGACTCCATGAAAAATGAAAGTTGGGATCAGGCCATGACAGAGCTCAAAAAAGATTTTGAAAATCAAGTAAGGGAGATAGAAGAAAAATTGGGAAAAGAAATGAGAGAAATGCAGGAAAAACATGAAAAAGGGGTCAGCAGCTTAGTCAAGGAGATACAAAAAAATGCTGAAGAAAATAACATGTTAAAAACAAGCATAGGTCAAATGGATAAAACAGTTCAAAAAGTTATTGAGGAGAAGAATGCTTTAAAAAGCAGAATTGGCCAGATGGAAAAGGAGATAAGAAAGCTCTCTGAGGAAAACAAATCCTTCAGATGTAGAAAGGAACTAAAAGACACTGATGACTTTGTGAGAAGTCAAGACACAATACTTCAACACCAAAAGAATGAAAAAATAAAAGAAAATATGAAACATCTCATTAAAAAAATAATTTATCTGGAAAACAGATTCAGGAAAGATAATTTAAAAATTATTGGGATACCTGAAAGCCATGATCAGAAAGAGAATTGACCTCATTTTTAAAGAAATCCTACAGGAAAATTTCCTTGATATTCTAGAAGTGGAGGGCAAAATAGAAATAGAGAGAATCCACCAATCTCCCCCCAGAAAGAGATCCCCCAAAAACCCCTCAGGAATATTATAGCCATGTTCCAGAACTCCCAAGTCAAAGAGAAAATATTACAAGCAGCCAGAAGGACACAATTCAAATATCATGGAGCTGCAGTCAGGATCACACAGGACTTAGCAGCAACTACTTTAAGGGCTTGTAGGGCTTGAAGTATAGTATTCCGGAAGACAAAAGAGCTTGGAAAACAACCAAGAATCAACTATCCAGCAAAACTGAACATCCTCTTCCAGGGAAAAAGATGGACTTTCAATGAACCAGGGGAATTTCAAATGTTCCTGTGGAAATGAGCAGAGCTGAAAGAAAGCTTGACCTTCAAGTACAGGACTCAGGTGAAGCATAGAGAGCAGAGGATAAGGGTAAGTTATGAGGGATTTAATGATGATTAACTGCAGGTATTCCTGCACAGAAAAATGATGCTGATGATACTCATATGAAACTTCCCATTTGATAGAGCAGGTAGAAGGAAATTTTATAAATGAAGCATAGGAGAGAGCTGAATTTGAAGATACAATATATTGTAAGGATGGAGTCAATGGCTAAAAGGGAAATGCACTGGGAATAAGGCAAAGGAGAGGTGGAATAAGCTAAGATATTTCATATAAAATATTTTTTTACAGTGATCTTTTGCAATGATATGGAAGGGGGAAGGTAAGGAGGAATGTGGGAGCCTTCACTCTCATTGGAAATGGCTCAGAGAGGAAACAGCATACACATTCAATAGGGTATAGACATTTTGAATAAAAAGGAGAGGGGGGGAGAAAGGGGAAGGGGGGGTGTATGTGATAGAGGAGAGGGTAGATCATAGGAAAGAATAGTCAGATATAATACATTTTCTTTTTTACTTCTTTCAAGGGGCTGGAATTGGGTGGCCTGTCCCAAACCACAGGGCTGGGTGGTTGCTGGGTCTCAGGAGTGGTATGTGAGCTTGAGGCCTATTGGCCCCAGTGCTGGTGATGAGTCCACTGTACTGCTCAGCTACCCTACAGCACATTTTAGAAGAGTTACAGAGTTAAAGGAGAGAGAAAATATAATATATGGTGGGGGGGGGGGGAGGAATGGATGGAGGTAATTGTAATCAGCAACAACAACAGTGCAAAACTATGGAAGTAACTTTTATAATGGACTTATAAAGAATGTGATCCACCCAAAACAGAGCTGATGATATCAGAACACAGAATGAAACACATTTTTTTTCTCTTTCCTTTACTTTATTTCTCATGAGGGTCTATAATTTTTGGAGGGAAGGGGGTATTATGTTTAATCTTAAACAAGAATATTTTAATAATGTATAAAAGAAAATCATTTGTACAAAAATATTTATAGCAGCTCTGTTTGTGCTGGCAAAGAATTGGAAATTAATGTAAATGTCCTTCAGTTGGGGAATGGCTAAACAAAATGTGGTATAGGTATATGATGGAAAAATTATTGTTCTATTAGAAGCCAAGAGGGATGGGAATTCAGGGAAGCCCAGAAAGATTTGCATGGACTGCTGCTGAGCAAAATGAGCAGAACCAGAGGAACATTGTGCACCCTAGCAGCAACATGGGGGTGATGACCAACCTTGATGGACTTGCTCATTCCATTAGTGCAACAATCAGACACAATACTTTATTTTTTTCCTTAAGGATATGATTTCTCTCTCATCACATTCAACTTAGATCAATGTATATCATGGAAATAATGTAAAAACTAACAGACTGCCTTTTGTGGGGGTGGGGGAAGGGAAGCAAGATTAGGGGGGAAATTATAAAATATACAAAATAAAATTTAAAACATACAAAAAAGGTACAAAGAGGTGAAATTATTTTGCAAATTCAAATATACTTTCCCACTAAGAAAATGTTATAATTTTAGACCCATTATAGTTTCACTATCATGGTAACTTGAGCCTGTCTTTTTAATTAATCAACAAGGGTGTGTAATATGGAAGGCACTAGGAGTATAAATACAGAAAATGAAATAACACCACTCTCAAAGCATTTACCTCCTAATGGAGAAAACAATCAGTACTTATATAAGAATATATAGAATAAATAAATAGAAGGAGAAGGAGAATAAATATAAGGTAGTTAAAGAGAACACTAGTAATTGAGTGAGGGGATCCAAAAAAGGTTTTCACGTAGAATGTAGTCCTTGTACTGCAATTTATTTTTAAAAACTCAATAAGAACTCAGTAAGAACATATAATTGAAACATAATTTTCTTTTTGTAGTTAATAATATTTTATTTTTTCCAATTACATGTAAACTTAGTTTTCAACATTCATAATTTTGTAATAAATAATTTTAAGTTCAATACTATGCTGCTTCAGTGTAGTAATATAGACTTCCTGACATATGGTTATTACTAAGGAAGTAGGAGAATGAAGTAGTCTCATTTTATTTGAAGACTTCATTCAGAAGGTGTTTTTTTTTTCAATTGGAAGCTGAAGGTGAGTGAATGTTTTCAGAGTTCTTTTGCATCTTTAATACAAAGAGGAAATTCACGGTAAAAATGTAATGTTTAGATCTTGACCTTAAAAGGTAAGCATGTTGTGTCTTCAAAGGTTAGCATCTTCTTTGGCTAAGTCATTTCTAGTCCTTCTCCTTATGCTTTTATTTACTACTTGGTAGAAAGAATAGAAAGATAGAAAATAGCTAGACAACAAATTCCAAATAAAGAAAAATGCACCACTAGAAAGTCAAGATTAGAGGAGCACCCCTGACCTGCTGGGAAGATTAATTATTAATATGTCTTGGATCAATGGGGTAACTTCAGAAAGGCCTATTTGATGGCATTAGAAATTTATATAATACATATAGGCACACACACACACACACACACACACACACACACACATATATATGTGTATATATATATACACATATATATATATATATATATATATATACATACACATTTACCATACAGGTAAATGGCTCAAAGGATAGAGCAGAGGACTCAAAGTCAAGAAAACTTGAGTTCAAATTCTGACTCAGATACTAGTAGGTTGATGCTAGATAGGCAAGTCTTAATCTCTACATCAGTTTTATCATTCTAAAATGAGACTAAAATTAGTATCTGCCTCCCAGGTTTATTGTGAGGATCAAACAAAATATAATTGGATAGTACATGATAATTCCTATACAAATGATTATTCCCTCCCCTTAACTTAACCTCTGCCAGCCTCAGTTTCCTCAACTTTAAAATGGAGATAATAATAGCCCCTAATTCACAGGGTTGTTATAGAGATCAACTGAAATAACACTCAGCAAGCACTCTGCAAATCTTATAAACTATAAAACTGCTAGCTACAATTATTAAAAAACAATTAGTCTTGGGGCGGCTAGGTGGCACAGTGGATAGAGCAATGACCCTGGAGTCTGGAGGAGCTGAGTTCAAATCCAGACTCAGACACTTAATAATTACCTAGCTGTGTGGCCTTTTGCAAGCCACTTGACCCCACTGACTTGCAAAAACCTAAAGAAAAAAATTAGTCTTAGTTTGTAGAAATAAACAGTTAGGAAATATATTGGGAAATAAAAGTATCATACTATGAGCATCAGTAAGTTATTTGCTATAGCATTCATGAAGCCAATACACTTGATAATAAATCTCAAGCTATTAAATCAATATCAATTAATAGAGGAAAGGAAAAGGAAACCACTCAAGTAGAGGGAGCTGCCCCCAATGACTGGGTTATGTTCCCAAAGTTCATATATATTGATTATATATTATGAACACATTCCCACAGAAACTTGTTTTTTTTTAGTTAGTTTAACTTATGATGTAACTAAAAGACTATATATTATTAAAGGGAGTTGCAAAATTGGCATAGTAGGTTCCAAATACCCACACAGTCACACACACACACACACACACACACACACATAGACAAAATTGCTAGATTAAATGAGGAAATATCCCTTCACTCTTCTTCAAAGAAAGATGAAAGAGAAATAGAGGAAGATGGGGTGCCATAAACTCTACTAAGAGCTAAGTATACAAGACAAGGGGAAAAAAGCAATTTGTTACTTTTAAGGAGCTTTATGGGTGAGAGTGCATAAAGGAGAGTTGAAATAGGTGAATGGGAGGAAAGGATCTCAAGTGAGAGTAAGGTGTCTAGTGAGAAGATAGAGCTGAAGCAGAAATGAACATGACTGATAGGCTAAATTAGGGAATCATCCATCAGGGGAACCCACATCAGGGGAAGAGAATTCTTCAGAGTAAGTCCAGAGAGAATTGACATTAGTCCTGTACCAAATGAATGCACCAGACCAATAATAGCGGGGTTAAGAGTAGAGTAAGATAATATTCCCTCGAGGTGGTCCCCTACAGAAGAAGCCTTACTAGCTAACCAGCTAACAGGATTCCCTGCTAACTTGAAAACACAATACTATCAATACAACCTATTAGCCCTTTTTCAAAAAAACAAATCCATGTAGTGTCTTCTTGAAAGTGTCAGGATTCTTAACCCAGACCACCCCTCTCTTTTTACTCCTCTATTTTTACTATTAGGAGATACCTTGCTTTCTTGAGTTAAGGCTCTTGGAATAACAACTATCCTTTGTGTTCACCTTCTAGATGAACTCAGTCATAGCTAAATCCCAGAACTGTTTCCCACCAGCACCAGGTGATCTCTGAGTTTGAATAAGTACCTGCTACTCATGCTTTGGTCAAGAAGTTCTGTTATGAATCAAATTTTTCTCATTATTTCTGTTAACCCCTCATTGTCCCAGCTACAGCTCACTGTGTAGCCATTGGTATAAATATTGAGATTTGTCCACAGCAAAATGGATCTCCCAATAGAGTCCCCCCCCAACCACGCCTCCCCTGCACTCCCAAAACATGTCTAGCTTTCCTCCTTCAATGGAATAAAAAAGGCTTTTTTTGTTTTTGACTACTGTTATCTTTTTGGTTTTATTTTGTTTTATTTAATTTTATATTTTGAGTATCTATGGTTTTGATAATCTGTGACTTTAATAAACCTCTCTGGTTTTCCTATTTTTTTTTAAGTATTAACAGCAGTTGCAGAGCTGCTATGACTCTTTAGTCATTTGTTATCAAGGTTGACAAAGGGATAACAACCCCAGGGAATAACTATAATATTACTTGGGGAAATTCATAACCACCTTCATCAGTGGTGACCTCCAGCTGCCAGTACCCCCATGGAAGCAAATTAATATTCTTACCACTCTATCCTCACAATGCTCATCATTATTAATTGACTTTAAGTTAATTTAACAATGAAATGACTAATAGTATCTTAAGAAATTAATGACTGAGAGTATCTTAAGTGTAATAAATTAATCCAACCTACCAAACAGTTACTGAGCACCTCATTTCTGCAAGCTAATATACTAGGCATTGCCCTTTAAGTTACAAAATGAAAAAGTAGTCCTTGCCAGGACTTGAGTAGGGGGTGAGAAGAGAGAAAGGGATGGGAATATAAATAGGAAATAGACCAATTGTAGGAGGAGGAGGCCAGAAAAAGAAAAGGGAGATGAATAAGCATTTATTAAATATTTAAATGCTAAGCATAGTGCTAATTTCTCTAGGGTTTCTGTTTCCTTCCTATAGGTGAGAGAAGACACATGCCCTGAAGCCTTGAAGGAATCCAGGGTTTCTAAGGCAAGAAGAGTACATTCTAAGCAGGGATGACAGCCTGGGCAAAGGCATGTAGGTGGGAAATGGATTGTCAGGAAACAGCTAGTTGTTTTTTTTCCTCTTGATTATAAAGGGCAGTAGAGCTGGAAAAATAGGTTAGAATCTAGCTGGCAAATTTAAACTTAAATGGTCTGAAGAATTTGTACCACAAAGGGGCAACTGGGAATCACTGAAGGTTCTATATCAGAGGACTGATATAATCAGTTATACTTTGGCAAGATTGTAGGGATAGCTTTAGAGAGACTGGACATTACATTAGAGGGCTGTAGAAAGAGTTTGGGGGAAAAAAGTAATGAAATCCCCTGAATTAGGGTAATAATCATATGAGAAGGCAGGAGGTAAATGATATTGTGAAATTGGAACTAGCAAGACTTGACTATAAAATATTAAGTGCCTGTTAGGGTAAGGAGATGGTACAGTGGATTGAGTGCCAGACCTGGAGTAAGGAGCATCTGAGTTCAAATGTAGCCTCAGAAACTTCTGTGTGACCATGTGGATAAGTCATTTAACCCTGTTTGCCTCAGTTTTCTCATCTTTAAAATGAGTTGGAGAAGGAAATGACAAACTGCTCTAGTATCTTTGCCCCAAATGGTCTCAAGAAGACTCAGACAGGACTGAGGCAAGTGAACAACAAAACAACATGTACCTAGCCTTAATCAAGGCACTGGAAATTCAAAGATAAAAATGAAACAATTCCTCTACTCATAAAGGTTACATTCTAATAAGGACAAGAATATACATAAATTAAAGCATCTACAAATAAATTACAAGATAATTTCGAACAGAGAAACACTAGCAACTGAGTTGTGAAGATAACTAGGGCTTCTAAGAGGTAAGGAAGGAGTACATTCCAGGCATGGGGAGTCACCTGTACAAAGGCACAATAATAGGAAATAAAATGTCACATTGGTACAATAGCAGAGACCAATGTGACTGGGCCATAGAGTTCATGAAGATCAACTATGTACAAAAAAGCTGAGAACAGATCAATGTTAAATGATGTCTGCTACACATTATCTCTGCAAAGAGTGGATTTCCACTTTGGAGTTAAACAAAGTGTTATTCAAGTGGCAGAAATATAAAAAAGATCCAATAGGGCCTCTAAAATTCAAAATTAATGAGAAAATTGAAACGCAAAAAAAAGGAGTTTGAATTTACTTTCTCCTCATCAAATTTGTCCTCCCTAACCACCAATATGACAATTCGCTTAATTTCTCTTGGCTTCCATTTCCTTATCTGTGAAAAGAAGTAATTACACTAAATGATCTCTTGGAGCTCATTTTACTAAATCCAATGATACTAAATGATCATTTCCTTCTTGATATACATTTGCCCAACTTTCCTCACTTTCTCGATTTCAAAGCCTATATACAACCAGTTTTCAAAAAGTTAGAGTTCAAAACAACCTTTAGTTAGTAACTGAAAAAATATATAAATATAACAAAAAATAAATGTCATGTGAGAAAACTTAATAAGTATTTCAAAAAGAAAGAAGAAAACAAAAGTCAGTTTATCAAACCAAACCAACTCATCAACTGATTCTGATAGTATACAACAGGTAAGGGGCAGAAACTTGTTGCTTCCATTTTCTCTCAGTGGCATTTAACTAAAGTCCTAGATAATCTCTCCTCCCAAGCTTTTCATAAATCTGCTCTTTCTTAATTCTGCTGTTACCCAGCTGACCGACCATTCCCCTCTCTTGCTAACTCTCCATCCAAGCCATGTCCCCTAAAGTTGTCCTTCAAGGTTATGGGCTTCAGCCTCTTTTCTGTCTTTACTCTTTCTCCCTATCAACTCATAGCATCACCGAATCAAAGATTTTAAACTGTAAGGAATGTTAGAGACCATTGAATCCAAACTTTATTTTATAGATAAGGAATATAAGGCAGAGCGGGGTTAAGTACTTATTCCAGGATGACACAGCAAGGAAAAAGGGATCCAGGTATTCCCCGACTCCAAGTCTAAGATACTCTCTCTTTCTCTCTCTCTCTCTCTCTCTCCTCTCTCTCTCTCCATATATGTATATATATATATATATATACATATATATATATGTATATATATATATATATACATATATATATATATATAAAACAATCTGATTGCCTCTCAAAGAACCCATAATCTATGTCTAAGCCAGAATTCATTAATTCATTATCTTTCCCTAAAAAGTTACCCCGTTTCTAAATGCTCCTATTTAGGTCTAAGGCAACATCAACCTTCTAGTTTCAAATTTCTCCCCAATGCAATCAGATCGCCACATGATCTGTAGTCACTAAGTGGTTTTCCTAAATCTCTGGGCTGACTCAAATTCCAGTGGTACACTATCACTCCTCTGATCAAATATTAACTTCTCTGCTTATCATTTAGCTCTTTACCACTTGACTCCACCCTATCTTTCCAGTCTTCTTGCATGTTCTCAATATTCCTTACAGATGACATTCCATCCTTGCTTTTCTGGCTTTTTCATTGGTTTGCCCCAATGCCTCCTTCCTCGCTTCACTCCTTTGAATCCTTGACTTCCTACAAGACTCAGCTTAAATAGAATATACAACATGAAACCTTTCTGGGTCAGCACTAACTACTGCCTTCTCTCTTCCCACTCCTCAAATTACTTTGTCTTAGCTTTGTATATGTTTTGTATTCATACATTATATATGTTGTCTATATACATTATATATGTATCTCATCTGCCCTGTTCAAAGGGGAAAGGCCCTTAAAAGTAGAAAATCCTCAAACTGATTCCTACTACCTGATTAATTATTTTAATTAATTAATTATAATTAGAACAAAGGACTACATCTAATGCCTTTCATTGTACCCCAAAGCACTTAGCAAAATGACTGGCATATAATAAGCCAGGACCATCCAAACTTGCTTTTAGAAGTTTTTATTGAAACAATTTTAAACCCACAGGGGCTGCATTTTGGATAGCCCTGTAATATGCAATTAATAAATGCAGTTGACTGCTTGCACCATGAAATCTTTGAAAAAACTGCTTATTGGTACAGTAAACAGAGCAGCAATCCTCAAGTTAGAGAGACCTGAGTTCAAATCTAACCTCAGAAAACTTGATTCTTGCTGTGTGACCTTGGTAAATCACTTAATCCTTATTTCTTTGCTTCCAGGGTCATCTCCAGTTGTCCAGATCCTTATCTGGGCTTGACTCCAGAGGAGAAAATAAGACCAGTGACCTAATACAACACCCTCTCACTGAAATCCAATTTACAGGCATGTTATGGCATCACTTCCCTGATGTCATGCAATTCTTCAAAAATGAAGGACAACTGAAAATGACTAATCTGTAAACATATTTATCAAAAATATGTATGTACCATATTAACCTGACTGCTTGATGCTGAGGGGAGGAGGTGTGAAAGGCAGATGGAAGGAAATTTTGTAACTTAAAAAAATATATATATATGCATATGAATGAATGTTGAAAAATCTTTCATAACATGTATTTGGAAAAATAAAATATTAATTAAGAAAAGAAAGAAAATGAAAGTCAAACATCATCATCTTTACTTTTGCAAAATTTTACTTTCCAAATAAAACTTCTCTGCCATTCTGACAAAACTTCTTTTTTGGAGCATGTTATCCTTTGTCTTTTAATTGTTGAACTGAAGTAATCCTTTCTGAGTTCTTTTTATTTTATTATTCTTTTAAATTCTGGAGCTATGTGAGCTAGTCAAGGTCAGCTAATTTCGATTAAACCTCCCTAATCAAAAAGCCAGGCAGATGATTTAGCATCATTTAAAGGACAAGGTTCACTGAATTCAAACCTGTTTAAACTTGTTCTTCAAAAAAAGTTATTCCAATATCACTAAATACTAGATTTAATCAGTTGTCTTTTGCTTGTGGGTGCTCTAGTTGTTAAAAATGGAGACAAGTTCCAAGTAATGTGGTATTTCTAAAGTAGTAACCTGAAAATGGGGAGTACAGATAGAGACAAGCAGTAGGAAAAATAATGTTCCTCAATTTGGGGAGAATGTATTGTCTGAAGGGAACATGTCTGCAAGTACAGGGAGAGGCTTTATTATGAGTTTTTCAAGTTTAACAGGACTTCTCCAAGTGCTGGGAAGTTGAATATTTTAAACAACGGGTTTCCATGGAAACATGAGCTCCCCAACCAATCCATATGCAGATGAACTGATTACATATTTATTGATATTCACTTGTGCACTTTGTTAAATCTCTTCCATCCCCCCCCCCCCACACACACACACCTTTAGAGATTGAATTGAGGGCCTACAAAAGCTTCTGTAAAAGCAGCCTCAGAGGTCAAATTGGAATGCCTCTGGCTATACATACCAACAATGAACTAAGGAGGGAGAAGGAGTGTTTGCAGTGAAATTCCTGGAAAAGAGCACCAAACAGCATGGTGTCTGAACAAAGAGAAAGCCTCCCTGTGAGAGCCTTCTATTCTACTTCATGTGGTTTATTTAACCTTTGGCCTCTCTGTGCAAGTGCCATATTAAAAGATAGTTTGTGGTTATAAATGGTATAATGATGACATACAGTTATATAAGATTTGAAAATCTGCAAAGTGGTTTTCAGGCACTTTGTCATTTGCACCTCAGAAAACTTTGGGAAATGTGAATTTGGTATCATATTCTACCCATTTTGCAAATGAGGTTCAGAAAGATTGATTTGCCCATGATTCCATAGCTAATTTAAAAAAATAGGATTTGAACACATGGCTTCTTGATTTCAAATCTAATATATAATTTTTGTTGTTCAGTGGTGTCTGCTTCTTCAATGGTTTTCCATTTCCTTCTTTGGTTCATTTTGCAAATGAGAAAACTGAGGTAAACAAGATTAAGGGATTTACCCAGTGTCACACAACTAACAAATGTGTGAGATCAGATTTGAACTTGGGTCTTCCTTACTCCAGGTCCAGCATTCTATCCACTGAGCCACCTAGTTATTCTCTACCCATATTGTCTTTAAAACTTGTTCTAAAGAAAGAAATTTGGAACCTCCCAGACCAGGGAATCCACAATTCTGGACTGATGATAGGCATAGAAAACTTAGGTCTTTATACCTGACATTATTCAACTAAAATTAATTAAATTAAATGAAATTGATTCATGAAAAAATCCAGTACTTGGAGGGAAAATTTCCACCAATAAACCAGTATTAGAATACTTTCATAAAATATGGCTTCTAATACAAAGTGAATTCATTAAAAGTTGCCAGATCAACTTGAGTTGTAACTAAAGACTCAGGGATGGTATAAATATACCCAATAGATAATCATTTCAGAACAGGACACGTCCAGTGAGGGATTTACAACAAATTTTTCTTTTTAATTTTAGACACATTTAAAATGAACAAAAAAAAGTTTAGTTGAATGCTCTATTTTCTCCCATAATCCTCAATCACTATGATTTATGGTGCAATAGAATGATCCTAATGGTTGAAATTGGGAGATTGAGGTTCAAGTCCACAAGCAAGTCCCTTAATCTTTTTTGCCCTCAGTTTCCTCATCTGTCAATTGAAGATCTTAAGACATGATCTCTTACCTTCCTTCTAGGATCATCTCAAGATCCCAAACATTGAACCATGCTCAAAGAAGGGATGCATTATTTGAAGAAGCCAGCAGAGGGTAGCAAAGGGAAGTAAAGGGCCAACTGAACCAGGGCAACAGCAGCCCAGATGGGGAGAGGTATCAGCAGAGGGGCTTAGAGAAGTCCAGGCATCTGTGTCCTATCAGGAAGTATGACCTGTCAGCGTAACCGTAGGCCAAATTCCAAGCAGGATGAGGCAGGAATGTTGAAGAGACTACCAGACTGGGAACCAATTCTGGGGAAACAACCTGAGGATCAAGGATGACAGACTCAAAGGATAGGAGAGGGGGGAGGAAAGACAAAAAGGGGAAGGAGAACCAAGGAACCTTGGTTCAAGGTTAAGAGATCCTGGGGAACAGTCAACCCAAAAAGGGGGCAACTAGGAGGCAGACAAGAATCCTTAGTGAAACAAGGATTTGCAGCATTTATTCATATGACAAGTGTCAACTCCACCACCTCCTTGATGTAGGGTCATGGGATATGCCATGCCTCTTAGTATCTTAGAGACCCAAGGAGGACTCCACTGGTTTAGTCCAGATTTGAAGTATTCAAGTCATTTCATTGTCTGTTTGAGAGTTCACTCACTGATTTTCACACAAGCAACACTTTAAAATGGGTAGGATTAGGTATTCTTAAGAGATTAGCTCTGCCCCATCAGCAGCCAGTGAGACCATGTGGCAGTTAAAGAGGCAAAGGCAACTTAATATCGTGGGAAGTGTTCAGAACTGGAAGCAGGTGCCAGACAGAAAGGCCTAATATGTCAGTCAAATTCAATTTTAACCTGTCTGGTGTGTCTGCTGAGGTCCCCCAGAAATAATCTCAACTCTCAGGTGGTCCCAAAACATACTTTAAAGTAAACTCCATTATACACATTATCTCTGAATGAATGTGTTTCATAAACTATTTTGGATTGAAGCTTTACTGGGATACTGACTATAAAAAGAAAATTCATTTCCTGAAGGAACTATCCAATTGTGGGAACATCACCCAAGACATAATTAAAACTGACCTAATCTTCAGAGATCAATTCCAAAGAGAGAAAGAGAGGTAAGAGCAAAGTAGAATAATTCAATTACCTTGTAAATAATCATTTAGCCTTTAACCTCTTTACCTAGCTTCTTAGAGGGACAAAACAGCATTGTGGTTATAAAATCAGGATAGACACTGGGTTCAAATCCTGGACCCCATACTTTCCCCTCAGGTTCTGGGAGGGGGACAACACAAAATAATAATACTTGACATCAGATCAAGTAAAAGAATCACAGACCTAGAGGTAAATAATCTCAGAGGTCATGTAGTTTATCTCACTCATTTTTATAAGGAAACTAAGGGCAAAAAACTTGACCAAGGTCATACAAGCCTCAATAATATCACTTATCTAATGGTGAAAATATTGGTAATACCTGCATTTAGAGTTGTTGGGTGGATTAAATGAAACATATGTAAAATGTCTTGTAAATCTTTGGATATTATATAAATATTGGTTATTTATAGGCAAATTGAATGATGAAGACTGAAGACACAGAATGCTTCAAAAGTCTTGGTGGGAAGACATAAGAAAAACTGCTATGTTTAACTGATCTAGACAAAACTTTATTCAATAGCCTCTATAACTTTCTAAGGATGATCAGGGAAAGAAAATATTAAAAATCAAATCATTCCACATTGACTTTTTCCAAAGCAAATCCCAGACAGGATTTTTTTAGTCAATCAAAAAGCATTTATTATTCTATGCTCCCTATTAGGGGGAAAGTTTCTCACTTTTCCTCTCTTTGAGTGTTTTATTGAAAAGAAAACATACCTAGCATTCTGTTTACATGCAATTATATTCAATGTAAAGCTAGTAAGGTAGTCCAATAATTGTGGAACTGAAAAGTTTTCTCCCATTTAAAGCAATATCAGGCATATTCCTGAATTTGCTACAGAAAGCAAACATGATTTAGTACCTTCCTCTGATAAAATACTTTCAGTCTTTTCAAATCTATTACTTCATTTTTTCTGCATAACAATCTTGGGAAATATATAGAATAGGTATTATTCTCCCATTTGACAGATGGGGAAACTGAGATGAGAGATGGTCCCTAGGGTCATACAACTCTTTAGTGAGGGGAGGGGAGAGGAAGATCCTACCTTCCTTGTGTTTTCTACCAGGTTCTGGGGGGGGGGGGCAACTCAAAGTAATAATACTTGACATCAGATCAGTGATCTTGATTTCTCAGACCTTAACTACAAATTACTGACAGCCTGTTTAATAACTCACTCTTCACATATCACTTTCAAGGACTTTTCCAATACTTAAATTCTTTGATGCTATTTTTTTTTAATTTGTGGTTCTGTGGCATCACTTTACCAGTCTGTAATTCATAGATTCAGCTATGTGATAGAGTGCTGGCCTTGGCATCAGAAAGTCCCAAGTCAAATTTTGCCTCTGATGCTTTTCAATCTGTGTGGTCTTAGGAACAGTTTCCTCATCTTTAAATGTTTTTAATTTTAAATTTTAATTTAAATAGTTCCTTACAGAATGAGCTATATAAAGTGTATATAACTGCATTATATAATATATATATGTAAATAAGGTACTTGTATTATGTAAACATTAGCTATCACTAATACTGGACTATACTGGAGTGGTTTGGCATTTCCTTCTCCACCTCATTCTACAGATAAGGAAACTGATATAAACAGGATTATGTGACTTGGCTAGGGTCAGTCAACTATTAAGTGTCTTGAGGCTAAATTTGAATTCAGACCTTCCTAACTCTAGTCCTGGGAATCTATACACTGTGCCACCTATCATTCACCCTATCCAATGGACTTCCTAGGTACCATTTACTGTAAATATGGGAACTTTATTTTGACTGGGGGTGAGAACAGTGGGAATCTATTGATGATGAGGAGATAAGTCAGCAGGGATGGATGACTGAAAATTGAATACAAAATAGACCTGAAAAAAAAAGGCAAATGATAACTGAAGCAAAGCCCAGCAGTTCAAAGTCTACTAAGAAGGAAATTGAGTGGGTGTAGCAGTAGGTGAAAGGTGGCTACCCTAGCTGGACCAAGAGGAATAGGGTGGCCAACAAGGGTTAAAATCAGGCAGGCAAGTGTATGAAATCAGAGAGGTATGTCAGGGGACCCAGCAATGAAGTCAGGGTTCAGGTCAAGCCCCTAGTTTTCAGGATCTAGAGATCCAAAACAGACTTTTGCAAGATAAGTACAGTTGGAATTCTGGTATAAGATGAATAAGAAAATAGGAGTGAAAAGGGATAATTCTTATGCAAAATTCAGGTGATATTAAAAGTCTATGGATAAAAATCAAGGTGTGATTGATAGCAGTTAAGGATTAGTTAGAAAATCACTAAATTGCATCTAGGTGTTGATTTCTTGGGAGAAGACTGGGAGTGATAATGAGGGGGGCATGGGTATCTCCTTTACCTGTTTAAAATTTGCAGTTTTTAATTGCTTTAATTAATTTTTCTAATTAAAGAAGTCTTCCAGCCTATGATTTGAATTTCAAATAAAGTATGCATATAAATGATGTGCACCCTGGGACAACATATTTCAATTGCAGGAAGAGTTCCAAACTCCCTCTTGTGTCCTAAGTCCCCAATGCTGAAACAGCAAATTTGACCAATTTAACTATAGGAAAGTTCACAAGCCCCAGTTGAGCACTTCACTATAGACCAATTTTTCACAAAGAGTGGGAGTTCACAGAGCTTAGGTGGTCAGGTAGTAATATAATTAAAATGATGTTAAAATGTTTTCTCATAATTAATGAGGCAATAATCGATAGTGCATTTGAGACTGCAGAATCAAAAATGGAGTGGAAGGTCACAACAGAAAATTAGCAAGAAGAGGGAAGGAAGAATAAAACAATAATTTCTGTTTAATTGGAAGGGCTGGTCAAAATTAGATATTTGTTCCTGATTCTCACTCTGTTTAGCAGCAGGGGGGACATTTTCTGCTATATTACAGGTATTTGAACTGCCCACTCACCTACTCCTTTCTTTCCTGCTGTTTTATCTGATATAGATGAAGAAAAATATTCAATAACATTTGGTCTTTGTGGCAAGGGGATCCCACTAACATTATTGCCTTCTCTTCAAGCTGATTTAACTTTCACCCATTTCTTGTTATTTTTAATTAGTAGACAGTTTAGAGGATTTTTTCTTTTTTTTTTCCCTTTTGAGAAGAATTAGAAAAGCGAGTGTGTAGGAGTGGCTCTGGGAGGGTAGTGTGTTGTAACAGGTGTCCTAAAGTATTACTGCTTGGAAGATGGGCTGCAGCTGCTCTCAGCTGGCTCAATGGAGATGGCAACATGATTGGGTCCTGAGAAGAAGGAAAAGATAAATTTTGCCCAGGTGTGTTTGACAGAAATATTGCCTGTAATAGATGTAATGAAATGGGCCAGGAGTTTAAGAAATAATGATAAAAATCAAAGGTCAGAAAGATGACTTACCTTTTCTACAAATTTTCCTTCTTCTCTCCCCTGCTTCCTACATTTTTCCCTTCTCCTCTTCCCCCCTATTCACACCTTTCCTTCTTATAAATTAAAGAAAAATCTTCTAAAGATAATTTTATAAGATATTGGTGTTCACTCCATATTATTTGAGACTATAATGCATTCAGAGCCCAAACTAGGAATTCTGGCACCCAGGTTTAATATCACAAAAGGTAACCTCAGTTTGGGGTTGTGGGATAATCAGGCAGCACCCTATAGGATAGGTGTGAGAAACCTTTTTTCATTCCAAGGGTCAAAACTTAAAAATTAGGCTGCTCTATCTTTTCAGACAGTTAATTAACCCCTAAAAATATCCTAGATTTATTGGATTTCTGAGTCCTGCCTTGTTAGGGACTATTGTATATGGGAACATTGTAAATTATCTTCACCTGGTATCCTTGGGCACCAGAGCCTTATCTTACTAAGTGCCATGGGAGTGGGAATGGATTAGAGAATGGGGAGGTATTTAAGCACTGGTATTTGGTTCAATAAACTGAGACCTTAGAAACCTTGGTGTACACAGGGAGAACTTGTCTCTCTTGTCTCCTGTCCTGCCATGCTTGCCTGGGGAAAGGATAAGGAGTCCAGAAAGGGACTTAACATATTGGCCTCTGAATCAGGATTAAACATATGGCATCCGAAAAGGGACAAGAAGGCAGAGTTATCTGAGTAAAGTCTGGGATAAGAACACAGCAGATACAAGCAAGAGAACCAGACGATATCCCAGAGCAGAGGACTCTGGAGAAAGTAACAGATGGATTTGTTACTAGGTGGTTGATTTTAAACAAAGAGATGTAAAGTGAAAGTGAAAAGACAAATAGTATTCAGCATTGAGGAGTCTGCAGGAAGTGGAGCTTCTGAGGCAGTGCCCCAGGGGACCCAGTTTCTTTCTCAAGCAGCAGTCTGCCAGACAGTCAGTGCCATGAACTGTGGAGAACCTGCTTGCTGTTCATTTTGCCTGAGGCTACCTGCCTGACCATGCTGTGCACTCTGGGTGTGACCTGGGCCCCTAGACCTGCAATGGCTGCATCCCTGACTCGGACCCTGATGCAGACTCTGCCATGGACCTTGACATCAACGATGAAGTTCCCTCTCCAAAATGATGTTGACTGCTGTTCACAGGGTGCAACAACTCTAGATTGAACTGTCAACATCTTAAATAATTGCAAATGTTCTCTCTCATGCTCTACTGCCCCCACCCTCTGCAGAGGGAGGGGGGAGGGAGAAGGGAAAATTTCCTTTGTTTGGAGCTTCAAAACTCAAGCTTATATGGCTCAGATGGAATGCAGGCTCGGCTACAAGGACAAGATCCTCTCAAAAACTTATTCTAGAAATAAAGGGACCCCCATGCCTTCTTTGTGGTTCCAGGGGGGTGGGGTTGGGCAATGACTATATTCTTCTTGAGCTATTGATTGGGAAGTTTTGTGGTTTGAATTTGATTGCTTTGAAAGGTATTTTGTTGGCAAAAGAAAAAACTTAGTAATCTTTGTAAATTGGGGATAAAAGTTCAAGGAATTTAGAAATATTAGTTTTTAACATTGACATTTGTTTATTTTGAACTTTTTACAATTTATGGGGCATTCATTATGTAATAATTTTATTTCAAAAAAGACAAGAAGGGGAATATGTTAGTGACTGTGTATGGGAGCACTGTAAATTATCTTCACCTGGTATCCTTGAGCACAAGAGTTTTATTTTACTAAGTGCCATGGGAGTGGGAGTGGATTAAAGACTGGGGAGGTATTTAAGCACTGGTCTTTGGTTCAATAAACAGAGACCTTGGAGACGTTGGTGAATAGAGATAAACTTGTCTTCCTTGTCTCCCACCCCTCCTGTGCTCAACTGAGGGAATCCAGAAAGAGACTCAATACTGCCTGAGGTTACCTTGGCAGTGCCAGACAAAATGATTTCTTGGATCTTACAGAGTCCCTGTCCCTGACTGCAATGCTCTTAGGGTGACCTCACTGGGAAGAGGAAGTTCTCTACTGTATGACTTCCTATTTTAATTAATTACTCTTTTTTTTTTAGATTTTTTTTTGTAAGGCAAACAGGGTTAAGTGGCTTGCCCAGGGCCACACAGCTAGGTAATTATTAAGTGTCTGAGACCAGATTTGAACCCAGGTACTCCTGACTCCAGGGCCAGTGCTTTATCCACTACGCCACCTAGCTGCCCCTTTAATTACTCTTGATAATTATTTGCTAAGGTCTGTGTTTCTAAACACTTGTCACCTAAAATGATTGGTTAATCTAGTGTGGTAGTTGTAGAGTAATAACATCCCCAAAGCAAAAGAGATGAATTCTTTTTCTTTAAATTTAATATTTATTTATTCTAATTTTATACAAATAATGTTTTTATACATTAATAAAATATTTTTGTTTAAGAGTAAACAAAATACCCCCTCCCCCAAAAAATATAGATTCACTTGAGCAATAAAGTAAAGGGGAGAGAAAAAATTAAAATTAAAAAAATAATAATTGTAGGTATGGCCAGGTGGCACAATGGACGGAGCACCAGTCCTGGAGCCAGGAGCACCCAAGCCCAAATCCGGCCCCATACACCCAATCACCCAGCCGTGTGACATGCAAGCCACCCGAACCCTACTGCCCTGCAAAAAAACAAAAAAAGGAAAAAGACCCAAAATAAAATATAGTAATAATAGTAGGGGCAGCTGGGTGGCAGACAGAGCCCTGGCCCTTGAGCCAGGAGCACCCGCGTCCAAATCCAGCCTCAGACACCCAACGATCACCTTGCTATGCGGCCCCAGGCAGGCCACCCAGCCCCATTTGCCCTGCATCCACCCCCCAAATAATAATAATAATAATAAATGTGCTTCAGTCTTTGTTCCAACACCAACAACTCTGTTGCAGGTGGATCACATTCTTTATGATAAGTCCATCACAAAAGTTACTTCCATATTTTTCCAACGTTGCCATTGCTGATCGCAACTCCCTCCTTTCTTATTTCTCCACTACCATGTACTATATTTTCTCTCTCCTTTCACTCTGACTCTGCTGTAGGGTAGCTATGGGGGGCCTAGACTGCGATCAGGATCTGAATGTGGTCAGAACCCCAGTGTCCTGTTCCAGGGACAGAGGACAGAGCTCAGCAGTCTATGTCCACTCCCTCCCTAGGCTCAGTGTGCTCATGCCCTGGGGGCTCCTGCTTACCCGCTTCTGCTTCCTGCTCCTGGATCTGGCCATACTGTTCCCTGTGTGCCCTGAGGGCTGGGCTTCACGTGCTCGCTCTGGCAGATGTACCTCCACTGTTCCCCCAAGTTGTGCCCGGTGCTCCCTGGGGCACAGGTCAGGAAACGCCCCCTCTGCTGTGAGCCACGGCTCCCAGCGCCCTGGGGCTGCCTCCAGGAGGCTGAAGTTCTTTCCCCTCTGGCAGGTCACCCCTCTGACCCCAGGGAGCAGAGCCTTTCTGCTCTTTTCCAGGTTACCTTGAGTAGGAAAACTGCTTCACTGGGTCCCTCTGTGGGTTCTTTCTCTCAAAAATTTAGCTAGAGTCCTTGGTTTATAAGTTTTATGAGAGAGCGCCTAAAAGACATCCTCTTGTCGCCATCTTGGCTCCACCCCCTCAAGATGAATTCTTTTGATGAAAAGCTGAAAAAAAGGTTTAAATCCAACTCCCACACCCTCAAAACAACATGACAGGATTTTATTCTCTCATCATGTCCAACTCTTCATCACCTTCTTGATCACTGTATGTGGAGTATTCTTAACAAGGATACTGGAGTGGTTTACTATTTCCTTTATTGGGGCAAACAGAGATTGCATGACTTGCCCAGGATCAGGTAGTTGAGGCTGGATTTGAACTCAAGTCTTCTTGACCTGATAAAGTGCCCAACACTCTAGCTAGCTAGCCATCTAGCTGTCTGAACAGAATGTTAGAGCTAGAAAACTTGATCTTTGAGAAGATCAAGTCCTGTTCATTTATTTTAGAGAGACAGAAGCTGAAGCCCCAGAGAAGAAAGTTACTTGTTCAAGGTCACAGAAGAATTTCTTATTGGAACTGAGGATAAGCTAAGATGGAATCAGATAGAGTTTAAATCTTATTTACTGTGGGAAGGGACTTTAGAAGCTACCAGTTCACTATCTCAGGAAAGAAAAGAGAAATTAGAATGAGTATCAGAGTAGGGACTTCCCCCTACCTTTTGCCCAGGTTATTGAAATTTGGTCTTCTAAGGTATAATTAAGATTTACTCTGGGACATACACCCTTCCCAAGTGTTGATCCCTACTCTTTTATCTCAGGACATTCATCTGCTAAGCCAAGAAAGGAGGTAGGGAAATGAAGTGTATCTTGGTCCTTCCTAAGGAGAACTCTGGTACCAAATTCATAAAGCTAAGTGTCCTAGCAGCCCCATTTAATGGGAGCAAGGGCCTGACCCATCCCAAACTCACAAAGAAATATGGTAGAATGTGGGCAGAAAACCTACTGCCTTCAACTACTTTCTCATAGCTACCACTTGGGAACCCCAGAATCTAAGTGGATAAATCCCTGGAATCTGAGATTCTCACCACCATCTTATAACTCTGTCCCTCCCCTATCCAAGGAAACCCAAGAAAATATAGCTGAACTATTCCCCCCAATAGAAATATTCTTCTACCTCCATTCTCATTATCCTATCATCAGAACTCTTTCCTCAATTTCTTTTGTTAAAAGAATATAAGTTCCATCAGAGTTCTCTACATTTCTTGCCCTAGATAAAATTTGCTTCTTGAGAAAAGCACCAGTCGTGTCACCCAAGTTCTGACTCTAGTAACAGGTATGAACTTGTGACAAAATTAACAACTTTAAAGGAAAAGAGTTGATTACTAGGAAGAAAGAACAACTGGTGTACCAATGACTCAGTAACAAATTCAACTTTGAAAAAGAATGAGGTAAAGTTAGATCCTTTAACTTGCACTGTTCCATGTATTTGGGGATATTCTAATAACATGCTATATAGACTTAATCTTCCATAACAATCATAAGAAAGAAGTTTGGGGCTGTTTTTCTCAGAAATTGGACTATGGCCATTTTGATACAATATCAACCAACCAAGAAATTTTTTAAATTATTGCACCAAATTATTTAATGATCTGCAACTCTTTGAAAGGTTTATTATTCTCCACAGGAGAAAAATGTTAATATGTATTATATTGGTTTTTCCACATTATCATTTCCTTCTGATTTAAAAAGAAAAGCCTGTCATATATTGTCAATTTTCCCCTAGTGTAAATACACATTTCTATAAAACACTTATTATATATAAATGGCACATTTTAAAAATTGAAAAAGACAGAATTACTCTAGGAGCTATAATATAGTCAGTCCTCAACTTGCAAATACTAGCCTCTATAAATTCATGGGTTTTTGTAATTTGGAATATATCCTCCTATGGGTATAACAATATATATTATGGTGACACAAATATGAACTGGTAAAGGTTTGATAAATATCTCTCCAAAAACCTGCAGGACGATTTTTTAAGTTTAATCTGCATGATTAACATTTTTTCCATCACTTTTTTAAAGTCTAGAAAGCAACAAAACAACAAATCAAGTCATAGTGATTTGAGGTAGAAATGCTCAAACTGGAATTTTAACACTTTGTTCTCAAGAGACAATTCAAGATGGCTTCAGTTCACTCTGGACTAGCATACAGGAATCTATTTAATGCATAAAAGTGGATTAGTGAAATCATATTATTGTCACTAAAGTTCATGTAACTTTAATCCTGAACAATTTTCTACCAAAAAGAAATTTAAAAAAATGTTCCATTGTGGTTTATGAGAAACATGGTGTCATTAGAACTATGTCCTTTCCAATAACATCTCTACCTATTCTCTATGAACACAACCTTGATTTCAATTGCCCAGATCATGTCAAAAAGAATGAAGTGGGAAGCATTATTTAAAAGTCTTCTCTCATTTCTCTCCCTGCCCCACCTCCTGACTCTAACTTCAGCAAGCAAAGGCTTACTTGGATGACCAGTGGAAAGGGAACATTTCTTGCTTTCTAGGGATCCAATGTGAGACAAGAGTGGGGTAGCAAAGATTAGGATTTTAGGAATTTGCCTGGAAAAAGTCATTATATATTCAAAAATGTTCCTCTCAAAGGCAGGTTTTTCCTTTCTAAATCAGAAAGAAATTGTACGCAGTTAAATCATTTTGTTGAATTAAATAAATCATTACTTAGTGGATCAGGAATTCTGATATCTATTCTTCATTCAACCCTCATTTTCTCTTGATAAGTTTTATTTTTAAAAATCTACTTTTAGATGAGATAACAACCAAACTCTACTTGAAATAGCATAAATTTATTCATTGTTTGAGCATGGGAGTGGAGGGAGGAGAGAAGGGAACACACAATTACTTACAAACTGCTAATTAAAACAAGTCATTGGAACTGTTTTTTCAACCTCATCTCTTTTTCTTAAAAATATCTATAAAATTTAAAAGTCTCCAGCAACATTTTAAAGTCAAAAGGAAAAAAGGAAGCATTTAAAATGGTCATGCATATTTTATATTGTTCAAAATTAATCTTTTTACATTGGGTTTTGTGAGGTGCAAAATATAAATCGTATTCACAGTAAGCAAAAGTGAGAAAGTAATAATTTTCTCTAAGTCAAATCCTTCATTTCCAGTTTGACTACAGAAGCAGCTGAATATATCCTACAAACTAGCTACACATGTATTGCCTGCAATAGCTCTGGTGTGTGTCTGAACATTTACTCTAGAGTCAGGTAGAATAGAGATGTACATGCAAGGTCATGACACAACTCTACTGGTTTATTTTTGGAAACTCAGACTTTTTATAACAAAAACTTATCTCAGGAATGACCAGTTAGAAGAGATCCAGTTTCACAATTTCCTGGGTAAATTTACAGTATTTATTCTTAGAAATATGCATACTTCTCTATCAGGAAAAACCATTTACAACCACCTCTGGAGCCACAGATTGTCCCAGGTCAGGGTTCACTGGAGAGCCAACAGATCCATTTAATGAGCAAGAATACATACATATCTCTGATGGAAAAAGTCACCAAGGATATGTGTAAATCACTCCCAGGAGCTGACCCTCAACACACATGCTTGTGATCTCTGCCACTAGGGAGACTAAGACTAGCAGATCTCTTGAGCTTAGGATTTCTGAACTTCAGAGAGCTAAACTGGCATTGACATAGTAACCACTTCAGAAACAATTTAGGTCAAAGCTCCAACAAGAGTTGGAGTAGCATCAGCCCTGAAAGTTAGCTCTGTATTCCCTTCCAGTAGAGAAAGAAAAAAAAGACAGAGACTTATACATGTATGTATATAAATATGTGCATGTATATATATGTATATATAAATGTATATAAATACATTGTGTTGTGTTTATATTAGATAGATGAATATTTTCAATATTAAATATATGTATTGCTTCATTATGAATATATACATATACATATAGGTATTATAGGCATATATGAATATGTGTCTATTTATGTAAAGCTTTATGTACCTGTTTGGTTATACATGTGTACATGTGTACATGTGACATGACACTTTCTAATTTGTCTTGCTATAACTATTTTTTATATTACCATGATTGAGCATAATTTTAAAGAAGGTAATAAGAAGACAATTGCCATTTATGTAATGATACCAGTTGGAGAGGTTAAGAAGGTAAAGCAATCCTTCAAACCAAATCAAAGTATATTTTAATCTTAAATGCAAATATGGATAAAAAGGATGACAAAAATGATGAAAAATATAGTGCAAGATATATATAAACAAAGAAGGTCCCAAATTTTGTCTGTTACATGATAGTTCATCCTTATTTGTTGAATATTTTGTCCAAGATGATAGCTTCTATACAATATAAGTACTGTAAAGCAAAATGTGAGAGTGACTATATTTTAAAAGACATAAAAAATAATTCTATTCTGAATCTGCTGACTGTGGTCAGTCAGACTACAGACTTGTAATAGCAAAGATAAAAAGAACAGAAAATTAGAAGAAAGAATATAAATGAAAAGAAGACGTGACATGCAATTAATCCTGCTCCAATCTGACATGCTTAAGGAAGTTATTTGTGTTTTAAAATATGATGAAAGATTAGATGTAGACACAGATGATTACTATTCTCTCTGGAAGTTTGATTGATGTAAATCAATTGCCTGAAGGTGGTAATCACAAGATAGAAAACACTTGATCCTCACCATCAAAAAGATATATCAGTAAGGGTAACACTAGTGATTTAGAATGTAAATTCATTTGTAAAGTCTTTAAGATTAGAGGAAAATATTGAATAATTGTCCCAAAAGACAAAAGGGAACGTGATAGAAGAACAAATAATACAAATATAATACATCCTGAAAATTCATTAGCCTAGATAACCCACAAAGCATTTAAGGATGTTCTCTAAAGGTATTTGTCACTGTCATGAAGCATGTTCAATAGTGTCCAAACTGCAGAGTTGCTCTAGATAGATGTCCTGTAGAGGGTCCTCCTTTTCAAGGAAGTTATTGTACTCATTACATCAAGTCCTGTGATGTAGCAGAACTTCCTAAATGAGATACATAACCACTTAAAACATCAGCTTATCAATCTACTCAGAGAAAGACAAGTAATTATGATATACAGATTATGATATACAATTCAATGGATAACCATTAGAGTTGGTTCATCAATATGTATCTTTTGGTCACACATTTCTGATGGGCAATGAGATAGGTTCAAAATTAAATATGAGGGGGAAAGTGGGCTAAATTGACTTTGGGGAAATTGCAATCTTTTTGATAAGCTTCTCTCTGAAAGAAAAATCTTGTCTTTTAAGTTCTAATATTCTTTATCTGAGACTATGGCTGTGAACCAAGAAATATTATTATTATTTTTTTTTAGGTTTTTGCAAGGCAATGAAGTTAAGTGGCTTACCCAAGGTCACACAGCTAAGTAATTATTAAGTATCTGAGGTTGGATTTGAATTCAGGTCCTCCTGACTCTAGGGCCAGTGCTCTATCCACTGTGCCACCTAACTGCACCCAAGAAATAATATTGTTAAAAGATTTTTTACTTATTATTTTATGTACCAAATCTGGTTTATTCTACCACATTATTCTAGAAAAGTTATGAGCCACAGGTTTTGGTAAAATGTCAACCCAACGAAAAAACTTTAATATAGATATAAATTTAAGGAACACACATTAATATCCATATTTTGACACTGGTGTTCTTTTGGGGTATGACTGTAAAGCATGGAATGACATGGAATTGTTGGGATGATCTGAAAGGTTCCTTTTTTCTGCTGAGCTATTACTTTTATCCAGTCCTTGTCCAACCCTGAATACTACCACAAAAAAATATGTTATGATATCACAAGGACATGCTGAGCAAAATTGTTTAGTGAGACAACATGAAAAGATATTATCACTAATTATTCAAAGAACGTGAAAGAAATATCTATAACCCACAGATAACACTGCTGACCATATACCCATATCCCCTATGGAGATAAATGATTTTTTAAAAATCATATTTCCCAAAATATTGATAAAATTACTTTTTGTAGTAGCAAAGAACTGAAAATGAAATAAATGTCCATTGATTAGGAAATGGTTAAACTGTGGCATATGTATATAAATGAATTTTTTTGCTTGCCTATAAATTCTGAATCCTAAGAATACTGATAAACAGGGGAAGCCATATAAACTGATGCAAAGAATAATAAGGCAGTGAAGACAAAAATGTAAAAGGAAAGAACAATAATAAAATTTGAAACCAAATGTTGTTAATTATATTGAACAAACTTGACCCCAAAGAAGAGATATAAGAAGTTATTACCTTACCTTTTATGCATAAAGTGGGGGACCATTCAGGTATAACAATGAAAGTAATATCAGATCTTTTTCAATGTTTTGGTTAGTTTTTATTCTTTTTTTATTTCATATTTATTCACTTTTTGTACAAATAATGTTTTGTTTATACATTAATAAAATATTCTTGTTTAAGAGTAAACAAAATACCCCCTCCCCCACCATAACTATAGACTTGCTTGAGTGATAAAGTAAAGGGGAGAGAAAAAAATTAAAATTAAAAAAATAATAGTAATAATTATAGGTATGGCCAGGTGGCACAATGGACGGAGCACCAGCCCTGGAGCCATGAGCACCCAAGCCCACATCCGGCCCCGTACACCCAACAATCACCCAGCTGTGTGACATGCAAGCCACCCCAACCCCACTGCCCTGCAAAAAAAAAAGGGGGGAAAAATGACCCAAAATAAAATAAAATAGTAATAATAATAGGGGCAGCTGGGTGGCAGACAGAGCACTGGCCCTTGAGCCAGGAGCACCTAGGTCCAAATCTGGCCTCAGAAACCCAATGATCACCCTGCTATGCATCTCCAGGCAGGGCACCCAGCCCCATTTGCCCTGCACCCCCCCCCAAATAATAATAATAATAAATGTGCTTCAGTTTTTGTTCCAACACCAACAACTCTGTCGCGGGTAGATTGCATTCTTTATGATAATTCCATCACAAAAGTTACTTCCATATTTCTCCAACATTGCCATTGCTGATTGCAACTCCCTCCTTTTTGTATTTCCCCACTACCATGTACTATATTTTCTCTCTCCTTTCACTCTGACTCTGCTGTAGGGTTGCTGAGTGGCACAGCAGACAGATTCCTGGCTCTGGGGCCAAGAGGCCCTGAACCCCTACACCACCCCTTAGGCCCAGAATCCACCTGGCCCTATGGCCCTGGACAGGCCTTCCAATCCCAGCCCCTTGCAAGAAGTAAAAAAGAAAATGTGTTATATCTGATCACTCTCCCCCCATGGTCCATCCTCTCCTCCATCACTCACATCACCCCCATTCCCCCTGTCCCCCACCTCCTTCTTACTCCAGATGTCTATACCCCATGGAGTATATATGCTGCTTCCTCCCCTAGCCACCTCTGATGAGAGCAAAGATTCCCTCATTCCCCCTTGCCTTCCCCCACTTCCCTATCATTGCAATAGCTTATTGCAATAAAGAAAAATCTTATTATATGAAATATCTTGGCCTATTCCCCCTCTCCTTTTTCTTTCTCCCATTACATTTCCCTTTTTTTCTATTGACTCCATTTTTACACCATATTTTATGTTTGAATTCAGCTTTCTTCTGTGCTTCAACTATAAAAGCTCCCTTTACCTGCTCTATTAACTGAGAAGGTTCATATGAGTATTATCATTGTCATTTTTCTATGCAGGAATACATGCAGTTCATCATCATTAAGTCCCTCATATTTTCCCTCTCTCTTCCAATCTCCATGCTTCACCCGAGTCCTGTATCTGAAGATCAAACCTTATGTTCAGCTCTGGCCATTCCAACAGGAACATTTGGAATTCCCCTGGTTCATTGAAAGTCCACCTTTTTCCCTGGAAGAGGACATTCAGTTTTGCTGGGTAGTTGATTCTTGGCTGCATTCTAAGCTCTTTTGCCTTCCAGTATATTCCAAGTCCTATGAGCTTCCAATGTAGTTGCTGCTTAAGTCCTGTGTGATCCTGACTGCAGCTCCATGATATTTGATTGTGTCCTTCTGGCTGCTTATAATATTTTCTCTTTGACTTCGGAGTTATGGAATTTGACTATAATATTCCTGGGGGTTGGTTTTTTGGGATCTCTTTCTCAGGGGGGAACAGTGGATTCTCTCCATTTCTATTTTGCCCTCTGCTTCTAGAATATCAGGGCAATTTTCCTGTAGTAATTCTTTGAAAAATGATGTCAAGGCTCTTTTCCTGATCATGACTTTCAGGTATTCCAATAATTTTCAAATTATCTTTCCTAAGTCTGTTTTCCATATCAGTTGTTTTTTCAATGAGATGTTACATTTTCTTCTAATTTTTCATTCTTTTAGTTTTGAAGTATTGAGTCCTGATTTCTCATAAATTCAGCAATCTTCCTGAGTTCTATTCTTTGTCTAAAGGATTTATTCTCCTCAGAGAGCTTTCTTATCTCTTTTCCATCTGGCCAATTCTGCTTTTTAAAGCATTCTTCTCCTCAATAACTTTTTGAACTGTTTTATCCATTTGACCTAAGCTGGATTTTTAGCATGCTATTTTCTTCAGCATTTTTTTGGATTTCCTTGACTAAGCTGCTGACTTCATTTTCATGTTTTTCCTCCATCTCTCTCATTTCTTTTCCCAGTTTTTCTTCTAACTCCCTCATTTGATTTTCAAAGGCTTTTTTGACCTCTGTCATAGCCTGAGCCCAATTTCTGTTTTTCTTGGAGTCTTTAGATGCAGGAGTTTGTGCTTCTTCATCTTCAGACTGAGTATTTTGATCCTTCTTGGGCTCATTTGCAAAATATTTCTCAATGGTGTTCCTCTTGTTTCTCTGCTTGCTCATTTTCCCAGCCTGAGCCTGGTTTTGGGGTGTTTCCTGGGCTTTTGGAACATTCCCACAAGGGTCTCAGTGTGTGAGGCTCTGTCCTCCCTCCTGGTCTGTGAATGACCATATGCGCCCCCCTCTGCCACAGGGCTGAGTTGAGGGGGGCCCTCCTGTTCTATGGGGGGGACCTAGACTGCAATCAGGATCTAATGTGGTCAGAGCCACAGAGTCCTGTTCCAGGGAAAGGACAGAGCTGGGCAGTCTCTCTCTTCACTCTCCTCCCTAGGTTCAGTGGGCTCATGCCCTGGGGGCTCCTGCTTACCAGCTCCAGCTCCACCTGCTTCAGTTTCCTGGAACTCCCCTGCTTTGGCCAAGTTGCTCTCTGTGTGCCCTGAGGGCTGGGCTTCACATGCTCGCTCTGGCAGAGGTCCCCCCGCTGTTCCCCCACTTTGTGCCCAGTGCTCCCTGGGGTGTAGCTAAGGAAACTCCCCTGCTGCTGTGAGCCGGGGCTCCCAGCACCCTGGGGCTGCCTCCGGGAGGCTGAAGTTCTTTCACTCTGGCGGGCCACCCCTCTGGCGAGCCACCCTTCCAAACCTGGGGAGCAAAGCCTTTCTGCTCTTTTCCAGGTTACCTTGAGTAGGAGAACTGCCTCATTGGGTCCCTCTGTGGGTTCTGTCTCTCGAAAATTTAGTTAGAGTCCTTAGCTTATAAGTTTTATGAGAGAGCGCCTAAGACACAATCTGTTCTTGTCACCATCTTGGCTCTGCCCCCATTAGTTTTTTTCTAAACTGCTTTTATTTCTTCTATTCTTTGTTATAAGGAACAGTTCTCTGGGAGGGAGAGGAAAGGGATAAAGATGCATTGGGAAACATCAGTGATATGAAAATATAAGATGACAATAAAAATGTATTTAAAAAAAGAAAAGACCAGTGGAAAAAATATTCAAACAAATGGTCCTACTGACAGGGATTGTCTTAGCAGATATAGTAGGTATATCAGCATGCGGCAGTTAAAGTCATGAACACCTGGGCTTCATAATCTGCTGCCTCTCATCCTTACTATCAGCATAGTTATGGGTAAGTCACATAACCTTTCTCATCCCTAGTTTCCTCATCTTTAAAATAGAAATAAACATACCTGGATTTTCAACCCCACAAGGTTGTTGTGAAATGACACAAGAAAAATGATATATAAATATATAAATCATATAAATATTGTTTTATAGGGTCATTGTCTTCTATAGTAATTAAATGTTGCTTTTTTCATGAGAAATTATTTTGAAATATATTTCATGACAATAGCCTACTTTTTAATATTCTTTAAGAACTCTCATTTTATCTTATCTCCTATAAAATATAACCCATATTATATCATATTCATGCTCATTTTATTCAATATTGAGTCCTATGAGGTTGCCAAATAAAAATGACATTCTCCGTTAACAAACCATACCTTATGTACCAGATTCTTTCCTAAGAAAAAATGGGGTCAACTTATGCTGGTGATTAGGTGTCTGAGGTGGGAAACATTCCAGAGAAAGAGGTCATTGTCCAAGTTGCAGACTTGGAGAGTAAATTGATCACCATATTAGGTCAAGCTAGAGTTCAAGAGATAACAAAATCCACAGATTGGGCAGGATTGATTTAGATTCCATTTACTTCAGTACAAAGCTATAGAAGACAACATACAATAGGTCACAGTTAAGGAAGCAGAAAACATCAGTAAAATTATTGATGATCATTTGTCTCACACTATTTATCAAGCTAAGACTGCATCCTTTTATGAGCAGCAATCTGGCTATCTCCCCTCCTCTCAGACACAAGAGGTATATTTTTCAGCAGACAGTTTCTGTAAAGCAGAAAGAAGAACCAAACAACATAGAAGAACTACACATTCTCAGGGTAGGGAAAAACAGGAGGAAAGGGGGTAAAAATAATATTTATGACCCCAGATGTCTATATATCGTTCTTCAAAGACAAGTCATTTTATGCATGCTCCCTAAAATCTCTTCCTTTTTCCATCAGATTTTTTTTCCTTCCATTTTCTGGTCCTTTTTTTCTTTTGATGACATTTCTCCACTTGAAGAGTAACCTCTTCAATCATTTATTGTTTGGCCCCCCTTCCATGAACTTAATACTTTAATTTTTGTTGTTTAGTCATTTTTAGTTATGTTTAGTCATGATCCCACTAGGGGTTGTCTTGCAAAGATTCTAGAGTGGTTTGCCATATCCTTCTCTGATGCATTTCACAAATGAAGAAACTGAGGTAAAGGGAGTTCTGTGATTTACCCAAGGTCACATAGCTAGTAAGTGTCTGAGGCTAGATTTAAACTGAGTTGTTCCTGCCTCCAGGCCCAGCACTATTTTCATGGTGCTACCTAGTTGCCCAGGTACTTCACCCCATCTTTTGTTAAATCATAATTTTTTTCACTTCCACCTATATTTACCTTTAGGCCTATAAATATACTCCTGTCAGTCAGTCAACAAGCATTTATTAAACATTCACTATGGGCCAGGTACTATGCCAAACATTGGGGATACAAAGAAAGGTAAAAAATATTACCTGTCCTTAAGGAAGTCATCTATTCAAGGAGATAATATGTAAATGAATAACCATTACAAAGTATCTATAGAATAATACAAACTCTCCCATATACACAAAAGAATTGTTCCTTTGCCTTACTACCATCTTGAATTTTCATTGTATTTCTCATTTTTCTTTTATCATAAAACCTGAAGGCAATTACTTCTACATCCTCACTGTTTTTCCACTAATAATTTCCACTATGAAGTCCTTCAAGTTTTGCATCATTTTCTGAACCCAATTATATCAGGGTGGGGGGGTTCAATTGTGCAAGTATTTTAATTTCCCTTTTTCTTTTGAGGGAAGTGAGGCACTGAAAAGTACATGACTTCATAGCTAGGAAATTTTGAAGAAAAGATACAAACCCAAATCTCTTCACCTGATTCCAAATCAAGTATTCTATCCACTACACCAAATAATTCTCCATACTACTTTGATACCCACTCATCCCTAAACTCTTGGGGAAGCTAGGTGTCACAGCTATGGGGGTCAGGAAAGTTAGACATGACTGAACAATAGCAACAAAGGTATTCCTAAACTCTTACAATTGGAGTGGCATACATATCTTGCAACTTAAATCACTATCAACAAAGATCTCCTAATTACTAAATCCAGTAGCTTTTTCAAACTTTCATTCTGCTTGACCTCTCTGCAATATTGAGCACTGTTAGTAAAGTTCAGTTAGCTAAGTTTTGTTGAGAAACTGTATTATCCTAATCTTATCCATACTCAAAGAATCCAGAGGATAAAGGCATGCAGCCCAAGATTTCAAGCTTGGTGGGGGTAGTACCATGGTAGTGGTGGGCACCATGAATGAGGAGGCATCTATCTCCTCAGTATAACCAGAAAATCCACCAGTGAGGTCTAATGGTGTAGAAATGATTTTTTTCATTCATCCTTCATTCTGGAATTGGATCAATAACCTCACAGGATGATATCTTGACTCACATGTGAACTGGTTTTAAGTAAGGCAGAGTTACACAAAGTTGTTGGCTTCACTCTCTCCTCTAGAATCATCAAAATCCAATGACAAGACAAAAATCAAGAGATCTGGTGATGGCTAGGAATGTGACCGATGACTTTGGCCTTTCTGAATTAAGCTCTTTCCCAGGGTTCAGTTTGGTAAGGCAATGTCCATTTAATGACTATAGGCTGATGATGATACTTATCCTTCATTCTTGAAGATCATGACACCAGCAAGTTGATGCCATGACAAGCACGTGAACTGGATTTGAGGAGTGGGGTGCTGAGTCACCAGCATCACTTTATTCTCTAAGAGTCATCTGGGTCTAATGGCCAGATATGAATCAGGACAACTGGAGATAGCTTTGGTTGAGAAGCAAGCAGGGTAAAGTGACTTGCCCAAGGTCACACAGCTAGTAAATGGCAAGTGTTTGAGGCTGGATTTGAACTCCTTTGCGTTACCTAGTTGCCCCAATAACTAAAGGCTAGGTAACAATTGATGGTCTAAAGATTGTGTGATATAATAAAAGGTTTAGTTATAGAACTTACTAAGAATCTGATTTTGGCAAATAATAAAGGACTAGTGAATAGACCATCAATAGTTATCTCTAGAAAACAATAATACTCAATTCTGGATGCCTAAAACTGGATCATCTGATGGAACCTAGAAGAATTTTCTTTGGGATAATTATAGAATCTCAAACCATAGGCATAGATTATGTAAAAAAAAATGCCTAAGACTTTTTCTGCTCAATTTGATTAGGTATGATTGATTTGTTCCAGGGATGTCTTCATTATAATTGACCAGCTCTGTAATAAAATTAGAATCAAGATCTTTACCAGTGAGGTTTTGCCACCACAGATACATGCTAGCTAATTTGGGACAGTCAGATTGCACAGTGGATAGAGGCTCTGGAGTCAGGAAGATTCCTCTTCCTGGGTTCATATCTGATCTCAAACACTTACTAGGTCTATGACCCTGGGCAAGTCAATTAATCCTATTTGTCTCAGTTTTTTCATCTTAAAATGAACTGGAGAAGGAAATGGAAAACCAATTCAGTATTTTTGCCAAGAAAATCCCAAATGAGGTCACAAGGGATCAGGCACAACTGAACAACTAAAACAACACAACATAACTAATGAGAAATCCATGCCATAAAATCTTTACAAAGGATTACTTTGTAAACCAATGGAAAGCAATTCCCCCCCCCCAACCCTACCCCATCCAAGCACACACACATACACACACACACACACCCCTATCCCCTAGCCAGTAGTAAAAAGGGAACAATATCTTTGAAGGGGGAAGGGGAAGGGAGAAAGTGGGAATTTATACTCTGAAGACTGTGGAGGGAGGGCAGACTTTTGCTGATGTGGGTAGTTTTCTTAGCGCTTCTTTGCCTTCTTAACTATGTGTGGTTGAGAGGCTCTCTCTCTCTCTCTGTCAAAATCAACTCTTATTCCACAACCTATTTGTCCTTGGCTGCATCTCTTCTACCAATCACTTTTAAGTTCTACTATGTCACTGCATCCTGAAGCCATGAATGCTGCCTTGGGTTTCTCTGCTGTTGTCAGAAGAAGCTTTTCTTGGCTTCTTTCCACTAGCTCTATTTCCATTAGGTGATGTTTCAGCTTCAGAACTCCCATACCACACTGCTACAAACTATTGTTTAATGCTCTTCTAGATTAAAAGGGCCAGACCCTCAGGTCTCAAAATAATGTTACTAATCTCTTAAAAATCAAACTAACCCTGTGTCTGAGGGCTACTCAGAATATTCTGTTTAGCCATTTTTTTAGGGTTTTTTTTTTGCAAGGCAGATGGGGTTAAGTGACTTGCCCAAGGTCACACAGCTAGGTAATTATTAAGTGTCTGAGGTCAAATTTGAACTCAGGGCCAGTACTCTATCCACTCTAGCCACTGGGCCACCTAGCCACCCCTGTTTAGTCATTTTTAATTGTCTCATAGCTGTACCAAAACTTCTCTTAAAGTGTCTCTTGAGCAGAAGTTGAGAGATAGCACCAGGTCATAATTAGTGCAATTGTGATCATTGTAATTTTTTTTTGGAGAGGAAGGTGGAATGTTTGTGGTTATAAGAGGATTTCAATATGCACTCATTTGAGCTGAGTGGTCCTAATGGCCATATATATGTAAATAATAACAAACAGATACTGCCCTGACTCATTCTGATCTTGAACCAAACATGTGAAGAACCTCAGGTCCTGACTGGACAAGGCTACAGTAGCTCTGTGCCAATATTCACTCCTGGAATCTCTAATTACCAATCTGGCCCTCACCCAATTTCTGGTTCTGATTAAGAAACTCCTCTGCCTAAATAGTCTGCTATTAATAGTCAACCCTAGGGAATTTCCCACACATCTGGGTCCTATTAAGAATGTTCCTCCAGCATCTGGTGCTGATTTTCTGTCCCAGTCAAGCCACCTTTGAGGTGTAAGACTCCACTCTGAGTATCTACTTTCACTGAGATCTTGGGGGAATTTGAGGTTGGTGTTACCATTGACAGTAAGTAGGAAAATAGGATGAAGGGAGAATTGGGAGAGAAAGATTATAAGTATTCTTTGATACTTCCTAAGAGAAGGAAGATTAATGATGAGGCAAAGAATTTGGTACCCTTTGCCCCATGTCCAGTTATTCACCAGGTGCCATCAATGTTTCCATCAATAACCTCTATTTCTTACTACTACTCACTAGGAAAATTAGAAGTCTGAAACATTCTTTTTGTTTGTTTTGTTTTTTGCAAGGCAAATGGGGTTAAGTGGCTTGCCCAAGGCCACACAGCTAGTTAATTATTAAGTGTCTGAGGTCACATTTGAACCCAGGGACTCCTGACTCCAGGGCCGGTGCTTTATCCACTGTGCCACCAGCTGCCCAGTCTGAAACATTCTTATCTCTAATCTTTCTCCTGCCAATTCATCCTGCATACTTTTTTCTGATTAATCTTCTGAAATTATAGCTCTAATAAAAAAAATTTAATTGTTCTCCATGAGCTGTCAATAAGATCAAAACTTCTTCATGTAATATTCAGTACATTATGGATCTAAGTTCTGTCACCAACCTCCTTTCCAACCTTATCGCCCTCTATAACTCTACATAGTTCCTATTATATAACCAAGATATGGGTTATTTGACATTCCCTGAATATTTCTCATGCTTTCCTATGTCTTCATCATTGTTAATGCTCTTCTCTAAGCCATCTTCACCCCCACACCTACTTATCAAATGCCCTTCAACCTATGCTACTTACCAAAATTCTTTCCTCTCCCAAAGTCCTATTCAAATATTAACTTCTTCGAGAAACTTTTTTTTGATCTCCCCAAATGGGTGTGATTTCTTCCTTCTCTAAAGACCCAAGAATACTGTTTTTACCTCTCTTAGGAGACATATTATATCCTGTTAATTTCATTCTTGCAAGAACTTTCTGATAAGCCCCTTTGTCTCCTCTGACACTACCATCACTCAAGTACAGACCTTCATCACCTCTGCCTTCATCACCTATTATAATAGCCTGCTAGTGGATCTGCCTGCTTCACATCTTCCTCAACTCCAATCCAACCTCTATTCAGCTACTAAAGTGATTTTTCTAAGAGGTGCATCCAATCCTCTCTCTCTCTGTCTCTTTCTGCTTCTATCTCTGTCTCTTTCCCCCTTCCTCCCAAACCCTTCATTAAACTACAATGACTCTTTAATGCCTCCAGAATCAAATGCAAATGTTTCCTTTAGCATTCAAAGACCTCATAGCCTATCCCCTCTTACCTTTCCAGTTTCCTTTTCCTTACAGTGACATTGGCCTCCTAGCTGTTCCTCAAACAAACCACTCCATTTCTCAGCATAGGATATTCTTTCTGTCTGTTTCCCATGCCTGAAATGCTCTGACCCTACCTAGAATCCTTTAAGTCCCAACCAAAATCCCAATTTTCACTTGAAGCCTTCCTCAATACCCCCTCTTAACTTCAGTGCTTTCCTTTGTATTAATTGTTTCCCATTCATCATATCTATGTATATATATATATGTGTGTGTGTGTGTGTGTATAGATATATGTGCTTTCCTTTCTGAATACTATATTTGTTTTCATGTTGTCATCCTGACTAGATTGCAATCTCCTTGAGACAAGGACTATCTTTTTTCTTGCCCATTGTAGGTGCTTAATAAATATTCTTCCTTGCATTCATTCTAATCATGTTTACTTTTGTAAGTATTACCTAGAAAGCAGTGGTCTCATCCCCAAAACCATAAGCCACTTAGAAAAGTATAGCAGAAAACACAAAGATTTTGGAGTCTGGAAAGCTAGGTTGAACTCTGGCTCTGCCGTTGGGCAAATGTGAGTCATTGCACAGATCATTTAACTATCTGGGTCTTAGCTTCCTTAGCCAAGAAAAGAGCAAATTGGATTAGACAATCTATAAGCTCCTTTCCAACTTGAAATCTTTTGATCTATATGAGAAAAGACTGTTTCATATCCATCTTGTTAGATTTATGACACCTAGAACAATTCTTTCTAAGCACTCAATCAACATTTGTTAAACGAATGAAAGAAAGTGAAGCTGGCTTTTTAGACCTGGTGAGAAGGAATTCATTACTAGACTATATTTAATACAAGAAAAGAAGTTCAACTGTATCTGTTAATTATTATAATAATAATTAACATTTATACAGCACTTACAATGAAGCAGACATGGTAAGCACTTTACAATTATTATCTCACTTGAACCTTACAACAACCCTGGGAAAGAAATACTATGACAACTCTTGCATAAATCTGTGAATTGAAAACAGAGCAACAGAACTGAAATCATTACTGTCTGCTGAAGACCACCTGGTTAGAAAGAATGTATAGAAAATGCTTTCATAATACAGTTATGACATTGGCACACAGTCAAGATATATCAATGATATAAAAAAAAGTGGTGAGAGGAAGAAGTCATTAACCCCTTGAACATCTGTTTGAACCCAATAAATTCATCTCATCTGGTAAAAGCCAAGAATCTGGTAAAATTTTAACATACTTTGATGAATAATTCCAATATTCAGAAGGTAGAAGCAGCAACAAGATGAATTGTTACTTTGGATTTAATTGAACCAAAGGGGAAGAACAGAATAATGATGAGAACATGACAGAATTCTTAAGAAGTCTGTTAGTCTGTAATCTTAGAATATGTGATAATGAAAAAAGAGAATGCTGGGCACAGTCAGATATATATTATAGACTTTGGGAAAACTAATTTCAGAAAATTCTGGGGAAAAATAAGCATGATTAAAAAGACTAAGACTCTGCTGGTTGAATGCAGCTCAGGAGTGACAGAAAGTGCTAAAAAAAATTCTGACTGTGCAAGAATGAATAAAACCCAAAGAAGAAAAGAAAAGGAAAATATCTAAAGAAAATAATGTAACTATATATATATATATATATATATGTATGTATATATATATATATATATATATATAATTTTTGATAAGGTCAGATATCTAAGATATTTGTGAAATAACAAGGAAGGGTCCTTGACAAAGATGTTGTATTGTTAATAAAATGATACAAAATAGTTCTAGGCCACATCTGTTTCTCTTCTCTTTCTTCATTATTTCCCCCTCTATCAGGATGAACAATCTTCAGGCTGTGAAAGACTAGAAAATGTTTAAGGGCATTAAAGCTCAAAATTGAAGCAACTGGGTGGCATAGTGGGTAGTGTGCCAGCTCAAGACTCAGGAAAGCTCTATCAACCTCAGACATTGAGTTGTGTGACCCTGGGAAAGTCACTAAATATATGTATGCCTCAGTTTCCTCTTTTCTGAAATGGGAATCATTATATCACCTACCTCCTTGGGTTGTTGTAAGGGTAAAATGAGATAATATTCTCAAAGCACTTTGTAGACCCTAAAGTGCTAAGTGCTAAGCATTAATTATTATCATCATCATTATTATTGAGTGACAGAATGATACTCAAGCACCCAGATAAATTTATCGAGATAAATCATATCATATTAAAATAAGTATATGTATTATTATAAATCAGAATTCTGTTGATTCTTGAGAAATGTATGAACATGAGAGGTGCCCAAATATTGGTGATAAGTAAATTTTCTGGGATTTTTTTTAGTTTTCAAAGGAAAAAGTAGGTTCTTTGAACCACAAAACAATAAATTCGGCATTAATCCTAAACAAAATCCTAGAACAGATTATGAAATAGATGGATTGGGAGTTGCTTTTTTTTTTTTGAGGGGGAAAAAAAGACAAGCATCAGTAGGAAGCATTGCTTCTCTAAGAAGGCATCTTTTTTTAATTTTTAGAAAGGTTTTATTTATTTTGAGTTTTACAATTTCCCTCCCAATCTTGCTTCCCTCCCCCCACCCCCCACAGAAGGCAGTTTGCTAGTCTTTACATCATTCCTATAGTATGCATTGATCTAAGTTGAATGTTATGAGAGAGAAATCATATCCTTAAGTATCCACATATCCTTTAGCATGTGAAACAACAGAATTACATAATAAGATAACATTTTTTTAAAAAAAATTAAAGGTCTTTGGTCTTTGTTCAAACTCCACAATTCTTTTTCAGGATGCAGATTGCATTCTCCACTGCAGATGCCCCAAAATTGTGCCTGATTGTTGCCCTGTTGCTATGAGCAAGTCCATTAAGGTTGATCATCACCCCCATGCTGCTGTTAGGGTATACAGTGGTCTTCTGGTTCTGCTCATATCTCTCAGCATCAGTTCATGCAAATCCTTCCAGGCTTCCCTGAATTCCCATCCTTCCTGGTTTCTAATAGAACAGTAATGTTCCATGACATACATATACCATTTTGTTAAGTCATTTCCCTATTGATGGACATTCCCTCAGTTTCCATTTCTTTGCTACCACAAACAGGGCTGCTATGAACTTTTTTGTACAGGTGATGTTTTTACCCTTTTTTCATAATCTTTTCAGGGTACAGACCCAGTAGTGATATTGCTGGATCAAAAGGTATGCACATTTTTGTTGTCCTTTGGGCATAATCTCAAATTGCTCTCCAAAAGGTTGAATGAGTTCACAACTCCACCAACAATGCATCAGTGTCCCAGATTTCCCACATCCCTTCCAACATTGATCATTGTCCTTTCTGGCCATATTGGCCAGTCTGAGAGATGTGATATGGTACCTCAAAGATGTTTTAATTTGCATTTCTATAATAATTAGTGATTTAGAGCAATTTTTCATATGACTATGGATTGCTTTTATTTCCTCACCTGTAAATTGCCTTTGCATATCCTTTGACCATTTGTCAATCAGGAAATGGCTTGTCTTCTTTAAAAAATTGACTCAGTTCTCTGTATATTTTAGAGATGAATCCTTTGTCAGAAACACTAGTCGTAAAAATTGTTTCCCAATTTACTACATTTCTTTTGATCTTGGTTAAAGTGGTTTTGTCTGTGCAAAAGCTTTTTAATTTAACTGCACTTTATTTTCATTCATTTCTATTTTTTAAATAGATTTATTTGATCCATCAAAGTAGATCAGACACAGTGTATCCTTATTTCAGCTGGATATTTAACAATGTCTTTAATTATATCATTGTGGAGAATTTGGAAGAATTCAAGTTGGATGGGAACACAGTTATGTGGATTCATAACTAATTGAAGAATCGTACACAAAGAATGTTGATTAAAGCATAAATAAATCGATCAATGTCAATTTTTAAGAAATCTCCCTAGAGGTATATGATGGGACTCTGTCCTTGGTCTGGTCTTTTTTAACTTTATCAATGATTTGGATAAATACATCTTTTGGATAAATCATCTTTTCCCTAAACCCATTCTTCCTCCAAATCTTATTTTTCTGTTGAGAGTCCCTGATTCTCCCAGTTCCTCAGATTTGCATCTTGGGTATTGTCTTAGTCTCTTTCTTCTCCTTTATTAGTAAGTTAGTATTGGAAAAGAACTCTGGGACCTCATTCAACTTTCAACTATTGAGCCCTGGAATCTTTTGTCTTTGGCCTACATAAAAACAGAATCCTACAAATAACTTTATTAAAAAGATAAAAAGAAGTATTTCATTAATGTGGGTTATCAGCAGCATATAGATGACAGAGGGGTTTTTAATCTCAATAATGAGCATATTAATCTAATATACATTAAATTGCCGAGTACATGTACTCATCAAGGGGAACTATTGGCTCAAAAACATAAAATCTACCAATAATGACTTCTTTGAGACAGCTAGTTGGCACAGTGGAAAAAGTACCAGCCTTAGAATCAGGAGGACCTGAGTTCAAATCCAGCCTCAGATACCTAATAATTGCCTAGCTGTCTGACCTTGGGCAAGTCACTTAATTCCATTGCCTTAAATAAATAAAATTTAAAAAAATAATGAATTATTTTTAGTCAAAAAATAATTCTAAACATTTAATTCATATAATTATTCATTTAAAGGTGATATGACCTCCCCTCAGCTAAGTTGAGCATTTATCTATATGCATCCATACAAACTTCCTTAACAGAGAAAAGAAAAAATAAAGAAGAAAATGAGA
Organism: Macrotis lagotis; assembly: GCF_037893015.1. Taxonomy (NCBI): domain Eukaryota; kingdom Metazoa; phylum Chordata; class Mammalia; order Peramelemorphia; family Peramelidae; genus Macrotis; species Macrotis lagotis. Next base: position 555,602,161 of record NC_133658.1, read on the forward strand.
AAAAGAAGGTCAAGTCTCTGCTTTATGGTTCAACCCTAGGTAAGGAAGGATGAAAACAAAAGAATTGGTGCAATGCAAAAGGGTGTTCTTCTGTAAAAGGGAAAAATTGAGGGAGTAGGAGTAGTGGCATACCTGCTATAGTCATAAACCTGATAATAAGGGAGGGATTAGGAGGGGGACTAGCAATTCTGGTTAAACTTGGTCTTCAGCCTCATCACACTGGAGGTGATTCAATTTCAGAAGAAGTTGATTTGCAAGGATTTTAGGCTGATTTCCCCACTGCTCAAATCTTAAATGGGACTTGTAATTTTATTGATTCAAATTTTCCCTCCAATGTTCCAAAATGTAATATACATAAGTATTCTTATCTTAGAGGAATCTGGTTACTATCCTCCCATTAATTTATCATAGGGTATTTCCTTCTCATTTTCTCCTGGTATCAAGAATATTACCAAATTGGACCTTATATCATCCACCTGCTATGTTTCACTTATGCTATATATTTACAAAGCAACCAAACCCACTTTTAAAAATTCATATATATATATTTTTTTAGGATTTTGCAAGGCAAATGGGGTTAAGTGGCTTGCCCAAGGCCACACGGCTAGGTAATTATTAAGTGTCTGAGGCCAGATTTTGAAGCCAGGTACTCCTGACTCCAGGGCCGGTGCTTTATCCACTATGCCACCTAGCCGCCCAATAATTCATATATTTTCTTGATGATATCTTTTATTCTTGTTCTTCAATTTTTTACTTTAAAATTTTATTTCTATGTTTTGTTTTCATAATACTTATAATTTCCAATGTCTTTTCCCAAACTTTCTCTGCCAAAGTACTATCCCATATAACAAAGAATAAAAAGGAGAGGGAAAAGTAGTTTAGAAAAAATAAGCAACAAATCATTCAAATAAGTCAACATTATATATAATGTTTCATACCACAATCTCTCCCTTTTTCCCACAGAGGAGGAAGATGCATTTTAATCTCTTCAATGGGGCAAGCTTAACCAGAATTCAGTTCAAACTGTTTTTCTTTGTATTTACATTATTGTTTCATTTTATATATTATATTCTTGGTTTGGTTTTCTTCGCTTTTCTTAATTCATACAAGTATTCTCAGGCTTTTTGATATTCATCATATTCATTATTTATTATAGTACAATAATTTTCCATTATATCCATGTTCCATGAATTGTTTAGCCATTCCCAAATCAATGGGTATCTACTTTGTTGCTTACTTTTTTGCTACTTTAAAATAACACTGGGGTGGCTAGGTGGCTCAGTGGATAAAGCACCAGCCCTGGAGTCAGGAGTACCTGGGTTCAAATCTGGTCTCAGACACTTAATAATTACCTAGCTGTGGCCTTGGGCAAGCCACTTAACCGCATTTGCCTTGCAAAAATCTAAAAAAAAAAAAAAAAAACCCACTGCGATAAATATTTTAATGTAGATGGGATGACATGTTGTATCATTAGTTTTCTTTGGCTATATATGCAATGTGGAATCTCTTGGACAAAAGAAATAGATATTGTAATGGTATTTGCAGCATATATCCAAAATGCTTTTCTGAATAGTTATGACAAGTCAAAGTTTCACCAACAGTCTTGCTAACATTCACTAGTACTATCATTTTTCATTTTTATCAGTTTTCTGAGTGTGGAGTGAAATGTCAAAGTTGTTTTAATGTGTATTTCTTTTTTTTTAAAGTAGTTTTAAATAGTATACCCTTTCCAATTGCACCTTCCACTTGCCAAAACAGTCTTCGTAAAGGTTAGGTCTAACTCTTTTTCAGGCTATAAAAACCTTGTGTCTCTCCCAATACTAGTACAATACAATATATGCAAACTCTTACTATTGACAGTTAAGACTTCCCACAAACTAACTTCAATATACCTTACACTCTTATTTTACCTTGCTCCCTTTCTTACATGCTGCAATCTATTCAAACTGATCCGCTTAGTTCTCCCTCAACTCGAGTTCCATTTGTACTTCTAAAACTAGTACTAGTTTTACAAATACTAATTCCTATATATCTCTACCTTTGTAAATTCTTATTTTCTTTCAAACTTAGAGTTTTTTTTTGCTACATCCTCTGAAAATACTTCTGTGGTAAGAGTATAAGGGTGAAGATTGATTATTCCAGTTAATCAATCAATCAACCCCCATACAAAGTAACTAAAAATAGGTTAACCCTGATACCTAAATCTACTATATATATATATATATATATATATATATATATATATATATATATATATATATATGCATATACTACTATATGCATATATATACATATAGATACCTAAATCTACTATATATATGCATATACTAGTATATGCATATATATATGTATATATTAATTATAAAGTGAAGCACAGACTTTTAGGGAAATGTTTTGTGCCAACTTTATTTAATATGTTGTTGTGGTTGGTTCTTCACTTTCCAAGACCAATGACATCACAAATGAGTAATGTCTTGACTCGAATGTGAATTGGGTTAAGTGAGGCAGAGGTACACAAAATTATCAGCCTCACTTTCTCTTCCAGAGTCATGAAAGGCAGAAGAAAAGATGACTGGCAATGGTTTGAATTGTAATGGATGACTTTGGCATCTTTGATGCCAAACTCTAAGCAACTTTTTGCTCATAGCTCAGTCACCTTCATAGTCATTAGAACAAATTATTCTCATTCAGCCATTTCATGGGGAGAAATCTTCACATGCTTGGGGTAGGCATCCTCCTAATTCATCAAAGCCTGTCAGCTACTCTGGTTTAGACCATCAGCTGAAATGATTTGTTGAATGTGGCCACTACACATGCTATACCTCCTTGGAATTACAGGTGAGAGCTGGATGATAGGTAAGGGTGAGCAAACCTGAAAAGAACTCAGCAAGTCCTTTCACAAGAGGTGCTTATCCTCTCTGATAATCCCATACACTCCTGTGCTTAATATGTCTCCTTGTTAAAATCTTCTTTTCCAAAAACTAGTTAATTCTGGTTGAATAATTGATATTGATTAACAATCAATAAAAGTGAGTTAGTATTGATGGGGATTTATTAGCTATGTCATTAAAAAGACACATCTGCATACCCTCAGACCCCCCATACCATATCATGGGAGGAGAAGCCAATAATCTTGCTCTGACCTTCAGTGCAAGTGTGACTTGGGGTAGTAGCTTCAGAGTATGGGATCACCATCTTCTAAGACTGAAAGGCTAAGCTGGTTTTCCTCTAACATCACAAAACCATTTTTTTAGGGGTTTTTTTTTTGCAAGGCAATGGCATTAAGTGGCTTGCTCAAGGCGACACAGCTAGGTAATTATTAAATGTCTGAGGCCGGATTTAAACTCAGGTACTCCTGACTCCTGGGATGATGCTCTATCCACTGCGCCATCTAGCTGCCCCAACAAAACCATTCTTGAGACAATTGGTTCAGGAGTCTAGGATCCAAACCTATTGATATAGTTTCTCAAATTGTTTTACAGAAAGATTTAAAAGCCCAGTGCACCAGACTGAATAGACTCCCTCTTCTCCTATGAGTCTAAACACCTGGCCAGGCATTTCTCCATATGATAACCAGAGGAACTGTGTCCAACTAAACCAATACTGTTCTCCTTGCTGAATATTTTCCAACTGTTACTGTTTAGTAAATTCCTTTTGTAAAATGTTATATAGTCTTTTAGTGTCTCATTGCATTCCCATCTTAAGTCCAAAGCACCAGACAAATTATCACTTTCCACCAATCCTAATTATTAATGTGGTAGAGCTCCTCAAATTCCCTTATATTTACTTCTTAATTTGCATGTTATATACCTCAATAAAATGTAAATTCCTCATTTTGTTGTTGTCTTTATAATCTCAATGCCTTGCACAAAGTTCCCAATAAATATTCATGAAATTTAATTGAATTCCACAAAAGTAGAAAGGAGACTTCCATTTAAAAAAAATCAGAAGAATCTAGACAGAGAGACAAATTAAAAATTAAGAGGGGGTAAATATAAAGTCCTTTATTTCAGTTCAAAAATCAATCTCACAAACACAAGATGGAAAAGATAGGAACAAATAGAAACTCAGGTGGAAAATGACTCATGTCATATACCAGGCTAAGTTCAAAATCAGTACATGATTTAGACATAAAGGATGATTTCATAAGTAAAATAGTGGAACATGGAAAAATTGCAAGTAAGACCTATGACTAATGAAAGAGTTCATGAACAAATAAGAAATAGATCCACAGTAGTTAAAATGGACAATTATGGTTACATAAAATTTTAAAAGTTCTTGCATAAAAATAACTAATGTGGCTCAAATTAGAAGAAAAGTGGGAAATAGGAAAAAAGTTCTCTGATGAAAGTCTTATTTCTAAGATATATAGGAAACTGAATCAAACTCATAATAATAAGGTAAAACACCATTCCTTAGTTGATATAAATTGTCAAAGGAATTGAATAGCAGTTTTCAGAGGAAAAAAAATCTAAGAAATTTGTCATATGGAAAAATGCTCTAAATTACTAATAAGTAGAGAAATAAAAATTAAAACAACTATAGGTCACCATCTCATACCCATAAGATTGAGTAAGATGACAAAAAATGGAAAATACAAGTGTTGGAGGGATTATGGGAAAATATGTACACTCTTGCATTGTTGGTAGTGCTATGAACTAGCCCAGTCATTGTGGAAAGTAATTTTAACTACGACCAAAAAACTGTGCATACCTTTTGATCCAATAATATTGGTTAAATCTATACTTCCAAAGATAAAGGAAAATGAATCATATGGACAAAACCCAACTATTTTTGTGGTGGCAAAGAATTGTAAATTGAGGGTGTGTCCATCAAACAAGGAATGGATGAACAAGTTATGATATGATGGAGATTTCTGGAAAAACTCCAAAGACTTATGTGAACTCATACAAAGTGAAGTAAGAATCAGGAGAACAATTTATATAATAACAATATAGAGAAGAAAATCTTCTTTGAAAGATTCCATAGTTTGACAGTATGACTTTTTTAAAACACACACACACACACACACACTAAAGGCAATATAGTCCTCACCACAAAAAATGGCAATCCCATTATCTTTATTACTCAGGTCATATTTGTTTTATGTCTAGTTTCTGTGTTCCATATTTTGAGAGAGATTTTAACAAACCAAAGAATAGTCAGAACAGAATTAATGGAATGTTAAAAAGGGCATACAAAACATGTTATACAAACACAATTGAGACAACAGAGGATGTTTAGTCTAGAGAAGAAAAAGAGATAGAAGCTTGGGTGCAGGAGTTGGAAGGCGGGGGGCTGTGATGGCTATCTAACAATACCTAATAGACTGACATATGAAAAAAGGTATAAATTTTATTCTTTACTATTCCAAACAGATTGAATAGTTAAACAGCAGAAAAAACTGAAAGGAAAAGCAGATTTTAAAAAAATCAATTTAAGTAAGAATATTCTAAAGTTGAGCATTCTGGAAGTCTCGAATGAGCTGCTGCAAGAATGGGTGAATTCTTGAGCATTAGAAGTATTCAGGAAGATTAGATGATTATTATTCAGGGAAATTGTACAGGGGATTTCAGCATTAATTTGTAGTGGGAGGAAGATCAATAGTCATTAAATTAAGCTCTTTATTTTTTTAGGTCAGCAAATATGTTACCTAACTAACCAGTCTTCATGCCAAGAAACAAACACAATAGGAAACAGTCATGGAAATGAATATTGACATAAATGTAAAATAAAAATGCAATTTTAATTTAAGACCATTGGATCAGATTATCTCCAAGGTACTATCCAACTCTACAATTTTATTATCCTATAAAAATGGAAACCAAAATCTAAACAAATAAAAATAAATAGAGATACAGTATTGCTAACACATAGGTAAGAGAAGAATACATAGAACTTGGAATAAAGATTTGTTGTTTTGAAAGGAATATATTTTAAAGTAAAATGTCCCAGGACATCCAAAAGATTGTAATCCAACTCAGTATCTTAGACTTGAATTATATAGCTATTAAGGGATCAATAGAAATGTAATTATGAATGCTAGCCCAAAAGTGAACATCTTCAATGGGAATAAAAATGAATACCAGCCATTTGCCTCATATAAGGAGTTTATGGAGATTAATAAGCTAGTGGTCCTAAAATTCTTTGAGATCTTGTTATTAAAAAAAGATCTTATACAGGTATAAATCATTTTTATATCAGGCATGAAACACAACAAAATCTCATCCATCTAATAGACATATTCATTTTCTGGATAAAAGGGAAAAAAGCTTTCTTGATTCTTTTAGCCATGTTTCAACACTCCATGTATACTTAGTGATGTCTCAACAATTCACCACACTTAGTCAAATGGGAATTCTCCCATTACAAAAGTTAGCATTTTAATAGATCTTTATATTTCTTATTGTATATGAATACGCTACAATAGATACCAGAACAAATCAAAGTGTGTTAATGGTGCCTACTCACATTTTTATTGTTCAACTTTGAAAATATCTTCATATACAAAATTGAAGCTAATCAATTTTTTTCAAATTTTAAATGGTCCAGCTTTTGTAGATGATGTATTTGGCATGAACCACTGTTTAAATTACATTCTTTGCTCAAGTGCTTGAATGATTGTAATGAGAATTTACAATTTAGGGTATATTAAAGTAGGAAGTCGATTAAATTTCTTTATCAATATTATGCACGCCTCAGAGTTTCTTTACACAAGAGCACTTGGAAACTGGCAGACAAATGTGTTTCCATTAGATCTGCTATCAGCCAGAACAACTAAAGAATTCTATTTAGCCCATCTCGTGAATTTAAGATGACAGTACAACTCCCACCCAGCACAAATATCAGGGCATGACCAATACATACATATCATGAGGGCATTCCAAATGCTGCCTCTGGAAATTCACAGAACAGATTTTATTTAGTCAAAGCCATTTCTCTTGAATACAATTGTCAGAATGAATCTATGTCTAACTTAATTTGTCCTTTGATCTATATATCACAATGCTCACAGATTAGGTATTTGGTTATAAACCATTGATTTATTCTCAGAAGTTGTAAACATTTCAAAATAATATCATTGATTACTTTTCACGGAGGAAAAAGGTGTTATACACACACACATACATAAAAACATAAACATGTACACATACACACGCACATACATAAAGGTGTTGAAGAGGAACACACCCTTAAACAAAAGCAATACCAGCTTGTGCACAGCACTGCATATACACACACCTCAACACTTTGGGTCATGTATGTCAAACTTTTATCTGCACTAACAAATATCCTAATACTAAGCATAATAGTTCAGCAAAGGCAAAGTTCATCTCAAATAGAAATGGATCCCTTTGGAAGACTTAGAAAATCACAAACTAACATTAATTATATTTCCCTGTATTTTTATTTATTTTGTTTAAGCACTTCTCAATTACATCTAGATCAGATTCAGGCCATCCCTCAGGGTTTTGCAGATCAAATACAGTAAGTTTTAAACTTCTGATGTAGAATATTTAAGCCTACTTTGGAAGCTTTGTCTAACACAAGTGAAGATCATTTGTTCATAAACTCAGAGATTTTAAAGCATGAAAGACACGGAGTTCAACTCCCTCATTTTACAAATAAGGAAACTGAAGTTAAGAAATTAAGTGATTTACCCAGGATTATACAACTAGCAAGCTAGTCAATAAGTGTTTGAAAAAGGATTTGAATTCAGATCTTCCTGATTCTAAATCCACCCAGATTAATTTTTAATTAAATAATATTTTAAAACAAACAATACTTTCTTAAACATTCAACATTTATTACTTAACATTTTATACTATATTTTATATTATACTATATACTTTAAATTATGCTATATATAAATATAATATAAACTATTGTAATGTATATATCATAAAATTATAAATTATTATAATCATTTATATATTATTTAAATGATTATAATAGTTTATATTTAGAGGATGTTTTAAAATAATACTTTTAAACAAATATTTTTAGTTTTTGATGAGAATGGCCTCTATCAAGTTTATGGGTAACTACTATAATTTTCAATATTAGAAGATGCATGTTATTAAGCTGAAAACATCTACCAGTACACTGTTTTACAATGCCCAAACATTGCCTTATAATTACAGAATCATGATTTTTTGGATATATGAAGAACCTTAGAAAGCATCTAATATAATATTATCTGCTCTATTCCCCTGCACAAACATTTCATAGATGAGGAATCAGAAGTCAGGAGATGTGAAGTGATATGCTTAAGATCACAATGTGAGTTAACAGTAGAAATGATCTTGTTTAAAAAAATCAAATCTAGAAGCAACTCAAATTTTGGTAATATATCATTCATTAAACAAATATGTGTTGAATGTCTACTGTGTATAACAATTAGCACATATAGGGTATTAGTCAAATGTCAAATGTTAATAAAATTTGACAGGGTATAACAATGGAGTACACCTAATAAGATAAAAATTTAATAGATATAGTTTTATTTTTAATATTTGGATTTTTTTTTAACTCAAAGTCAAAAGTATAGGATGAGAGACTAAACAAGCAGTTTGTTGTATTGAATAGAACTGGTCTTACAATCAGGAAGACCTGAGTTCATATGCCATTGTAGCCACTTAACCACATATAAAACACTTAACCTTTCTGGGCTTTGCTTTTTTCATCTATAAAATGTGCTCTGGTTGATGTCTTTTAAGGTTCCCTTCTAGCTCTAAATAGGTTCCTATTTTATCAGTTCCTGGATTTCAGTCTCCCATCCCCAGCTCCCACTGTTTGGTGGGTCCTCAAAAGACTGGGTCTTCCAGAGGGTGGTTACTTCCTTTTATAACTCTAAAGGTCTGGTGACTTGTTTGTCTAATAATTTATCTCATGAATCCCTATTAGAGTGCTTCCCTGTGATTGTTAGTTGATGCCTTTTAGCCAGTCAGACTTAATTAGCTTTCTGGCAAAAAAAGAACAACTGGTACAAAACATGCCCCAAAAGTCTGTAACAGAGTTTCTCACAAGTAAATACAGAAATTATAGAAAATAAGATGATGCTTCAAATGTCCATGTAGCAAAAGGGCAATTCAGCTCCTAGTTGTTAGTAATTTTTTTCTCCCTTTCATAGGGCATCCATGAAGTTTCTCTTAGGCATATGATGCATTTTTTTTGCTGGAATCCTTGTAATTCCTTTCATTTCACATCTACTCCATTCTTGATGGCCAATGAAGATACTGTCTTGTAGGGACACTACTAAGATAAAGACAAAAAATCTAAATCCTTCTCTCTAAAGACATAAATGCTTCCTTCAGTCAAATAGAATGGAATTTGGGAGAAGAGACCAAGTCTGAGGATGAGGTCAGGGAATCTTCTTTTCCCCAAGCAATTTCTTTGCATGGAGGTTGTCTGCAAAACTTTCAGCATGTGTTCTTTCATACACTTTAATCTCTGACTTCCATACTTATCTGTTGTTATGTAAATGACCTAAAGATAGTAACTAAATTTCTATTTTTAGACTCTTCAAATTTTTACTCAATTATCAAAAATCCATTTTCTTTCCCTTGTACTTCACACCTCCCAATCATTGTGAAAAAAGAAAAAAGAAAAACACCACTCAGCAACAAATATTAGTCAAGCAAAACAAATTCCTGTATTCATCATGTCCAAAAAATATATCTTATTTTTCAACTCTCTATTATTAGTAATTGTCAGTAGATAACAGACCCCCAAATGGTTTTAGAGAGAATTTTATTAAGTAATTGGCAAAGGAGAGAGTCCGAAAAAAGGAATGATTCCTTAAGTCATGTGAAGTTACCATATAATGGGTTCAGACAAGGGCATAAAGACATTTGCTTTATTGGTCATATATGTGTAATTTGAGATGTATATCAATAGGAAAGTATAAATATTCAAAGCTGAGGAACCCAAAATGCAACATTTTGCATCAGTTCATGTAAGTTTTCACAAGATTGTCTAAAACTACCCCTTCATTTTCTCTTATAGCTCAATAGTATTCCATTCAAGATGATTTTGGAATCAGCTGAAAACAGGTTAAAGAACAGATTATTAAATTTTCAGTGTGAGCTTCTATACCTCAGAAATTGACAAACACTGTCAATCAGCTTTGATTTATTAACTCACTGATTTGTCTAGACTTAAAAAAAATTAGAAAGAGAATGTAATGCTGAAAAAATGGTAAAAACCTGTCATGCAGTCAATTGTTAAACATTTACTACCACATTGCTGATTCTATTTCATTCATATCCCACAATCTGCTTAGCCATTCCATTCTGGTAGCACAGTGGATAGAGCACTGGCCTAGGAGTCAGGAGAACAGGAGTTCCAATGCAGATTCAGGCACTTGACTCTTACTTGGGTAAGTGACCTTGGGTGAGTCACTTAACCCTGATTACCTCATTTCCAGGACCAACTCCAGTCATCCTGATTCATATCTGGCCATTAGACCTAGATGGTTCTGGAGGAGAAAGTAACTTAGCTTGTGACTTAGCACAGCTTCCCCCTCACTCAAATCCAATTCAAAAGTTTGTCATGGTATCACCTCTCTGACATTATGGTCTTCTTCAAAAATGAAGGACCATGGGAATGTCCTAGATCCAGTTTCCAATTCCTTGACATACACAGATAGGTTTATAAATAGTTTTGTGCATATAAATCCTTTTTTTCTTTTCTTTTTTTTTTTGGAATATGGGCTTATCAGTGTATTGCTAGGTCAAAAGTATACTCAATTTAATAATTTGGGGAGGTCAGAACTTCAAATTGGTCTCTCTCCTCTCTCTCTCTCTCTCTCTCTCTCTCTCTCACACACACACACACACACACACACACACACACACACACACACACACTCACTCTCTCTCTCTCTGGTTATATTAAATTTATCCTATATAAGTCTTGTTTGGACATGGTTGTATATTCTTTCTCCATTAGCTTCTTAAAGAGAGTTCCTAAAGTGAAGGTCTTTTTTCTTTTGATCTTTCTTTACGTCTCCAATGCTTAGACAGTACCTGGTACATAGTAGAACTTAATACATGTTTGTTAACTTGACTGAAGAATTAACTTTACCAAATCACAGCTCTACCAAAAAAACTTCATGAATGTGATTTTCCCATAATTCTTCCAACATTTGCTACTTTCATTTTTTTTGTCCATTTAGCCAATCTGATGATTTTGAGGTGAAATCTCAGAGCTGTTTTAATTTGTGTTTCTCTAATAGTGCATAGGAACATTTCTTTATATAGCTATTGATAGCTTGGACTTATTCCTTAGAAAACTGTCTATTCATATTTTTATTAATTTTTCATTATTAATATTAGTTCATTGAGGAATGGTTCTTATTGTGGAATTTTAAAGTGACTTCAAATTCTAACATTTATTTGTGCAAATTTTATTTTAATTTTATGTTATCAAAATTGCTCATTTTCTCTTCTACTCTATCCCTTGTTTGGTCCCTCCAATTGACCTGAAGGCTTTTGAGGACATCTAACTTGATCAAGGGCTTTTTCAAACTTAACCTAAAGCCTGTGATTGATTGGCTAAATTAAGAAGTCTTCTTATCACCTGGTTAAGGAATGAGAATGGAACATCTTGTCAATTAATTTAAGTGGGATAAAGTAATTGATTGGATCTATTGACTTCACTAACACTATGATCCTCCAATTTAAGTGATTTAGTGGACTCTGAGGACTTTATATGGTCAATGGTACAACACAGAAGTCAAAGAAGCTAATATTCTCCTAGTTACCTTGAGTGTATGGGGTTCAAAGCAAGTGAAATAATAGTTCCACTATACTGTGTACTATAGCTGTAGTATTACACTTAGTTTGGAATATCCAAATTTTAGGAAGGACATGGATATAAGACAGTGAGAAACTTGAAATTTATGCTCTTCATGCATCAATTGAAGGAAATAGAAATGTTCTGCTTAAAGAGTTAGGCAGTCTGTGATAGCAACCTGCAAGTATTTGGAGAGCTGCCAAGTAGAGGATAGTTTCAAATTCTTCTACATGGCCCCAGACAGTAGCACTAGGATCGATAGGTGAAAGTTAAAGAGGCTGACTTGAGCATGATGCAAGGAAAAACATTCTGCAATGTCCTTCCTCTGCTTCCACAGGGTCCCTGAGAAGAATATGTTCAAACCTAGTTCTGTGGTATGGCACACATGTGGCAAAGGCAACTCATAGCCTCTGGCATTGCAGGTCTGGGAGTTCTTTCTCTCTTTATGGAATTCTCATGTACCTTGCTCCTACTCCCACTAATTCAAATTTTTTATCCAGCCTCATCTATTGAAGAGATGGGCCTTGTAAAAACTACTACACTGAGACTAAAGGGAAAGCCGAAATAGTAGTTTTATTTCTAAGCTATGAACAGGAGAAAGATCATGGTAGAATGAGGAAAAGTAAAGCCCAAAACAGATTAGATGTTCTGAATGAAGAGGAAAGAGCTAAGCAGGTTTTTATAGGTTCAGAAATTTGAAACCAGGTTTGATTTTATGACCAGAGTTTTCAAAAGTAATCTCACTGATAAACTTGGCATGATTTGCTTCATCTGGCCTTAGACATTTGTTACTTACAAGCTGTGTGAACTTGGGCAAGTCACCTAACTCTGAATGTCACATATCCATGGCCAAGTCCAGTTGTCCTGATTCATATCTGGCCAATGGATCCAGATGTCTCTGGAAGAGAAAGGAGACTGGTAACTTAGCACAGCACCCCCTCACTCAAATCTAATTCATGAGCTTGTCATGATACCTCCCTACATCACAGTCTTCTTTGAGAATAAAAGATGCACAACAACAAATTGTTTCATCTAGTATGTACTTTTGAAATTTATTCTTTTCTAAAGCCTAAAGTGACAGAGGATTAATCCCATCACTTCTTATACATGATAATCACATTTTTTCAGCAAACCAAAAATACTTAGATATAATTTTATTATCCTTCTTATTCAAATAACATTTCTGTGAGCTACTTAGGGAGGTAATTAGTGCTATCCAAATTTATAGTTAGGGATAATGACTGGACCTGTAATTTAATTAGTAGAGAGATTCCCAGATGAGAAAATTTCCTCTATCGGTACAAATCAGCTCCTTCTGTGCAAGTTAGAGTCTTAAGGTTGCCTAGAACAATGAGAGATTAAGTGATTTCCCCAGGTTCAGAGTCAGTATGTATCAGACACAGGACTTGTCTTTGCTGCAGGTTTTCTAACAACTATACTGTGTTGCTTTCCTGTGTGAAGAGCTCTTACACTGAGGTCTACAGGATCATTCCCTGATACTCCCCCATCTCCCCCCACCCCAGGGTCAGTGGATAAAATGTTAAAGGACCTGTGAGCTTTGAAAGAGAAAAACAAAATCATTCTAATTTTAACTTAACCTGTCTTCAGGCTGAATGCATTGGAGAAGGAAATGGCAAACCACTCTAGTATCTTTGCCAAGAAAACATGGATAGTATGCTCCATGGGTCATGAAGAGCTGGACATGACTAAATGACAGAAAAACAATAGCAATTTTATTAACCTTTGTTTTCCTTTATAAATCTATGCAATTAGGGGTGGCTAGGTGGCATGGTGCATAAAGCACCAGCCTTGGAGTCAGGAGTACCTGGGTTCAAATCCGGTCTCAGACACTTAATTACCTAGCTGTGTGGCCGTGGGCAAGCCACTTAACCCCAATTGCCTTGCAAAAAAACCTAAAAAATAAACAAACAAATAAATAAATCTATGCAATTTATTTCATTCACTTAAAAATATTCAAAAAAGGACCTGAAACTTTCAATGCCAAAAGAGTCTATGATTCCAAAAAAGTTAAGAACTGCTATTCTATGTAGATCTTGGTAGAGGTAGCAGGTATTTTACACAGAAACAATTCATTTAAACAAACATTTTTAGATGCCTTCTTGTGCCAGTCAATATATTACTCACTGATCATACAAAAAGCAAAATTAAAACTATCCCAGTCTTGAAGAGAGCCTGGAGGGAGATGTTGTTACAGAATATGGCAAATATGTAGTAAATAAATACAAGGAAATTTAATAAAAGAAAGAATGTTAACAACCAGGTAAAACCGGAAAGATTTCATGTAGGAGAAGGTACCTGCACAAAGTTTTGGAGGAAGCTATGACTTCTGAGAGACAGATAAGAAAGGAGATAACCTCTACAAAGACACAGGGGTCAGAAATAGAATGTAAATTCCAAGATCAATCAATCAGCAAGCATTTATTAAATACTGTGTGACAGGAGAATAAAAGAAAAAAGCAAAGCAATCTCCAAACCCAAGTGCCAGAAGTAGAGTTTGGTTGAAATTTTGTCCTTTGTCATAACCTGCAAAAATAACTGAGAAGGTATGCGAATCCCCTATACTTACTCTTCCTGATCTGTGTGTTTTACTCATTAAACCCAGGCTATCACCCCCTGGGGGTTACAAGATTGTAAGGTCCCTTTCCTGGGATTCACTTCCCTTCTTTACTGGTTCCCCTGGAAATTGGAATGTAGGAAACCACTGGTTTGTGCCTCATAGTTCTCAGCTGTATTTTCTGAAGTAGAGGTCACATTCTTTCTCATAATTGCATCTGAAGAATACTTTTCTTCTCAGTTGCACTCTCCTAATCTTGCTCTATAACAAAAATGGATTTATCCTAGGAACAAGAATTTCCATTTATATTCTCTACAAGTGTTTGAGAGCACTTTCTTAAAGTTAATTCATTATAAGAAAAGGCTTTGGAAATATCAAATAAGAGAAAGACATGATACTTAATTGTTAAATAACTGAAAGATTTCTTGTGTTTTTTTTTATTTGAGGTAGACAGGATCATGATTGGGACTTTCTAGTTCAATTTTTCTTATTACAACTCAATTTCACCCAATCAAAAATGTTTATGTTGATGGTTTTCAGGCAGTACACTCTGCTTTCATAATGATTCTGGTCAGTACAGAATTCAAATGTAAAATAGAATATCTCCCATTTATTTGAACAACATCCTCTTTAACTAAGGCAGTCAAGCAAAGAATAGACAAATTCAGTTACAGAAAGCTAACAAAATTTAAAGTATAGACTAATGAGGCTAATGGTCTAAGACCATTCATTCAAAAAGAAGACCAATAGTTATAAAGAGAGAATATTTCATCATAAATAATGTGAGATGCAATACCAAAAATGGGAAAGACAGGATCTGCTATACAAAAATGTCAAAAGGGTAATTCAAGATCATGACTTTTTTAAGTGATCCATACAATTGAAAGCAATATTTAAAGTCCTCTTAAGACTTTATCCCTCTATCCCTAATATCCCTCTAAACCTCATAACTGTATCTACCCAACCACAATCTTTAAGTTTTGTTCTGCCTCAGATTCTGTCATCTAACATCCCTAAGAATGTGAAAAAAATGCTCTGGCACAGTTCAACACCAAGTCAATCTTGCTCCTAGTATTGGTCCTATTTTTTTTACCCCAGTTCCCAATGAGTTCTTGTTCCTTTCAACTCCTCCCCACCAACTCCCCAGTGATTAACATTCCTACTTTGCCCCTTAATCCCACTAGTGTCAGTTCTCCTGCCTAATACCACTGAACATAAATCACCCTGACACTAGGTACCAGACTCAGAATCCCAGGAGGCTCTTTATGTAAAGAACAAGATTGTGGAACATGAGTGAATAAAGACAAATATATTAAATAGCTCAGGGGCAGTGTGATCCTAAGTCTGCCTGTAAGAAATAGAAGTCTGTCACATAACCCAGAGGTGTATTCTGATAATCCAAATGACCCATAACATTTCCCTGGGGAAAAGAATAGCTTTTAGAAAGGAGCAACATTAGCCCAAAGAGATATAGCAACAAACATCTGTTCTCTAGTTTTTTTGTTCAATTATGTCCTACTCTTTGTGACTTTGGATTTGCTTTTGGCTTTTGGGTTGGCTTTTTTTTTTTTTGCAAATTTGCCATTTCTTTCTCTGGCTCATTATCAAGGAAACTGAGGCAAACAGGTTAAATGATTTGCCTAGTGTCACACAGGTGGGAAGTACCTGAGGCCAGATTTGAACCTAGAAGAGGCTTCCACTCCAGGCCTAGCACTCTATTCACTGTGCCATCTTTGTTGTTTGCCTTTTTTTCTTGAAGAAGATCATGAAAACAGGTAAGTGATGCCATGACAATCAAGTGAATTGGATTTGAGTGAGGGGGTGTTGTGCGAAGTCACCAACCTCACTTTCTCCTCCAGAGCCATCTGGACCCAGTGGCCAGCTATGAATCAGAATGACTGGAGATGGCCCTGGATGCAAGACAATCAGGCTTAAGTGATTTATCCATGGTCACACAGCTAGTAAATGTCTGAGACAGAACTTGAACTCAGCTATTTGTAACTTCAGGTGCCATCTAGCTACCCTACTATGCCAACTAGCACCTTAATGAATAGCTACTGGAAATCTTCTCTTTTGTAATCTTGTGTGTTTATGCAGCAAAAACATTATTCTGAGAAAGGTCCATGGACCTCGCCAGCCTGCTAAAGAAGTCCATGATGCAAAAAAAAAAAAAAAAAAAAAAAAAAAAAAGATTATTTGGTTGTATTGCCCTGTGATCCTCTGTCTCCTGACTCTTATGGTCTACTTAGAGTAAATAATGACAATAGAAACATCAGCTATCAAGTACTATAGCAACTTCCACATTCCTTTTTCCTCATTTCTTCTGAACACCTGACTTAGGTTCATCTTCCTGGTGGTTGTCATCTTCTCCAAGAAGTTGTTTCAGAAGTCATCTACTAATGGGGCAGCTAAGTGATACAGTAGATAGAACACCAGCCCTGGAGTCAGAAGGACCTGAGTTCAAACCCAGTCTCAGACATTTGGCACTTATTATCTATGTGACCTTGGGCAAGTCACTTAACCCTGACTGCCTCTCAGTCAGGGTCATCTCTAGTAATCTCGATTTATATCTGACCACTGGACCCAGATGGCTCTGGAAAAGAAAGTGAAGTTGGTGGCTTTGTAAACATCCCCCTCACTCAAATTCAATTCATGTGCTTGTCATAGCATCACCTCCCTAATGTCATTTGATAAAGAAGGACAAACATTAACATCATCACTATTGGTCAATCAGCACTCAGACCTGGGAGCTCTCAGCCATTCCACCTTAGGAAGTTGCTGCCAAGATTGGAAATATCTGTTTCAGGATTTCTATTTGGTCCCATATGCTTTGGGGGGAAAAAAACACGAAAAAGGAAGGCACAAGTCTCAGGTTCACCTAGATGAACATATGATCTCATTGCCATGTAAGAAAAACCACTCTGACTTTAGGAGTAGTATAGGGGGATAGGTTCAAAGATGAGAGGAAAACAATCATCTCCTTCCATTTCAAGGGAAATACAAGGAAGAGTTATTGGAATACCAAGTCAAATGAAGACAAGATAGAGAGAAAGTCAAAGAGACAAAGACAAAGAGACATACAGAGTGAATAAATTATAAATATAAATACAGTGTAAGTGATCTCTCCCTTTAAAGCATAGCAGAAAGAAAACAATATGCTCAGTGACCATCTTCCCTACTGTAGGGGGAAAAAGAGCACATGAAAACCAAGCATGAAATTGGTTTATTAATGTCCTTTATCAAAGGGTCCAAACATACAGGAAAAAGTCAAAGTACAGGTTACACATTCCACAAGCTCCATGGAATAGTCCCCATGGGCCCTTCCAAGTAAATGCTCTAGGATGGGCTCCAATCCAATCCCCTACTAAAAAATAAAGATAAAACAATTTAAAGGAGTAAACTTTTAAAAGTGGAGGATTAAACCAGAACACTTCTTTTATACGTGGCTGATCACAGTGTTATTATAAGTTAAATGCTCTCATAGATTGAAACACTTAATATGTTTGAATTATATAGTTTATTGTACATAGAACACATTGTACACCAAGTAGATGAATCTGATTAGAGAGATGAGTATGAAACTGGCCATCCTTTAAGTTCTATGTACTAAAGTATCCTTGGGAGAGTGGAAGGATGGGAGAAAGGAATATTCAAACCAAAGGTAGAAGATTTTACCCAAAAGTGAATCAAGCCCTTTGAATCAGGGATCAAGACCCTCTGAATCAATGGTCACCTTGAAACAATAATCACTATACTTGTGAAAAATGGCCATTTTTGTAGCTCATTTTTTAATATTTAAATTGTTTATCCTGGTGAAATTTTCATGGAGTGAGATATGACTCTAAATTTATTTTACCACATTTAAGTGCATATCTTATTTTGATTATAGGTGATTTATGGAGACAAAAATGGGGAGAATTCTATAAGAAGATATGACATCTAAGATCTTTCCATTCTCTTTCTAAATAAAGTTTAGTTCCTTTGCTTATGTATAAAACTTAAATTGATAATTTGATCATTTTAAATTGATATTTGTATATCCCCAGCATGTACCACAGAGTCTGGCACACAGTAAGCATTTACTAAATGTTTGTTTAAAGAACAGCAATTTTGTAACCAGAATCAATAGTGAAAGACTAAGCTACTCTAGTCAATGCAATGTTCCATGACAATTCCAAAGGATTCATGACCAAAAATGCTAGCCACCTTCAGAGAGAGAATTGATGAACTATGAGTTAGGTTGAAGTATACTTTTTTCTCATTTTTCTTTTTCTTACTTCTCCCTCCTTGCTCCCCATTATAACTAATGTGGAAACATATTTTACATGACTTCATATGTATAACATCATATTTCTTGCCTTCTCAATGGGGGTTTCAAGAAAGGAAAGAGAATTTAAAACTAAAAATAATTTTTAAATAAAAAATTCATAATTAAATTAACAAAATAAAATAAAATTTAAAATCAATGACATCAAAAATGCTTGTTTACTGACTAGCTATACAATTGAAGGTTATCCCCATCAAATATTTATCATGAAAGAATATACATTCATCATATATATTTATTCCAATGATGCTGCTCAAATCATTTTTAGATTCCTTCTTTTGAAACTGCCATCAGGGCCAAAGGAGAAAAGCAAGTTCAATTGTTTGTAAATATTTGTAAATATTTCAAAGGAAATCAAGAATAAGAACTGTTTTAAATATTTAAACTAGGATTTCCTAACAGATTAATCTTTCCTAAGAAGTAGCCATGGCTTGAAGCTATCTGAAATTGCTGACCCTAGACCTTTTAGGAAGTTTCAAGATGACTCCTTGTTGAAAATGCAAGGGAAGGGGAGAGGGGAAAGGGGTTTGGGAGAAGAGATTTGACCAAAAGTAGAGAACACTGGATAGGTGTGGAAACCATCCAGCTTCAGATCTGGTCTAAACTTTGAAGTGAGAAGGATTAAATGTGGAAATTTGATCTTAAAGCCTTTCCCCTAGAATGATACCAATTATAAGGAGCAATTCTTCACATTGTAGAAAGGCACAGAAACTGGATTCAGGAATTTGAATTTGAATGCCACTTCTGTTATTTATTACCTGGTAAGTCACTCCAACATTCTATGCTTCTGCAAAATATGGGGGTTGGATGAGATTTAAGGACCCCCCCCATAGGTCTGAATTTGCAATCCTATGGTCCTGTGATCCCTTATTAAGATTCAAAAGAACAGAATGGCAAATTACTGAGTTCCCTGTAGTCTCCTATATTATTACTCTGGTCACTAGAGATTTTCCAAGATAACGAGGCTCAGAAATCTGAGCATTAGTAACATGAGCATGACTTTCAATAAGTATCTACAAGTCCCATTGCGTATGTCTAGGCAAGTAGGGCACTTTATAGTACAAAAAGCTAAGATGAGCTCACAGGATTTAGAGAAAAAGAGAATTTAGATCTCGGTAATCCAACTTCTTTTTACTGAAGGCAAAAGAGTTTAAGTGATTTGCCCAAAGATAAATAAGGTATGAAGAAGCAAAGACATGATTGAAATACAGTTTCTTTTGTACAAGGCTCTCAGTGTGATAAAGTTGATCTGTACTTCCTTTGCTTCCTGCTAGAGGGTATAAGGGTTCTCATTGTTCACACAAAACTCCTCCTTTTAAGACCAATCAATAAACACTTAATAAGAGCTTACTACAGGTCAGAAACTCTGCTAAAAGCTGGGGATACTAAGAAAAAGAAAAATAATCCCTGTCCCAAGGAGTTTATATTTTAGTGGAAAACAAGATACATAGAAAGTAGTGTTGGTAGATTAGTAGATATGAGGAAGGAGGAGAGTCCTCCTGTAGAGGCAGACACTTGAGTTGAGTCATGAATGAAGCCAGGGATTCTATGAGCCAGTGGTAAGGAGAGCAATCCATGCGTGAATCACCTCAGCATCTCCAGGGATCTGGGAAGCAACCCAAACTTTCAGTAAGCAAACATCTCAGATATTAATCTAGGCTTAAAATGAAGGCTACAGACTCTCTTAGGACTCTTCCAGGACTTTGTGATATGGAAAAGAACTTGGCTCTGAAAAACAAAACAAAACAAATCCTAGTTGAACCAGAAAATGATACTGGTCACAATCTTGATCCTTTTTGACAGGAAGGAACCGTTCATTCTGGAAGTTTTATGGATACACCCAACTAGGATAATTACTGAGAAAACCCCAAACTCTCCCTCTTCTCCACCTCTCCCAATAGTTACTGACATTTTTATTTTATTGTATTACACTGTATTGTATTACAATCTTGTTTATATAGAAATGTGTGGATTTGTGTATTTAACCAATCAAAAACCAGTCAAGTTCTCTCTGATAAATCTAAAATTCCTTGGATTTGATGTTTCTTGAGTACTAATCATGTGACCTTGGCATAATGACATCATTGACGAAGATTAACCAAAAAAAAAAGACAAAGATGTTTAACAAAAGAGACAAAAATGCTTAATTGTTTACAGTTATTTTAACTCTTGGCATAGAACCATAGACAAATAAACAGTATGTAATAAGAAAATAATATATAATAAAATATCTTCTGAGCAGCTGTTATGTCCACCAGTCTCCTAGATCCTGGAAATTACCAGACTATGGAGAAGATACTATGAACTTGGGAATTTTAGGAAACACCCAGTTCAGTCTTCTGAATGAGCAAAGGAATATAGACTATACAAAACAGTGTCAAGGTAAGTAAGGTTCATATAGTCTAGGTACCAATCTCCACCTTGTGGGACACTTTTATGCTTCTACTCTTACATCACTTCCTCTACCATTCAACTTCATTACTCTCACCTCCTCCCCCCAACCCCTCAGTTAGAGAGAGTGGAAGGTTAGTCAAATACCATCATTACATAAATATTATCTCTGAAGCTGCTACTACTTCAAGCCACACAAATAAGCACATGGAGGTTGAGAGTTGAGAGTGGGGAGCAGCAGTGGCAATGAAAAGAAAAGAAAACATGTAAGGTTTACTATTCTAAACAAATAATAAATGTTTACGGACTACAAGCACTGATGAAACCAGATTTTCTTGGTGACTACACTGCTCCCTGAGTCTAAGATGCTTTTAAAGATACTTTGATTCTTTAAGGAATCCTGGTGGTTTTTAGAACTATTTTCTTCTCACAATGAGAATTTAATTATAATGAAAGTTGATGGTTATGCAGATCTTGTATCCTAAAAAATAATTTTCTACATAAAGCAAGTATGAAATATAAACTAGTAAGCCATTTGGCCCAGCTGGCAAGTTTGGTGAATCATTCTCGGATCTGGCCAGGAGAAATAGATAGAAGAAAACAATAATTAACAATAACAATGATCATATTTAGCATTTATATTGCTCATTAAGATTTCCAATTTGCTTTTACAAATATATGCCCAAAACAATCTTGGTTTATGGGAATTTTTGTTTTCTTTTCATCCCTCCTACAACTTTTAATATTAACTACATGTGTGACAAAACCTATCCCATGAGATGTGTAAATTTACTTATAATCTTAAACATTCTTTAGATAAAAAGTTAAAGAAAGACTACCAATTGTCTTCAACTCCTTGAGGCATATAAATTCCTTCTTCATCTTTTGATCTATTTGTGAATTTACTAAATGTAGTTTAATCTGTAACCTGACTTGTTTTACCTATAGAGGTTATTTGAGGTATGTTTTCTTAAAAATGTATGAGATTATTACCCCCATTTAGCTAAATTTATTCAATTTATATGATATTAAAGGAAGTATAGGATTAAAGATATATCTTCTCTTTAATTTTTATCATCTGAAAAGGAATGTACAAGATTGCATTTTGTGAAAAAAATCAATAAAAAATAAATTAAAAAAAGAAAAAATCATTGTCATTCTGTCTATAAGAGGACTTCTCAGAATACTAATGATTATTTAGGTTTTCTTTGAGGACTGAATATACACTTGAGTTTAATAATGAAACATAAATTTTAGCTTCTATAATTTCTGTGATAAATATATTGTCACAGCAGTTATATACCACATGAACTCAAAGAGGAGATATTTTTTCTGGCAAGGTAGATACTATTATTTTTCCATTTTACAGGTGAAAAATGAGGCAGACAAAAGTTATGTGACCAGCCTACAGCTCAGAGCTAGTAAATGTCTAAAGTTCAACACTCAAATCCAGGGGTCTATTCCCTGAGTCACTTGGATAAACCAATATCCAAAATCAAAATATCAATATTAGCAAGTTGGCCATCCCAAAGAACTTTTTTTGTATGCTCTTAACTGAGGACTCCAAGATAAAAAAGCAATAGTCAGTCAGCAGGTGACCCACCAAAGTAATTTTCCAGTGAAATAATAGATGAGGTTTTCATGACTTAACATATTGCATATAAATAAATCAAGAACAAACATATTGAGCCTATCTATACTCTGTTTTCAGCATCATGAGAAAAACAGAAGTGGCAGAAATATATAATCCCTGCCTTCAAAGAACAAATAATTCAGTTGAGTAGATAAGACCTTCATACATGAAACAATGATGAATAATACCAACTATGGCATAATTAAGTGGTAAATCATAAGGGGCAGATCATAAATTCAATGGACCTTTCACAGTACTTCTTCTTCTTGACCTCTCTAGAGCATTTGACACAAATTTTCAACCTCTTTGCAGTATGCTTGTCATCTTAGTAAGACTTCCATGTCCCAGTCCTTTTCCTAAGTATGTATAGAACCCATTTTTCTCAGTCTCCTTTGCAAGATCAACATCTATGCCATGCCTCTTATGGTCGCTTCCTTTTGCCTCTAAATTAAACGATGAACTCCTTTCTTAGGAATTCAAAGCTCCTTTATAATGTAATTCCAAACTATTTTTTCAAGATAATTATACATTATTCCTCCTGACACAGGCACCATTACAGCCTAACTGGCCTCCTTACTGTTCCCCATTGGTAACAACTCATCTATTATTTCTGAACTTTACATAGACTATCCATCATTCCTGGAATACTCTCCCTATCACACTTCTGCTTCTTGGAACCTGTTCTCCCTTCAAGCCCAGCAGGTTAAATTGCTATCTCATTTAAGAAGCTTTTCCTGAAATTCTACCTAACATATTTTTAGATAAGGGAAGAATTTATCACCAAATGAGAAAAAGAGATTTATAGGGGTGGCTAGGTGGCGAAGTGGATAAAGCACTGGCCTTGGAGTCAGGAGTACCTGGGTTCAAATCCGGTTTCAGACACTTTATAATTACCTAGCTGTGTGGCCTTGGGCAAGCCACTTAACCCCATTTGCCTTGCAAAAAAAAAACCCCTAAAAAAATTTAAAAAAATTTAAAAAGAGATTTATAGACTCTAAAATGGATAATGCTGAAAACATTAAATTTAAGACTTTGCACAAACAAGACCAATGCAGCCAAGATTAGAAGGAGAGCAGAAAATGGTGGGGGGGGGGGGGGGATTTCAGCAAGTTTCCCTAATAAAGGTCTCATTTCTTAAATGTATAGAGAACTGAGTCAAATTTCTAAGAATAAAAGTCATTGTCTGATTGATAAGTGTCAAAAAATATGAACAGGCACTTGTCAGAAGAAGAAATCAAAGTTATCTATAATTATATGAAAAAATATTCTAATCACTATTGATTCCACTAATATGGAAAACAATTCCTGTCTATCAAATTGGCTGATGACAGAAAAGGAAAATGACATTTGTTGGAAGGGATATGTAAAAATTGGGGTACTAGTGCATATTATTCATTAATGGAGTTTTGGACTTGTTCAGGGCTGTCCAAAATGAGACCCACAGGAGGGAAAATATGTAGCTGCCTGTGGGTTTACTAAATGCTTTAGTAAATAAAGCCTAGCTATCACTAAAATGGCAAATCAACATATATATTGTCTGTTGTTTCAATAAAAACTTTTAAAAGTGATGTTGGACAGCTGGACTAGTTTAACCTTTCTGGAGAACAATTTGGAACTATGTGCAAAGGGCTAAAAAAGTGTGCATTCTCTTTGACCTAGAAATACCATTACTAGATCTGTATTCTAACCAAAGAGATCAAAGAAAAAGGGAAAGGATCAATCTGTTCAAAAATATTATAGCAGCTCTTTTTGCGCTGTCAAAGAATTGGAAATCAAAGGGATGTCCATAAATAGGGGAATGGTTGAACAAGGTATGATAAATAAATGTAATGGAATACTATCGTGTTAAAAGAAATAACAAGGAGGATACTTTCAGAAAAACCTGGGATAACTTATTTGAATTAATGCAAAATGAACAAAATCAGAAGAACACTGTATATACTAACAGCATTATTTTATGATGCTCAATTGTCAATGACTTAGTTATTCCAGCAGTGTAGTGAACCTAGACAATTCTATTCATTCCCAATCAATGCAGATTGAAGTATATTATTTTTAACTTTCTTTTTTTCTTTCTTTTGTATAACATGGCTAATATGGAAATATTTTGTATGATTGTAGATGTATGACTAAGATTACATCTCTTATCTTCTCAATGGATAGGAGAGAATTTGAAACTAAAAAAAATTTAAATGAATATTAAAAATAAATAAATGTTTCTTTTAAAAAGAAGAGGAAAAGGAGAAAGTGTCTCCTGATTTCCTCACTTGCTAGTGCTTCTCTCTTCCCAATCACTGTGTATTTATTTTATTCATATCCTGCATTTGCTTATATTGGATATGTTGTAACTGATTTGCAAGAATGTAGAGGACAAGAACCATCTCAGCTTTGCATTTGTATGTCCAGAACCTAGTCCAGTGATGGGTATAAGGTAGTTAGTTAATAAATGGCTTATTGGCCAATTGATTAATTAGAGGTTTAGAAAACTACTCACCTTAGTTTCTGGAATAAAGTTACATTTTTAAAGAATCTAATTCACCAGGTATTTTTTATATCACAAATGGGAATTTTGAAGTATACAACAGCTTAAGCTTTTGAAAAATACCTGTTCCATTCCAATTAAGTTATTCATAGTTCTTTTCTTTATGTTATTTTTTTCATACTCTGCTCTTTTCCCATTCTTGTTTGTGGAAAACTATAAACTGGCCTGATTCTCAGAGGAGAAATAAATAACTGTGCCAATAAAACATTTCAAAGAATGTATAAATAGGCAGACACTACTAACCTGCTGTGTTCAATGCAAAATATGTCAAATCTGTCTCTTGAGATGATAGTTTTTCATTCAGGCTTGATTAATTTTTATCAAAACAGAGAGGGGAAAATATTATATTATCTATTAAAGTCCACAGAAAGCATTAAATTTGTCCAGCATCAGATTCCAAGCTCCACAAAAGTCCTCTTCCATATTGGTTTAGAGGTGACTCTTGGTTTTCAAAGGCTATCTCAAGAGAACACAAGTTCTGGCTGTTCCTATCATTCTGAAAAGACTCTGAACAGAGTACAAATATCAGATTTTATCAGCTGTCTTGGGACCAATGAAGCCAAATAAAAGGTGGTTAATGACCACAAGGTTGGGCATTAAATCCTTGACCCTGGTGACTCATAATACAGAGAAAAATACAAAATTTGCCTTGGCCTTATAAAACCACATAACATTTCCAAAAAAGAATTTACTAAAATACTGGAAAGAAAGCAGAAGGTACTAAAAGTCACATACATATCAAATTACGAAATGTCTTTCTGTTCTTTCCCCCTCATTAGGTGGCTAAAATGCAGGGTCTTTCATATTCAGTTTTATAAAGATGAATTCTCTATGCAACTGGTTTCCCAGTTTAGCAATGGAAGGGTGAAATTCCTAAGATAGACTTGGTGACTCTCCCTTCAAAGTTCCCTTAATCCCTTAGAACCAGCCAATGTCAGGTTCAATTATATCCTGCCTTTTGGGCCAAGCCCTGAGAGGGATCTAGCTTTAGTTACTTTTGGATAAGTTAGTGAGCCTCCCTTATTAACCACCATGCCGATAGATTTTAGAAGAAATCTAGTCCAAATCTAGCATTGACGTTGCTGGAGTTTTATTATTTTAGTATTTACTGTTACTACTTTGTGCATGCAAATTGTATGCATGCACAATGCACACACACAATCTCTATTCAAACAAAGGTAGGATTTGAACTCAGGTCATCCCACTCCAAAATCAGTAGTGTTCTTTTCATCCTATTATAATGCCCCTACTTTATGTACTATGTGAAGAAGCAGGAGTGTCAAGCAAGATGAAGAGGGGAACTTCTTTTCAACATGCAAGACCAGATACATTCAAAAGAATCCTGCTATGGAGGACATGAAATGTTAAGGCTACCTAGGATTCACTCTATGAAGACATTAGCAATTACTGACCCCTATGACCTCTACTGACTTCGACTTTCTCTTCTCTATAAAATCTTTATAAGAATGTTCTCATTAAATGTGAGAGCAGCAAGGAGGTGCAGCAGATAGTGCTGATTCTGAAATTAGGGAGACCTCATTTTCTGCATTTAAATTCAGCCCCAGATGCTTACTAGCTGTGTAACTCCAAACAAGTCATGTGATCACTGTCTGTCTCAGCCTCTCAATGGTCAAATTGTAACAATAAAAGAAATGGAACAATGATATTTCTAATGCACATAGCATAGTCCCACAGGAGGAGTTTAATAAATGCTCATTCCTTTTTTCCCTTTATCAATACACATACATGTACAAATGTGCAATACACACATGTGTGGCATGCATACCATATGGATATATCCACATGTACACATATTATACATAAGCATGCATACACATATACAATAATCTACATATGTTCCTTAGCATACTGTTCATGATATAAAATAAACATGCATATGTGTATATGTGGACAACATATACACACACATGCAAATACCCATGAATAATATATCACACACAAATGCCATTTGTGTTCATGTGACACATGTGTGTACAGAGCACATGTCTCTGCATGTGATGTATTGCACCATGTGTCCATATACCCATGCATATAATGCTGCATATGCATGCACCTAATTTGTGTACCTATGTATGCATGTATATCTCTGCACATGTAACATGCATGTATACATGAAACATAACATGTTTCAGTAAATACAGGGACAATATTGTTCAGAAGACTATACCTCTATAGACACACTGTTTAAAATGTCTAAAATGCTGAGAATAATAGACTCCAGGGTGGTTGTTGTCTGTTGATTTTTTTAAAAGCATTTTACTAAGTACAACAAAATGAAGATTTATGTCTGCCTCAAACAGGGTTTGTGCCATGCATATATCAAAACCATATAAGATTTTATGGTAGTAACCATTACAGAGAAAACAGCTCAGTCATCTGCTGAGCATAAAAAGGAGAAGCATGAGTCCATGCAGGAATTTGTAGGTGTCATAGAAAACATTTGTTTCAAAGTCTAAAATAGAAAGGAATTTCTTGCCAATAGTGATATTTTTCACATATTCAAAATCACAGATAATATTATATCAAACCCCAAAATACTGCAAAGTCTCATCAAAGAAAGAATATCCCTTTAAAAAATCAGTCAAAATCATAATGTAACAGAAAGGTAATATATTTTTTTAAAAATTGTACAGACTATGTCATGCATTTGAATGAGAAACCCACTAAGACAGTCCAATAATATCATACAAAGTATGATAAAAACATATTTTATGTGATACCGAAAGACTACCTTAATGGGTTTTTTATTCAAACTTCTGATGTGTGCGTGTGTGTGTGTGTGTGTGTGTGTGTGTGTGTGTGTGTATGTGTATGGGTGAGTGTGTGTGTGTGTGTGTGTGTGTGTACTTATACAAAGTATATACATATCTATTTATCTATCTAAAGCTACATTTATTTGTACTAGATTTGTCCTGGACCCACTAAAAATCCACAAGGGTAGGGACTGTCCATTGTCTCTTTTTGTATTCCTATCATTTACCATTATGACTGGCACATCATATATGAGCTTAAGTTTCATTGATTGATTGATTAGACCTCTGGTAGTACTAAAATAGGGAAGTGACTATGAGAAAACAACCATAACTGGAAAGAAAGTCAATATTACAGACAAAGAAAAATATAAAGCTAACTCTCACAACCTAAAATGTGAATGAATTAAACTATCCTGCAAAATGAAAAAAGAGTAGCAGATTAAATAAGAAAACAAGTGTTTTAATTTGTTTCTTCCATGAAGCACACTTAAAAAACAAATAAATACATAAAATAAAACTGAGGGAATGGGGAAAATATATTAGGCATTGATATCTGAGCTTCAAGAAAACATAGTCTATATTGCAATAGTTACAGACCACTTCACTATCTCTCAGTTTTGAAAAAGGTATTTTACAAAAGTAACATATGGAACTGAATAAATTTCTGGAGAAATTAGAATTTTAAAATGTAAAACTTCTTCTAAAGGGGACAGCAAAAGAATATACATATTTCTCTGCACCATATGGAACATCTACAAAAACTTGCCATGTACTAGGGCACAGAAATATTGCAAACAAATGTAAAAAATCAGAAATAGTTAACATATTCTTTATCATTATAAGTTCCTGATTCAGAGACTACAAACAAAAAACTGCAGATCTAAATGGAGATCTAACAATGAAATAGCATTAAAAACAATGGATAGCTATGTAAAAGAAAATGCTAATGATGAAACATTCCAAAATTCCTGAGAAGCAATGAAAGCAATCCTTAGTGAGGGGTGGGAGGAAGAAGTATATTCTTTATCTCATACACTAATGAAAAAGAAAGAGAATTAATTAACTGAATGTGCATTTAAAAAAATAGAAAATCTACAAATAAATCTAAAATAAGAAAAAAGACTAAAAGTTAGAAAACAAATAAATAAATAAATAAAATGTATAATAAATAGAGAAATTGGGAAAACCTAGAAATGATTAATAAAATTAAAAACATTCTTGAAAAGATTGCTAAAATTGATAAACCCTTTGCCAATCTGATTAAAAAGAGCAAAAAATTAAATCAATAAAATAGCAAAGGACAGTTTTGTGGTGCAGTGGATAGAGCACTGGACCTGGAATCAGGAGGACCTGAGTTCAAATTCAGCCTCAGACAATAATTACCTAATTGTATGACCTTGGGCAAGTCACTTAACCCCATTGCCTTACAAAAAAGAAAAGAAAAATTAAAATAAAATAGCAAACAAGCAAGATGAAATCACAGCAAAGTCAGTAGAAAGAACTAGAACATATTATACACATATACTAAAAAAATGCTAACAATGTTAAATCTTAACAGAAGGACTAGATAGGAATATAGGAATATCTTTAAATTTGTATACTATCAAAACTACCAGAAGACCAGATAGAGATTTCAAATAACCCAATTTCAGTAAAGGAAATAGATCTAATTATAAAGGAACTACCAAAGAAAAAAAAAATTCTTGGTCCTGATGAGTTCACAGAAAAATTCTATCTAATTTTTGAAGAACAATATCTGTGCTTATAAATAATTCTCAAAAATTGAGGGGGGGGGGGGGGAGAACCATACCAGAATCATTTTATAAGACAAATATAGTACTCATACCTAAACCAGAAAACGATAAAATTTGGAAAGATTTCTATAGCCCAATATCATTAATGAACATTGACTCAAAATTTTTAAAGAAAATCTTCCCAATATACAACTATTATCCAAGAAATTACTATTCATTATGATTAAATGGGATTTATGCCAGGGATGCTAGGATGGTTCTGTATTAAATATTAATACTTCCTAATACCATATAATCATCTCAATAGATAAGAAAAAATTTCTGAAAAAATACAATATTATTTTATGCTATTTATGTAAAAAGAAAAACTGCAAAATATGAGCATAGATGACCCTTTTAATATTACTAAAAGCTTCTATCCACAGTTTAAAACAAGCACAATATATAATGGGAATACATTAGAAGTCTTTTTTTAAAATTTTATTTATTTAAGGCAATGGGATTAAGTACTTGCCCAGGACCAGTACTCTATCCACTATGCCACCTAGCTGCCCCTAGAAGTCTTTTCAATAAATATGGAAGCAAAGCAAATAATCTTTCCCTAAAAATAGGTAAAATAATACTATCCCTGTTTTCAGATGACATGATGGTTTACTTGGAAAATCCCAGGGAATCAGAAAAAATACTCATTGAAATAATAACTGCATCAAAGTGTCAGGTTACAAAATAAATCCTCAAAAAAATCAACAGCATCTCTTTATTATGTTAACAAAACATAAGAATCAATCATAAAAAGGGAACTCCCATTGCAAATAACTATAAAATGCATAAAATATCTGGAGATCAACCTTCCAAAGCACACAAAAGTCTATTTAGATTCAATTACTCCTTAAAGAAATAAAGAACAAACTAAATAGTTGGAGAAATATTTAATCCTCATGGGTAGACTGTATCAATATAATATAAATGATAACATTACCAAAATCAATCTACACTTTAACACTAGACTAATCAAAATACCATAGGGATACTTTTTAGAACTTGTTAAAAAATCATAACAGAATTCATTAGAAAAAAAGATCTAGAATATCAAGGGAAATGATAAAAAAAATTAAGAATGAAGGGGGAATAGTACATCTGGTCCTCAAATTATATTATAAAACAACACTTATCAAAACCATCAGGTATCAGTTAAATAGCAGAGTGACAAACCAATAGAACAGAGAAGAAAAGGGAAATTCAGAAACAATAAATTACCTAGGGAAAATTCTCTCTATGATAAAAACTGCTAGGAAAAGTAGAAAGCAGTGATAGAAATTAGGCTCTGACCAACACCTTACACCATATGTCACAATACATTCTAATTGGATTCATGATCTTAACATTAAAGATCATACTATAAAACAACTAGAAGAAAAACAGATCATATACCTCTCACAGTTATGGGTTATTAATCAGTTATTAATCAAATAATAGATAGAGGCAATTATAAAAGATAAACTGGAAACTTTTAATTACTTGAAACAGAAAAGTTTCTACAAAGGCAAAAGTAACAAATGTAAGATATAAAGGAAAAAGTCAAATTAGAGGAAAAAATTTTGTATCAAATTTCTCTGATAATTAGTAACTTGTATCTGTGGGTATATATGTGTGTATATATATATATATATATATATAATGCATATGTACAAATATGTATAGGTATTTTCATTATTTATTTATTTGAATTAATTGTTATTTCCCATTTATCTATTTACCCTCTAATTTTAATATCATTTCTTCTGCTTTTATTTTAAGGTTATTTGTTGATTTTCTAATTTTTAAAACATATTAATTCATATATAAATGTATGTATATATAATCATGTTCTATATGTTTATACATATATGTGAGCATACATATCTATATCTATATCCATATCCATATCTATATCTATATCTAATAGCCACAGTCAAAGGATATGAACAAACAGTTCTCTAAAAAGCTGGAAAGTATTCACATGGAGAAAAAAATGCTACAAATCTCAGAAAAATGTACATCAAGCAATGCTGAGATTTCCTCTCATGTACTATAAATTGGCAAAAATGAAAAAAATGGCAAAAGTCAATGAAATGGCATAACCCTTTTGGAAAGCATTATAGAATTATGTAAATAAAATGACTAAAATGTCCATACCTTTGACCAGAGACTCCCTTATTGGGTTTATACCATCAATATAAGGAAGTCATCAATAAGTCAAAAAAAATTCCCCATATACTCCAAAATATTCATAGGAGCATTTTTTAAGATAGCTAAGAAGTCATTATAGCTAGATGGCACAGTGCATAGAGCACTGGATCTGTAATCAGGAAGATTTAAATTCAAATCCAGCCTCAAAACACTTATTAGCTATATGACCCTGAGGAAGTCACTTAATCTCTGTTTGACTTAATCCATTGTAGAAGCAAATGGCAAATCACTACAGTGTCTTTGTCAAGAAAACCAATACAGGGTCCCAAACAATGGAACATAATTACATGACTGAACAACCACAAAAGCATCCATCAATTGAGGACTAGCTAAACAAATTGTGGTTCATTAATGTACTAGATTGCTACTATGTTAATGAGGTGTCAGATGAATACAGAGAAATATGGAAAGATCTATATGAATTGATGCAGAGTGAAGTAAACAGAAACAGGACAATATAAATAGTAACCATAATGATATAAATAGAAAGAACATAGACACAACAAAAAAATCAAAAGTAAAAGTAGGGGCAGCTAGGTGGCACAGTGGATAGAGCACCAACCCTAGAATCAGGAGTACCTGAGTTCAAATCCGGCCTCAGAAACTTAATAATTATTTAGCTGTATGGCCTTAGGCAAGCTACTTAACCCCATTACCTTGAAAAAACTAAAAAACTAAAAATAAAAAAGTAAAAGTAACAAAATAATAACTTTTAAGTGGGACTTGAATGACGAGATAGGAGAAGACATCATCAGTACACATCAGTACAGCTCTTTAATGGAGGTGGGAGATTCACAAGAGGTTACACACTTCATATGTTTTTTGGTTGTTCTCAATGTATTGATCCGTTTTGCTGATTTATCATATGAGATGACTAAGAGGACATGGGATTAAGATCTATGGGATACTATGGTGATATAAGAAATAGAAATTATCGACAAAAAAGTATTTAAATTAGAAAAAGTATGAAAAATGGGTTAAAATGGCAGAAGATTAGAAGGGATAGAGGGAATGCCATAATAGAAAGTGCCCACTTTGATGAGATCATATCACATTCTGAGCATCATATTATCCAAATTCAAGCCTTTTGCTTTAAACAGAATTCTGAAAAGTCCTTAAAAATTCTTTGTATCTTTGCCATGCCTGACAACTAGCACAAAATAGATTTAAAAAAAAAAAGAATTCAGTATGGGACCATGGAAAGAGTAGCAGTTTTTAAGTCTGATGATTTACATTTGAGTTCCAAGCTTTCTACTTATTCCTTTTCATTCTTGGGCAAATCACTTAGCCTATCAGATTTGTATAATGCTTGGGGTGCAGTGAATAGAGCACTAGCCTTGGAGTCAGAAAAACAGAAGTTTGAATCCAGCCTCAGACACTTGACATGCACTAGGTGTGTGACCCTTAGGTAAGTCACTTAACCCTGATAGCCTCTCATCCAGGGCCATCTCTAGTCATCTTGATTCATATCTAGTCACTGGACCCAGATGGCTCTGGAGGAGAAAGTGAGGCTGACACACAGCCTCCCCCTCACTCAAATCCAATTCATATGTTTGTCATGGCATCACTTCTCTGATGTTATAGTCTTCAGGAATGAAGGACAAACATCTACTTAATCTCTTACACACAGCCTTGGTTTCTTTATTTATAAAATGAGGGAGTTTGATTTTTAAAGGTCTTGAGGGTACTTTCCATTTCTAAAGCATTGGTACTATGAAATTGTGGCTACATTTGCCTTTACTCTTTCTCAGACAAGTAAAACTTGTAAATCTCTAGCTAAATGATGAATTGCAAAGTCAGGGCATGAAGTTTTCCTTCCAGCACTGCTAATGACTAAAGCTTCCCTCTTCTTTGATTTCTTATCAATTCACTTTATTCATCTTAAAAATGCATCCAAACTTCATTGAAAATCATACACTATAGTGCATCATGCAGACCCCTCCAAGTTCATTTCTCAAAATCCACTTTTTTCAAGATGTCATACACAGTGCTCCATGAGCCTCTCCATATATCTTTCCAATTACTTTTTTCACTACATCTAATTATGAACCCTCTGCTTCTGGGTGAGTATCTTTTCTGTCTACTGTATATACTGTACCCTTCCAGGCTATTGCTCAGGTTACTCCCTATGCTTAGAATGCCCATTCCACTCTTTTCTGCCTGTCCAAATATTACTTACAAGGTCTGGTTCAATTTATTTTAGAAATGTTTTATTTCCTATAATTACTTGGGATTCAGGATAATCCTTTCTGTAAATTTTGGCTAATTAAAAGACAGTCTTAATATTAACCTCAACTGAACAAAATGTGCCCCATAGAGTGTAAAAATTTACTTAAGAGTCTTAAGCATTCCTTAAATAAGAAGTCAGAGGAAGAAATTCAACTGTCCCTGATTCCTTGGCTACATGTAAATCCTCCCATTCAATGAATCTAATTGTGAATGTTCTAACTGTAGCCGAACTTGTAACCTGATTTTCAAGTTTACCTGCTGGTTGATAAAATTTGTCAAAGATATGTGAGGGTAAAATGAGATTATGACTCTGTAAACTACATTTGTTCATTAAAGGAAATATGGGATTATGGATCTATCTTTTCTTCAACTTTTGTGTACATTGATTGCAATATAAGAACTATTTCTCTGTCAATATTATGTATGTTTACTTATAAGAAGGATTGTCAGATATGTGTCTTATTGTTTTCAAGTTTTTCTCGGAGTCTTGAATCTATGCCTGAGGAAAATAATAAAACTCAGATTTTGCTTCCATAGTTTCTGCAGTGTGGTAATAGTAAATTTAGCAGTGATTACTTACCACATGAATTCATAGAGGAGATACTTCTCCCATAACAAATTCCCCTTCTTCTCTACAGCCTTCCAGTTACTCAAATATATATATATATATTCTTTTCTCCCTCTGGCAGAAAAAGTTCTAGATGTAGAATGAAAAGAGAGTCAGCCAGCAGCCAATAGGCATTTATTAGTGCCTGCTATATTTCAAGAACTATAATTGTCTCTTTTTGTATCCCTAGCACTTAACAGTATGTGACTTAATAAATGTCTGAGTGACCAAGACAAAAGGGAAACAGTTCTTCCTTTTAAACAGGTCATGATATTCTATCAGGAAAGATTGCATGTCCTTATCTAAAGATAGAAAATAAATACAAGGTAAGTTTTTTTAGAATGTAGGGTTACTAGTAGTTGGAGTTGATCAGGAAAAATTTCATATAGAAAGTGACATTTGAAGAAGTGGCAATTTGTGAAAGACTAAGAACCAAACATAAGGGTGTGTAGTTGACATCAAAGGCACTATGGAGTCATTGGAGTTTATTGAGTTTAAGAGTGATCTTATTAGACCTGGACTTTAGGAAAACACTTGCCAAAATAGCAGGGTGGTTGCCTGAGATGTTTTGGGGATAGAAACAGTAATATCTGGCAACTTACTGAATATGTTAGGGAACAGAGAAAGAAGATAGAGACTTAAATCACTGAGGTTATTCAATGGATGTTATTACCATGGACAGAAATAGGAAAATTTGAAGGAAGGTTAAGTTTTGGATCAAAGAATTAACTCATTTACTCATTCCAATTTGAACTTGTAAAATGGAAAGAATACCTACAGGAGCTACCTCAGAAGGTTGTCACATAAAATAAAACACATAAGACTGCAAATCACTATATGAATGCTAACTGTTATTTGCATTAATATTATTAGTTATTAAACTCACTTGGATGCTTAAAGCTACTTTGCATTATTACTTAGCTCTTTTATATGGTCAAGCCTCAGTTTCCTTAACAATAAAAAGAAGGTGGAGCCACGATGATGGCATGAAGGCAAGATTTCCCTGAAACTCATTCCCCCCAAAAACTCCAAAAGCCATCAAATTATGACTCTAACCACAATTTAGAGGGACAGAACCCACAGAAAGACCAAGTGATACAATTTCCCAATCCAAGACAATTTAGAAGTTCCTGGGAAAGGTGTGTTTCACCAGGACCGGGAGTTGGAAAAAAGTCGTGGCTTCAGTGCAGCCCAGAGATTACCAGGAACAGCTTGAAGGGGTGGTGAGAGACCTTTGCTGCACCAGAGGGCAGGAGCACCAGCCTCAGAAACAGCCCTGCAGTGAGAACCTTCAGGGAGTATTGGGGAAGCCAGCCTGCAGCCCACAGGGGAGATTGCAGAATTCTCTCTGCTCTCCCTGGGTCAGGACTCAGCTGTTTGTCCACATTCAGATCCAGGTTGCAGTTTGGGTTTCCATACAAAGATAGCTGAGCAGGGATCCTCCTCACAGCTCTAGGGCAGAGGGGAGCACCTTCATCATCTACATATCAAAGCACAGGCAAGAAAACATAAGACCTTGACAAAATAAAGGTCCCAGTGGGGTGTCCCAACCCCCCTCCAAAAGACTTGGAAATGTGGTAAATTAGTCTTAAGCTGAGGAAATGAGCAAACAAAAGGAAAAAGTTGAATATGATCATAGAAAATTACTTTGGTCCCATGGAAGATTCAGAAGACAACAAACTTGAAACTTCTGTATACAAAGCCTCTAAGAGAAATAGTAAGTGGGCTCAGGCTATGGATGAGCTCAAAAAAGACTTTGAAAAAGCAATTAAGGGAGGTGGGGGGAAAGTTGGGAGGAGAAATGAGAACAATGCAGATAAATCATTAAAAACCAAATCAGAAATTTGGTGAAAGAAATACAAAAAATACTGAAGAAAATAATATGTTAAAAACCAGTTTAAGCCAAATGGAAAAAGCAACACAAAAGGCAAATGAGGAGAGTGTCTTAAAAAGCAGAATTAGCCAGCTGCAAAAGGAGATAAAAAAGCTCTCTGAAGAAAACAACTCCTTCAAATGCAGAATGGAACTAAAGAAAGCTAATGACTTTGCAAGAAATCAGGAAAAAAATAAAACTCTTCCAAAAAAGCCAAAAATTAGAGGAAAGCATGAAATATCTCATTGGAAAAACAACCAACACCGAAAACAGATTAAGAAGAAATAATTTAAAAATTACTGGGCTCCCTAAGTAATGACCAGGAAAAGAGCCTAGACTTCATTTTTCAAGAAATAATACAGTAAAATTGCCCTGAGATCCTAGAAACAGAGGGTAAAATAGAAATCAAGGGAATTCACTGGTCACCTCTGGAAAGAGATCCCGAAAGAAAACCTTCCAGGAACATTATAGCCAAATTCCAAAACTCCCAAATCAAAGAGAAAATACTAAAAGCTGCCATAACAAACATTTCAATTACTGTGGCTCCATAGTCATATAGTCAGGATTACACAGGATCTGGCAGCATCTACATTAAGGACCCATAGAGATTGGAATACGATATTCCAGAAGGCAAAAGATCTTGGTTTACAACTAAGAATCAATTACCCAGCAAAACTGAACATCCTCTTTCAGGGGAACAGATGGACTTCCAATGAAACAGGGGATTTTCAAACATTCCTATTGAAACAACCAGAGCTTAACAGACAGTTTGATCTTCAAGTACAGGACTTTGGTGAACCATAGAGGGGATGGATGAGCACTAACTATGAGGAACTTAATGATATTGAACTATTTGCATTCCTGCTTGTGAAGAAGATATTGATAACTCATGTGAACTTTCTCATTTATGAGAGCTGTTAGAACAAACATATATAGACAGGGCACAGGAAGGAGCAGAATATAATGTATAATATAGTAAAAAGATGGAGTCAATGGGTGATAAAGGAAAGTACTGGGAGGAAGATAAATGAGAGGAAGAAGGGGCTAAGATATTTCACATAAGAGTCAAGAAAAAGCTTTTTCAATGGAGTGGAATGGGGGAAGGCAAGGGGGGGAAATGAGTGAGCCTTCATTCTCAGAAATGGCTCAGAAAGGAAATAACATACATACTTAATAGGGTATAGAAATCTATCTTACCCTAGAGAAAAATGAGAGGAAAGGGATGGGATAAGGGGGAATGGGAGGAAAGAAGGGGGGTAATAGGTGATGGAAGAGAGGGAAGCTCGAGGGAGAGGGTACTCAGATACAACACAGGAGGAGAGAGAGAGAGAGAGAGAGAGAGAGAGAGAGAGAGAGAGAGAGAGAAAGAGAGAGAGAGAGAGAGAGAGAGAGAGAGAGAGAGAGAGAGAGAAAGAGGAGAGAGAGAGAGAGAGAGAGAGGAGAGGAGAGAGAAAGAGAGAGAGAGATGAGAGAGAGAGAGAGGAGAGAGAGAGAGAGAGAGAGAGAGAATATGGAATAAATGAGAATGGGGAGGAATAGAGTGGAGGTAAATACAGCTAGTAATAGCAACTGTGGGAGAAATATTGAAGCAGCTTCTCTGGTGTACTTATGATAAAGAAGGCAACTCACCCCAGAGATATAGTCATTAGAATCTGAACACAGACTGAAGTACTTTTTTTTCTCTCTCTCATAATTCTTGAGATTTCTCATCTTCTTGGGGAGGGGAGTGGGCTTATGTT
Organism: Macrotis lagotis; assembly: GCF_037893015.1. Taxonomy (NCBI): domain Eukaryota; kingdom Metazoa; phylum Chordata; class Mammalia; order Peramelemorphia; family Peramelidae; genus Macrotis; species Macrotis lagotis. The sequence continues at coordinate 555,640,633 of NC_133658.1, forward strand.
TACTTTTATAACAAGATTATTGTAATAATGTAAAACAAAAAAATTTAAAAAGAACAACAAAACATTTGTAATACTAAGAGTTTAGAATAAAACTGTTGGTATAGTTAATTTCTAGTATAGTATAGTATTCATTTGGTCATAATTAATTTTTTGAATGCATTTTGTTGCCCCTTTCCATAGCAAACATATAGTTAATAAACCATGTAAGCTATTCATTCAGAACTAATTTTAAGGGACCTACAAACATGTATTTCTTCCTGTTTGCTACATGTGCTTCTCAAAGTATGTCATTATGCTTTTTTTTTTATTTTTCAAGGCAATGGGGTTAAGTGGCTTGCCCAAGGCCACACAGGTAATTATTAAGTGTCTGAGGCTGGATTTGAACTCAAGTACTCCTGACTCCAAGGCCAGTGCTCTATCCACTGCACCACCTAGCCACCCTATTATGCATTTTCTAATCCCAAAGTGCTATTTTCAGCATATCTGTTCTTTCAATAAATCTGTTTTCCACATTAATAAAAAAGCTTTAGACTCTGAAAAAATCAATAAAAATAAATAAAAAACAATAAAAAATGATATAGCATTTCACCTATCACCCCCTTATTCCCATCCTCAAGTTGTTGTGAGCATCAAATGAGATAATATTCTAAAAAAACACTTAGCAAAGTTAGTAAGTAGCACATGGTAGTTGTTTAACATATGCTTATTCATGAACTGATATAGAACAAAGTGAACAGAACCAGAACATCATACACAGCAACACAACTTTGTATATTGAACAACTGTGAATGACTTAAGCTATTCTCTGTTATACAATGACACAAGACAGTCCCAAAAGACTCAAGATGAAAAATGCTATCTGCCTCCAGAAAGGGAACTGATGGTGGAGGTAAGGAGGGATGGAGGAGGGGAGAGTTTTCTTCTACAAAATGACTACTATGGATATGTTTTATATAATTATACATTATAAATATATCAGAGTGCTTATTGTCTCAAGAAGGTAGAGGTGAGGGGCTAGGGAACATTAGATTTTGGAAATTAAAACTTTAACAAACAATATTAAAAATTGTTTTTATATGTAATTGGGAGAAAATATTTAAAAAAAAATAAATACTTGTCTTCTTTCTTTTCTTCCTCCCCTTCCTCTCTCTGGGAAGGGAAAAAAATCTATCATAGTGATTGTTTGATAAATAGTTGTTGAATGAACAAAAATGAATGAATCTCTTGCTAAGAATATCTACAAATTCTGGTTTTGTTGGTAAGACTATTTGCAAGAAATCAGACCGTCTTAATATTTTCCACAAATCTCTTAGGTCATTTATAATATGTTCTACCCTCTGGAACAAATTTACAATTCTTTTTTTAAACTTTCTTGAATTTAATTATACATTACTAAAATATTCTTGTTGTAAAAGTAAACATAATACCCCTCCCCCCACAAAAATATTAAACCTCATAAGAAATAAAGTGAAAGAAAGAAAAAAATGTTGTATGCCAACCGGCTAACTTATACTTTACTCATAACCTATTACTTGACTTTGTCCAGCTGTAGTCAAGTTCTCAGGTGAACACTGAAGAAGTGGGAGACAAAGATGGCAAGTTCTCTGTTTATTTAAACCAAAGCAAGAGCTTAAATTAAATACCCTTTTTTTTGCAATGCAAATGGAGTTAAGTGGCTTGTCCAAGGCCACACAGCTAGGTAATTGTTAAGTGTCTGAGGCCAGATTTGAACTCAAGTACTCCTGACTCCAGGGCCAGTGTTAGATCCACTGCACCACCTAGCCGCCCATTAAATACCCTTTTTACTCCCAATTTACATGGCATTGTCCAAGGAGCCAATCAAACAATGCCTCTATGCTCTCGGAAAGCAGGTGATAAAAGTTTATTTTCTCAGGCTAGTACTATCACACAATGTTGCTATCACAGGCTTAGTGTTTTCACACAATAGTTCAGGAAGTGTCAAAACATAAGGAACAGATGAGAAGATCCGCAGAGCCAACCCAAGTGAGTAGGTCATGGTGTACATGTGCAAGAGGACCTTTAAGTCATTCCCTGTCACGCAATGACCTTCCTGTGACCCTCAACAGTCTCTTACAGAAAAAAAATGTGTTTCAGTTTGCATTCTGATACCATCACCTCTGTCCTGGATGGATCATATTCTTTATCATAAGTCCATCATAGAAATTACTTCCATATTTTTCCACAATTGCTTTTGCTTTTAGTAATTGCTTTTAGTAATTCCCTCCAGCCATTTCTCCCCACTACCATCTATTATATTTTTTCTCTCCTGTTCCTCTTCAAAAATGTGTTGTGGGGCAGCCGAGTGGAACAGAGGACAGAGCACCTGCCCTAGGGTCAAGAGGCCCCAAGCCTACATCCCACCCCAGAGACTCAGCAACCACTCCGCCCCATAGTCCCTGACAGGCCACCCAATCCCACCACCTTGCAAAAAAGTAAAAAAGAAAATGTGTTATATCTGAGTATCCTCTCCTATGATATACCCTCTCCTCTATCATCCACATCCCTCTCCCCTCCCCCTGTCCCACTTCTCTCCTTTTTCTTCTACATTTCTATACCCTGTTGAGTGTGTGTGTGTGTGCTGTTTCCTCTCTGAGACATTTCTGATAAAAATGAAGGCTCCTTCATTCCCGCCCCCTCACCTTATCCCCTTCCATAACCATTGCAAAAACTATTTCTTGAAACTTTTACATTGAAATATCTTAGCTTATTCTACCTCTCCTTTCTCTTACTCCCAGTACATTTCTCTTTCACCCATTGACTCCATTTTTACAAAATATTATACCTTCAAATTAGGCTTTCTCTTGTGCCTCATCTATAAAGGCTCCTTTTACCTGCTCTATTAAACAAGAAAGTTCATATGAGTATTATCAGTATCAGTATCATCTTTCCATGCAGGAATATATGCAGTTCATCATCATTAAGTCCCTCATAATTCATCCTTCTTGCCCATCCTCTTTATGCTTCCCCTGTACTTGAAGATCAAACTTTCTGTTCAGCTCTGGTCATTTCAATAAGAACATTTGAAATTTCCCTGTTGCACTGAAAGTCCATCTTTCCCTGGGAAAAGGATATTCAGTTTTGCCAGGTAGTTGATTCTTGGTTGTATTCCAAGCTCTCTTGCCTTCTGGAATATTATATTCCAAGCCCTATAAGCCCTTAATGTAGATGTTGCTAAGTCCTGGGCAATCCTGACTGCAGCTCCACAATATTTGAATTGTTTCCTTCTGGTTGCTTGTAATATTTTCTCTTTGACTTGGGAGTTTTGGAACTTGGCTATAATATTCCTGGGGGATTTTTTTGGATCTCTTTCTGGGGGAGATGGGTGAATTCTCAATTTCTATTTTACCCTCTGCTTCTAGAATATCAGGGCAATTTTCCTGTAGAAATTCTTTAAAAATGAAGTCAAGGCTCTTTTCCTGATCATGACTTTCAAGTAGCGCAATATTTTTTAAATTATCTCTTCTGGTTCTGTTTTCCAGGTGAGTTGTTTTTTTCAATGAGATATGTCACATTTGGGGCAACTAGGTGGTGTAGTGGATAGAACACTGCCCCTGGAATCAGCAGTACCTGAGTTCAAATCCAGCCTCAGACACTTAATAATCACCTAGCTGTGTGGTCTTGGGCAAGCCACTTTAACCCCATTGCCTTGCAAAAACCTAAAAAACAAAAAAAAAGTTTAAAAAATTAGATATGTCACATTTTCTTCTAGTTTTTCTTTTGGTGTTGAATTATTGTGTCTTGATTTCTCAAAGTCACCAGCTTCCTTTAGCTCCATTCTACATTTGAAGGATTTGTTTTCCTCAAAGAGTTTTCTTATCTCCTTTTTCATATGGTCATTTCTGCTTTTTAAAGCATTCTTCTCCTTATGAGCTTTTTGAACTGTTTTATCTATTTGACCTAAAATAGTTTTTAATATATTATTTTCTTCAGCATTTTTTCGGATCTCCTTGACTAAGCTGCTGACTTCATTTTTATGTTTTTTCCTGCATCTCTCTCATTTCTCTTCCCAATTTTTCTTCTACCTCCATTACTTGATTTTCAAAATCTTTTTTGAGTTCTGTCATAGCCTAAGCCCAACTTCTATATTTCTTGGAGTCTTCAGATGCAGAAGCTTGGACTTTCTCATGTTCAGAGTGTGTGCTTTGGCCCTCCATGGGACCAAAGTAATTGTCTATGGTCAGGTTCCTTTTTTTCTGTTTACTCATTTCCCCAGCCTGTGCCTGGTTTTGGGGTGCTTCCTGAATTTTTGAGTATTATTGGGACACCACTGCAAGGACCTCAGTTCTTTCAGGTCTTATGGGAGGCTCTGATTGCCCTCCTGGTCTGTAAATGATCACAAACTCACCACAAACACAGCCCTGGGGCTGTGAGGAGGGTCCCTGCTTTATAGGGGCCCAAGACTGCAACTAGGGTCTGAATATGGTCAAATCCCCAGAGTCCTGTCCCAGGGACAGAGACCTTGACAGTCTCCCTTCACTCCCTTACCTTCCATGGGCTGAGCACTCAGGGAGCAGTTGCCATGTGGCTCCCTGCTGGGCAGCTCCACAGGCCTGCTTCCATTTGCTGGGATCTGGGCTGCACTGAAGGCCACAGCCATGCTGAGGAGGGCCACACTGGCCTGGGTTTCATGCTTGCTCTGGCAGAGGTCTCCCTGCTGATCTTCCAAGTTGTGCTTGGTACTTCCTGGGGTGGCAGGTCAGGAAACTGCTTTTGCAGCCAAGAGCCAGGGCTCCCAGAGATCCAGACGTCCTGGGGCTGTTCCTGAAAGGCTGAAGCTCCTTCACTCCAGCACACTGCTGCTTCCTCCAACTCCATGGAACAGAGCCTTCCCACTATTTTCCAGGTTACCTTGGGCTGGAAAATTGCCTCATTGGATCTTTCTGTCTCTTGAAATTTAGAGTCATAATTTTAAGGTTTTTGAAATATTTTAGAGAGAGCTCCTAAGAAAGGCTGTTCTCCTGTCACCATCTTGGCTCCACCTCCATAAATATGCAATTCTAAAGAAACTTTAAAAGTTGAAGAATTTTAGAACTTTTAGCTTGATTTCAAGCCCAATTCTTGTCTTGTGGGAAGGAAATGCTTCAAACTTCATTATGGTTTGGCAATTTTAACCAAGTTTCTTAATGTTTAAGAATCATTAGATCATTAGATCAACAATACATTTATTGTTATCTTTTTCTTCCACTAGGAGCTGCAAGGAAGACATATCAGGGGAGCACACCTATAAATTCAAGCTGAATTGAAATTGGTGACATCCCATATTCTGTCAGGCAAGACTACTTGTCTAATGTGCTGACTCAAGGGAATCTTGATACAGAAGGAATTTATTCACATGTAGGAGAGATTAAAAATTTTAAAGTAATGCTTTTAGGTTATAAGAAAATACTGTCCCTGTTTTGTTCATTACACAGCAGGCAGAGTAACTAGAAACTATGTTGTTGTTTTTAAGTGCAGTGGAAATGGATAAAACAAAGAAATAAAATTAATGAAAATGTCCTTTTTTACTGTCTCTTCCTCTTAGCCGTTGTCTTAACCATTTTCCTAAAGAATGACACCTGAAATGGCTATTCAATGTCCTAGAACAGTGTTGTGGTAGAGCTCCTAACACCTTCCCTTCTGATTCTTAAAATTCTCTTACTAAAGTATCCTTTTTTAAACTAATAGAGGTCATGTCAATAACAAGGTCATGTTTTAAAGGGTTTATAAGGTTTAAGTTGCACTTTCTGAATTGCATAAAACACCTAGTAGAGTATCAAATACAAATTGGAGAGGAGCTTAACAAATCCCATTCAGTTAATTACAAAGATCAAATCCTCTAGCAATCCAAAGAATGTCTGAAGAGATATGCAAGACATCTACCAGTACTTTTTGAATGTGTTACACTGAGATGAAAACTGAGGCAAATAGAGGTTAATTGACTTGTTCAAGTACAAAGTTGATAATTATATGAGGCCTGTTTAAACTCAAGTCCCCCTGACTCCAAAGTCCCACATTCTATGCCCTAGATGACATAGTTGCCCCTTGAATTCCATAATTAGTTCACTTCCAATAATTCATTTTCACTTTTTAGCAAAGCTTTGAGACCTAGAAATATCAATAATCATATAGATAAATAACATGCATTGACTAAATAATAACTGACATTTACACAGTGCTTAAAGGCTTGCAAAGTGATCTATATAAATAATCCCATTTGATCTGCATTAAAACATTACAAGATAAGTAATACAATTTTTGTTATCCCCATTTATTTTTGCTTTTGATCTGAGTCAGTACTTTCATCAGGGAAGGGAGCCTTCCTACAGAGAAAACTGCTTCGATCAATGCAGGTCATCAACTTGTTTTGAAACTGACAGTTTGAGAATGCGGCCTGGGACACTAAAGGTTCTTTCTCATCACTACCACCTCCACCCCCACCAAATCCAATCTATTCCCAAGTCCTGTCATTTTAACCTTGGCAATATTTTTTTTATAGACCCCCTTCTCTCCTTTGACCCTACAACTACTGTATTACAGGGCCCCATCATCTCACACTGGCAGCACTGCTATTGCTGGTTATTATCTCTTCCCACTCTAGTTCATCCTAGCCAAGTGACCATCCTAAAGCACAGGTCTACCTACCTATATCTTACACACACACACACACACACACACACACACACACACAAACACACACAGTCAATAAACTCTATTGGTTCACTATTTTCTCTAGGATCAAATACAAAATTCAGTCTTTTCAAGCCATTTAAAACCTAGCCCTGTCCTAGTTTTTCCAATCTTCTTGCATTTTATTTCTTTTTATATACACTCTATAATTCAGTCATCCTGACCTTGCCATTTCTTGAACCTGATATTCCATATTCTGATTCTGGACATTTTCAATCCTTGTTATGCCACATGCCTGGATGCCCTTCCTCCTTGTTTCAGCATCCTGTTTCTTGGTTTCTTTCTGTTCTCAAATAAAGTCATACTTCTGTGTAAAGCTTTTCCTGGTCCTCCTTTCTGAAATTATGAGATCTCCAATTTATCCTGAATATATATATATGCCTATATATCAGGAGTGGGGAATGATTGACCCATGAAATCACCTGGTCTGACACTGCCACAGCAATCACAGAGAGGACTTGAAATTCAATATATCTAAGAACATTTTTAAGGATAAATTAATTAAATATTTGACAAAATATAACAGGTTTATTTTAAGTTGATCATTTTGTATGGCCCACAAATGATATTATAAATATCCAAATGACCCTTGGCAATAAAAAGGTTCCCCATCCCTATCACACACACACACACACACACACACACACACACACACACACACACACACACATATACTTATATATTGCTGACTTGACTAAGAAGTTAAGTGGCATGCCAATGACATAGCCAATCAAAAGCAGAATATTACACATGAAGAACCTTGCGACCAAGAGAACCTAAGTGATTTATCTAATATCACATAGCTAGGAAATATCTGAGATAGAATTAAAATTCAAATTTTATTGAGTCCAAATCCAAAGTTCTATTCATGATGATATACTCACCAAATGGAAATCTACTAAGTATGGCTGTAAAGAAGCATTTTTCTTAACACTGTCAAGCATACACATATTTCAGACAGTAGGTAGATCAACCCTGCTTACTTGCACTAATAGAAATACATTGGGAGATACCTTTAAAACCAGCACTCTGCTTGCTACCTGTGAATGTGGCAACCAAAATAAATTTAACATTCTGAGAACCAGCTTCAATCAAATCACTGAAGTCTACAAAAGTGCAGTCCTAGATCTGTGATGCCTGGATCTGAGGAAAAGGTCAACGTGCCCCAGTGAATATTTCAGCCTAATTCCAGAAAGGAGGGGCTCAAATAACTGGGATTTTGTTGTCTCTTTTTCTAGAGTTAGGAAGACTCACCTTCCCAAGTTCAAATCTGGCCTCAGACATATTATCTCTGTGACCCTGGGAAAAGTCACATAACCCTATTTGCCTCACTTTCCTCATCTGTAAAATGAGCTAGAGAAGGAAATGACAAACCACTCTAGAATCTTTGCCAAGTAAAGCTCAAATGAAGTCAAACGACTCAGACACAATTGAACCACAACAATAATCACAATTCCTTCCTAAATGGCAGCCTTTCAAATACTTGAAAACAGTTTTGATGTTCCCCCTGAGTATTCTTTCTTACAGATTCAACATTCCTCCTGCCTTTGATGGCTACATATAATGACATGGACTCAATAACTTCACCATTTTAGATGCTATTCTCTAGAAATTTTCCAGTTTGTCTATATTGTCTTTAAATGAGGTGCCCAGAACTGAAAAAGGCAGAGTACAGAGGATACCAATACCATTTAATTCCTCAAAGCTATGTCTTTCATTGTGACCCTGGTTTGCAGTAGTTTTTTTTTTTGGCTACTACATCAATATCAATCAATAAACATCTCCTATTTGCCAGGCACTATGCTAAGTTCCAGAAATACATAAAAAGGCAAAAGATAGTCCCTGACCTCAAGGAGCTTAGAATCTAATGAGAGAGACAGCCTGCAAACAAATATTTACAAAGTAGGCTATGTACAGGATAAAGATGAAATAAGAATATGAATATGAACAGTATAAATATGAAATTCTTAAGAGAAAGCACTAGAACTAAGAGGGCTTAGGAATGACACTGTAGAAAATGGAGTTTTAGTTGATAAAGTAGTAGGTAATGATGAGGAAGGAAAGCATTCCAGGAATGGAAGACAGCCAAAAAAAAGATCCCAAAGCCAAAAAGAAGAGTGTCTTGTTTGTGGAACAGCAGGGAGACCAGTGTCACTGGATCAAAGGGTACATTTTGAGAATGGGGCACTTCAGTAAAGTTTTCCTGCAAAGCTAACATAATCCCTTTGAAGCCAACTATTTAACTTATTCCAAATCTACCTAACTGTTATCAGGTAATTTCTCCATCTTTCCCAAAAATATAGTACAGAAAATTTTATCAAATGCTCTGCTACGGTCTAGGTAAGCTATATCATTTTAGCAATAAAAACAAAAAGGAAATAAAGCTAACCAAGCAAAATCTATTCTTGATAAAGGCCATGTGGTCTCTGTGTCATCATCACCTCCTTTTTTCTTGTTTGTTGTTGAGTCCTTTCAATCACGTCTGACTGTGATCCCATTTGAGGTTTTCTTGGCAAAGATACTAGAATGGTTTAACATTACCTTCTCCAGCTCATTTTAGAGATGAGGAATCTGAGGCAAACAGGGTTAAATGACTTGCTTAGTTACACAGCTAGTTAAGTGTCTGAGGCTACATTTGAATTCAGGTCTTCCTGACTCTAAGGTTTGGCACTATCCACCGTATATCTCTTATCCACCACTTCCTTTTTTTAGATAATCAAGAATTTTTCAAAGAAAATTAAGAATTAGGGGCAACTAGGTGGCACAGTGGATAGAGCACCAGTCCTAGAGTCAGGAGTACCTGAGTTCAAATCCAGCCTCGGACACTTAATTACCTAGTTGTGTGGCCTTGGGCAAGCTACTTAACCCCATTGCCTTGCAAAAAAAAAAAAACTTAAAAAAAAAAGAAAATTAAGAATTAACATAATATTCACTGACTTATAGTTTACAGACTTTTCTCCTCTTTTTTCCAGTGGAGATTGTAGGGTGGGAGGGAAATTCGCCTTTCTTGATTTCTGTGGTAGCTTTCCCATTCTCTTTGATTTTTCAGATATCTCTAATAGTGACTTAGGAGAATAAATGGGTCTGCCATGATGGTCCATGGAGTTATGAAGAGTTTGTCAACTGGGCTGACCTAACCTGTCGGGACCCAGAGTCAAATAAAGCAGAATAGAGACAGGAGAGTCAGGAAACAAACAAAAAGATAATTTCAAGAGAGGAAAATAGTTTGCAAGCAAAGACACATGTGTTGGAGCTCTGCCCCGAGTGGGGAGGGATCTGCAGTGTTGAGGTCAATACTTACACACTAATGACTGTCCAGTGAATTGTAGCCTGACAAAGAAGAGTAACTACAACAATGTAATAAGTTTGATTCATAGCAGAACTTCATGTCCAGAACATGGATTCAGCAGGTGCTTGTCCAAGCTGTGCTGGTGACAGAGGGTGAGATCATCCAGAGCAAAGGTTTGTTGTTATGTCAGTCTCAGGGGACAATCTACTGGGTCTTACCTAGTTCTGCAAAATAGGGTGCTTTCTAATATCCTGACATTTCCCCCTTTTAGTAAAAGGGAGAGGGTTTGAAAGAACCCCTACCATTATGGCCAATAAAGGAGAGGCAGGTATAAACAAGATGCTGTGAGAGGCAGGCTGAGCCAGGATGAGATGTTGGTCAGGGGATTAATTCCTTGGGGAAGCAGGTCCCAGGTATCAATGCTAGTCATCATTTGCTTGCAAGGAAAAGGAAAGGGTGGCCAAGAATATAAAGGGAGAAAAATGCCAAAATACACTAGAATCAAGGCCTTAGAGACTGGACACAAAACAAAGGGAAAGAGTGGGAAAAATCAATACAGTACACTCAGCCCTCATCTTGAATCTTGGAACAGCTATTTTAGTACAATCACTTAAATTTGGATTTCCAGTCTTGGAACTTCAGAGAATTTCAATTTATATACGATTTGCAACTTCTGTCCTTACCTAAATCCTTTACCTGATATAAGACTCTTAAAAAAAAAAAGCTTTATGAATTATGTTTTGTATTTCTTAGCACCAGTTAGTTTTGGTATTTACTGCTTTATAATAAAGTTTAAGATCTGATACTGCTAAACCTTTCTTTATATTTTTTTAATTCCTTTAAATACTCCTGACTTTTTTTCTTCTTTTTTGTTATATTGGCCCTGCCTAAACATGAATAATTTATATTTCTCTAATTACATAAATCTGACATATTTCCTGGGTTTGTTTTGACAAATGTGCTTGCAGGAATTTCATACTGTCAAGAGTCATTGTAAATGGGGTATCTCTTACTATTTCTTCTTGGTTTTAGGTATCAGTATCGTATTTATTGCTTTTGGGGGAAAGGGAAGGCAATAAGTGATTTACCCAAGATCACACAATTATTAAGTTTCAAGTGTAAAAGGCCAAATTTGAATTCAGGTTCTCTTTCTCCAGGGCTGGTATTCTAACCTCTATATCACCTAATTGACACTAATATTTTTTTCATAAAAGGAGTCTGGTAGGATTCCTTCTTTGCCTATTATTTCAAATAATTCATTTACTATTGAAATTAGTTGTTCTTTAAATGTTCAATAGAATTGACTTGTAAATTGGTTCAGTTCTAGACTTTTTTCCTTAGGAAACTTAGTTGTAGCTATTCTTCTGACTTTTTTAGGGTTTTTTTTTTTTTTGGTAAGGCCATAGGGTTAAGTGGCTTGTAATTATTATTAAGTGTCTGAGGTGGAATTTGAACTCAGGTATTCCTGAATCCGGGGCTGGTGCTCTATCCACTGTGCAACCTAGCAGCCCCTATTCTTCTGACTTTTAAAATTATGACTCAGATACTTCTATTTCTATTACGGGAAAATAATTTTACATTCTTAACATTATGTTAAGATTTATGAATAAAATCTAAGGAATGCTTAATTAATGAAAATAAACTTTTCTCTTTTCATGATCAGAAATGTCAAGGAAGGGTTAACAAAAGGTTGCTATAAAATGTAACTGTTTACCTATTTTTTTCTTTCTTCACTCTGGGATTCCTTCCAAACTAGCTGCCTTCCTTCACTGCCCTAGAACAATGAAACTATTAATTTTAAATTTATTTTCAAAACCTTTATAAAATTTAATATTTATTTTTTTCTTGAAACAAATTCTACAGAGTGTTACCCCAATCTTACTAAGATATTTCAAAAGGAAGTGAGTTCCTCAAACTACCCCAAAGGTTCAAGAGTTCTCCCCTGTGATCTTAAAATAATAAATCTTCACACTTTTTTAAAATGATTAATCTACAAACCTCTAGATGTGCTATGATGTTTTTTGTCAGTTCTACAAACTTTGATTATATGACTTTATTTTTGTAATTCCAACATAGTCAAAGCTGAAATGACAGGAAAAAAAAGGGTTTTTTTTCTCTTTTCTTTAACCTAATCTCCCACAGAAAGCCTAATCCTGGTTCCTGAGGCAATTGCTTCAACTATGAAAGTTTATTTCTCTTACCCTTACCCAGTTTCATGTCTAATCCCACTTCTGACACCAATTTAAATATCAACTGGACTGGAATTGGACTCTAATCTGAAACTGGCTGGAACCAAAGAAAGCTAGAGACAAGAGAGTTAGGAATCCAGGAGAAGTTTAATTAATTTCAGACTGAGGAAAATGTATCAGAACCACCTCCTTCCCCCCCAGTGAGGCAACATAGGGAGATCTCCTTACTTATACCAACTGTTGCATAGTGAGCTGTCACCCTTACAATGAGGGTTACTGGCAATGTTTCAACAAGTTTGATTCTTAACAGGATGTCATATCCAGAATATGGATACAGCATGATTAGTGAATACCTGGTGCTAGTGCCAGAGGGCAAAATCATCCAGAGGGTAAGCACAAAAGATTGTTGTTATGCCAAACTCAGGGCACTGAGTCTGCTTATTGGACCTTAGTTCTGAAAAACAGAGTGTCTCCTAATATCCCTGATAAATTGAACATGCTTGACCATCAAAGCATATCTATTGTTCTCTCAGTACCTGAGGATTTAGTTTGTTGATCAAGTTAAAAGTTTAATGCAGGTTTATTTAGCCCTAAGGAGTTCTCATTATATCTTTATAATCTTAGGGTATAACTAAGATTATAAAGTCATTTTTTTGTCCTGTCATTTCCAGTGCAAAAGTCATTCCCTTGCCTGTTTTCTATTATTAGTTATGATCATCTCACCAACCTCTAGTTATAGTTATGTCCCTTTGAAGACAGAAAAATGGGCTTGGGGAAAGGGAACTTAAGGTTGGAGCTGGAAGAAATGGGCTTCAGGGGAGGGAGGACTTAAGAATCTATGGGTTTGCTTTGTGATGAATTCATTACACTCTCCAACTCAGGGAGGTGAGAAAACACTTAAATTTTAATTCACAAGTTGCACAAAAGGTTAACTACAAAAAGTTCAAAGTTACTATAAAAAGTTTACAGGTTAAGTTCTTTGGAGAAGCTGCAGATAATAATAATGAAGTTAAGTAAAGAACCAATCACAACAAAGAGGGAGGAAACAGTGTGAAAAATTATTTAAGGGATCCTGCTCCCCCAGAGCTACCCTCCAAAGGCAAAAGAGCAGCTCAACTAAGCTGAGTTTTTAAGGAGGACACAGGAAGACATAGGTGGGATAGATAGCTCAAAGAACAGAGATGAGATAATGAGAGGTATGTAGATGAAGGGTGGTGGGTTAAAGATTTAATCCTTTTAGGTCAGGAAGAGATTCATTATTTTGTTGAAAGGGACTTTTGTGCTTTGGATGCAAGGATTTATTGAGTCCTGGCTTGGGAAGAGCAAGGCACTTCATTTAAAAAGTTCATTGACCTCATCTAGCTCAGAGATATGGGGGAGGAGGAGAAAACTACATAGTCAGTACAGAGGGTACAGATTAATAACAATAAAACATATTTCTCTGTCCAATATTTCCCTACTTCACCTTCTTTGAGTCACCTTTTCCCCTTAATATATCTTTTTTTAAAAAAGATCCCTTGGTTCGTTATCCTTGGGCTACTTCCCCTATTCATGTTCACATTGCTGGATTATTGGTTTTTTGTGGCTCTTGTAGGCATAATCATGAAAAACTAGGGTTACTAGTATCGTTATTCAATGTCCCTTAAGTCTAAATAACTGTTCATTGAGCATATTCCATGCAGTTTTGCTTCCCTAATGCTATATGAGTCAACTTTCTTTTTTATTTTTTAGGTTTTTTTGGCAAGGCAAATGGGGTTAAGTGGCTTGCCCAAGGCCACACAGCTAGGTAATTATTAAGTGTCTGAGACCGGATTTGAACCCAGGTACTCCTGATTCCAAGCCGGTGCTTTATCCACTATGCCACCTAGCCGCCCCATGATCATGTCAACTTTCAATTACAGACTTTTTTAGCAAAAATATTTTCCTCAGATGGGATAGCAAGGATATTGATGACAAAACATACCATACAAAAGCCTAGAACACTATCTCACACAAATACACACCCTGATCTCACTCTCTCTTTTCCTCCCTTGCTCTCCAGGTAACTGAGAAAGGGTCTACTTTATAGGTATTTACACCCCTACAGCTGGTTCTGTCCAAAGAATTGTCCATTTTGATCCCTAAAATCTTTGCTTCATTTCTTTCTTAACTGCTTTAATCAAAAGGCCAAATTTGAATTCAAGTCCACCTGACTCCAGGGCAGGTCCTCTCTCCCCTGTACCACCTAGCTGCCTCTCATCCAGGGCCAGCTCCAATACTCCTGATATATATCTGGCCACTGGATCCAGATGGCTCTAGAGAAGAAAGTGAGACTGGTAATTTAGGAATAAAATCCAATTCAAGTGCATGCCATGACCTCCCTGATGTCATGGTCTTCTTAGAAAATGAATAACAATCATCATCATCATCATCATCATCATCCTCAAAGCCCTCAATCACAGAATGAACTTTTTACTCAGCCAAAACTTAGTTTGACTGTTAAGACCTTTGCTTTAAAAGGTCAAGGTCTACCACTGCATCCAGGGTCATCATCTCCAGTTGTCTTAATCTATACCTGATCACTGGATCCAGATGGCTGCAGAGAAGAAAGTGAAACTTTTCACAAATCAACCTCTATTACCATATACTTAGCTTTCCTCACTGACTACAATTTATTCTTAGCTTTAGCAATCTTGACACTGTTCTTACAGGACCTTGTCAGCTTATTATTTTCATTCTGCTTCCTGTCACTACTTTCATTTTTGTACTCTTAATAAGTAATAAATCTAAATTGGCTAATGAGTTCTCTGAGTATCCACATCAACCTCTTTAAAACAACTCCTATTTATCTTCCTTAGTGAAAACTGTCTCCCTTTATGTCTTCAAAATTTCATTCATAAGAGTTTCCCATCACTCTGATTGACATCCCTTATGGAATTTTAGTTCATGGAATCCCATCCATCCTTTCACCGAGTCCTTTAAAACCTGGTTTATTGTAAGTTAGGATTCAAGTAGAAATATGTCCAGCTTTTTTTTCACTCTATCACAAGAGCAACTAGATGTTGCAGTAAGTAAAGCGAATTGAAGTCAAGAGGATCTGAGTTCAGATTTGACCTAGTTGTGTGCCCTTGAGGAAGTCATTTAATTCTGACCGCCTGTCATCTAGGACAATCTCCAGTCATCGTGATTCACATCTGGCCACTGGACCCAGATGACTCTCGAGGAAAAAGTAGGGCTGGTGACTTAACATGCCCACCCCCTCACTCAAGGGATAAGGGGGGGGGGGCAGTACTGCTGTAGAGAAACCAAGGAAGATGGGAGCTGAGGGGGAGGTGAGTGATTGTATTTATCAATTAAAAGGTCACCAGTGACTTCTAAGGATATAGTTTTATTAGAATGAAAACAGGAGCCAAATTGTAATGGGAGAGAAGTCAAACAGCAATTAACAAGAAAAGGAAGGCAAGAAAAAAGGACAGATTGCAGCACAAACAATTTTTCCCTCAAATATCTGCAAAGATAGTTTTCAAGATTCATCCTTTTACAAGCTTTTGAGTTCCACATTTTTCTACTACTCTCCTTTCTCCTCCTCTTCTCATTGCAGCAAGCAATCTGATCATTTGTATTTAACATATTTATATATAAGTCTTTTGTGAAAGAGGAGTTAGGACCAAAGGAAAAGAAAGAAACCATAGCTATGAAGAACAAAAATAAAAGACGTTTTTAAAAAAAAAGTGAAGGTAGTACACATTCAGATTTTATGGGTTGTTTTTTTTAATCCTCTGGATGTGGATGGCATTGTCCTTAACAGGTCTCCCAGGGTTGTCCTTGATCTCTGAATTGCTGAGAGAAGCTACATCCATCATAGTTGATTAACTCACAGTGCTGTTGTTATTGTATACAATTCTGTTTCCTTTGATCTCAGTATCAATTCAAGTAATTCTTTTCGTGCTTTTCTAGAGTCTAACCATTCACTGTTTCTTAGAGAATGATAATATTCCATAACATTCATATACCATAACTTGTTCAGTCATTCACCAATTGAAGACATTCCCTCAATTTCCAATTCTTTGCCACTACAAAAAGAGCTGCTATTTTTGAACATGTGGGACTTTTCCCATTTTTTTATGATTTCTTTTGGATATAGGCCTAATATTGGTACTATTGAGTCAAAGGAAATGATCAGTTTTATTGCTCTTTGGGCATAGTTCCAGATTGCTCTCCAGAATTAGTTCACATCTCCACCAACAGTGCATTAAAATCCCAATTTTCCCACATCCTCTCCAGCATTGATCATTTTTCTTTTATGTTATCTTAGCCAATCTAAGAACTGTTTTAATTTGCATTTCTCTAATTGATAATGATTTGGAGTGTTTTTTATATGACTATAGATAGCTTTAATTTCTTCATCTGAATACTGCTTGTTCATATCTTTTGACCACTTATTAGAAAATGGCTTATATTTTTATAAATTTGACTCAAATCTTTAGAAATGAATCCTTTATCATAAATACTAGATGTAAGAACTGTTTCCCAACTTTCTGTGTTTCTTCTAATCCTAGTTGCTTTGGTTTTATTTGTGGCAAAAAGCTTTTTAATTTAATGTAATCAAAATTATCCATTTTTCAGTTTATTATGTTCTCTATCTCTTGTTTTGTCATATACTCCTTCCCTCTCCATAGATCTGATAGAAAATTTCTGGTTCTCCTAATTGGTTCATCACTCTTTATATCTAAATCCTGTATCCATTTAAAACTTTTCCCTGTGTAGGGTGTGAGGTACTGGTTTATGCCTAGTATTTTCCAGTTTTCCCAGCAGTTTTTGTCAAATTGTGAATTCTTATCCCCAAAATTAGAGTCTTTAGATTTATCAAATAATAGTTATAGTTATTTACTAGTGTTTCTTTTGGACAATCTATTTCATTGATCCATTTCATTTCTTAGCCAGTACTACAGTTTATATGACTGCTGCTTTATAATTTTAGATTTGACATGGCTAGGCCACTTTCCTTTGCATTTTTTCCCATTAATTCCCTTGATATTCTTGACCTGTTTTGCTCCAGATAAATTTTGTTATTATTTTTTTTTCTAGTTCTGTAAAATAATTTTTGGTAGTTTGATATAACATTGAAGAAGTAATTTACTTTAGGTAAAATTGTCATTTCTATCATATTAGCTTAATCTATCAGTGAATGTTGTCTACAGTTACTTTATATTTTTTAGGGCTTTTTTTTTTGCAAGGCAATGGGGGTTAAGTGGCTTGCTCAAGGCCACATAGCTAGGTTATTATTAAGTGTCTGAGGTCAAATCTGAACTCAGGTACTGTTGACTCCAGGGCCAGTGCTCTATCCACTGCACCACCTAGGTGCCCTAGAGTTACTTTAAATGGATATCTCTTGCTCTTGGACTTTGTTGGTAATATAGATGTATATATATATAAATACATATTTATAGATATAATATATATATATGCTGATGACTTATGTGGGTTTATTTTATATCCTGCTACTTTGCTAAAGTTTTAATTGTTTCAAGTAGCGTTTAAGTTAATTTTCTAGAATTCTCTAAGTATATCATCATATCATCTGCAAAGAGTGAGAATCTTGCTTCCTTATGGCCTGTTCTAACACCTTCAATTTCTTTTTCTTCTCTTATTGCTAAAGTTAACATTTCTAACAATTATTAAATAATAGTCTTTTTGAAAGATACCATTTTCTTTGAAGAAGGATTCTTCCTTTTGTCTTCACTTAGGAGTCCCTTGGTTTAGGGAGTTCCAGATAAGGTCTCTAACAATGCACATCTGCAGGTATTCCACAATCTGCCATAAATGGCCTGAGAGGTATCTGGAGCAACTCAGACTAGGCTGAAGTCAGTAGCTAGTGTGTATCAGAGATGGGACTTGAAACAAGCCCTTTCTGACTCCCATGATGGCTCTCTCTTTACTATACCTCAAAAATGTACAGTAGACATATCAGGTATAGGGGTCAGTGTTCAAAGGTTCAACAGGAAGAAATGGAATGCTAGGTTTGGGGAATCAACTAAAATAGGTCAGTTTGATCACAACAAAGAGTTTACAAAGGACTGAAAAGGGAGGCCAGAGCCAGACTGAGAACTTTAAATACTGAGTTAAAAGGTTTGTAGCTTATCCTAAAGGCAAAGGAGCCACTGGAACTTCATGAATAGAGAAGTACCATACACTGAGCTACAATTAAGGATTATTTGGCAACTATATGGAGGATGAATTAGAAAATGGAAAGAATGGAAGCAGTGGAGACTAATTCTGAGGTTGCTATAGTAGCCCACAAGAAGAAACTGAGACCTGTTTAGAGGTGAACCTTTCAACTGTTCCAAATGAGAAGAGAAATTGAAAAAGGTCCATAATAGAGCCCTGGTTTTTCAACTAGTCATTGAAAATTAGAGCTGGAAGATGCACAAAAGACTATAGAGTTTAGACTTTTTTTTGCCATGTCACAGAAAGCTTGTTACCCTGTAAATTAACTTCCCCCCTCCTTTGATGCAGTCCCTCACTCTTATTGGTCAGTTCCTTCTAGAATCTCTATTTTAAGGGAAGTTTCCAGGTCAATTATGACCTCATTCCTCTCCACTGCTACATTCTTCAGACTTTCTCTACTTTTTAGGAACCCTTCATCTCTACACTCCCCTCACTTTGGCCTCCTTATAAGTGCTGTCTTCCCCCGTTAGAATGTTAACTCCTTGAGGACCACACTATCTCTCTCTATTTGTGTTTTCAAAGCCTAACACAGTGTCTGGCACTGGGTCAGAGCTGAATAAATGCTTGTGATAAAATACAGTAATCTTCCTCATATGTAGAGCATTATACAATATACAGGAAACAGATCTGAGCAGAAATGAAGGGAACTGAGGACAATATTTTGAGGATAATCTACTTTAAAGATTCGAAATAGGGAGCCAGGGAATAAGAATAGAAGCAAATGAAAAGCAGTAGAATAACTAGGAGAATCCTTGCTCTAAAGCCAAGGGAAGTGAAAGCAGTCAACAGGAGGAAATGGTCAATAGAGTGAAATAAATGCTGCAAAGAAGACTTGGAATATGAGAGCTAGAAAAGGTGATTGAATTTGTCAATTGTGAGGTCACTGGTGACCTTTAAAAGTAGTTTCAGTAGAATGAGAACAGAAGTTAAATTGCAAGGAGGCAGGAACCAAACTGCAACTAAAGAGAAAACGGGTGATAAGGAAAGGGGCAGACAGTTTTGTTTTGTTCCTTTCAGAAGGTTAACTGATTAGGGGGGAAAACTCAGGGTTTCTGGGTTTCTTGAGTTCTTCCGGAAGAGGAAGTATAATCCACTTGTTCAGAATGTTATAGAAGGGATTTCCATCTATATTTGAAGTACACTAAATTTAATCTAATAAGAGTTAGAGTTGGAAGCAACCTTATAAGTCATCAAGCCCACCCCTTCTCCCTATTTATAGATAAGGAAACTGAGAGCCTAGCTGACTTACCCAGAATTGCATAGAACAGTGGATATCTGGAATGAGATTCAAACACATAACCTTGTGACTCCAGTAGAAAAGCCTTTACCATTTTGTGAGTCAATGATTCCATTATTCTATGGTTGTTTACTATTTTCTGAGAGCATTGTTGGGAGTAGAGAAAGGAAAAATTCTGAGTCTTACAGTATAAAGTGGATTATAATAAAAATACCTAATACTAAAGAGAAATGGTAATAGTGAGAAACCAGAAGTCAGACCTTTGGTTCTTGCTAATGAAAAAAAAATGGGGTCTAGTCATATAGTAGGCACATAGTGTACAGGAGATGATATCCAGGAAAACAGATTTGTAAGGTTGAAAGGATTTTAAAAGACATCAAACACTTTTTTTCATTTTCCATCCTAAAAGCTACCTCCATTTAATAGTTATAGCAAACTAGCCCTGAAATCATAAGTATTTGAATTCAAATCCTGCCTCAAGACCCTTAACAACTGTGTGACAATGGGCAAGTCACTCAATCTCAACTGCCTCTAAAACAAAGAAAACAATACCCTCAAATACATTTTTCTGTGCAGGGAAAGGAAAGCAATCATTATAATTAGAGAACCCTATATAATGTTCTTTTAAATTATCACCACCTTCACTTCCAAAATACTTTCACTTAGAAATATCAATTAAAAAATACCTTCTTGGAACATACCAGTTTTGTTAGAGAAAGAAAGCAGCATTTGATATTAAATATATTTCCAATATAGCAATCTAAGGAAGACAAATGACTTTGCAACAAAGGCAAATAGTTGAGGCAAAAACCAGGTTGTAATGAAATATGCATACAATACTGTCAGTCATTTCTAGGTTCACTCTGGGTTGGGGGGGGACACAGTAAACTTGGACTTGATTTTGAAATGTGGTATCGCATTCACCTGCTCTCTAGGGCTGGTGAAGGAGCCAGGTTTCTGCCTCATGGTCAGGAAAAAAATGTAAGGAATGACATGGAGAGGAATAACAAAAATCCTCACATATTATCAGGATGAGAAACAGGTTAA
The DNA here is from genome assembly GCF_037893015.1 of Macrotis lagotis. Lineage (NCBI taxonomy): Eukaryota > Metazoa > Chordata > Mammalia > Peramelemorphia > Peramelidae > Macrotis > Macrotis lagotis. The sequence continues at coordinate 555,661,289 of NC_133658.1, forward strand.
AGTGACTAATTTCCTAAGGTACTTATATGGTAAAGTTTTGGTATCCTTACTCTGAAGTTTTATACAGTCATCTAAAGGTGCCTATTACCACTAAGAATAAAACAATTTCACACACACACACACACACACACACACACACACACACACACACATTTTCACCAATTAGGACACAAACCAATCACTTTGATTCTCCCTTCTGTGTTCAGCACATTTATCTCCTACATTATATCCCCTTCAGCCTCCCCATTCAAACTAAATTTATGCCATATTTGTGGAACAGCTACATAATGTTGAATACAGAACAGGCACTCATTTATTCATTTAACAAATATTTAAGGGCCTTACATGTACCAGATGCAGGGCCAATATAAAATATGACCCTTACTTGCTAGGCTAGGATCTACATCTAAATCCCAATGAATTTAACAACTTTCCTACAGCTGGCACTTTGAATGACTGTAGAGCTCTTTCACCAAATCGTAAGTGATTTACTCACAGTAACATCAGTGTAAATGAAGAGAACACACTATACTTATGTCCAACATTATCTAATTATAATGATCTTACTCTGGTTGAAAAGATAGAGAAATATAACTTCCCCCTTGGAGAAATTGGAGAATGCACATTAAACATTGCATACAATACATATAGAGATATAGATGGGGTAGATCAAAGATGAGCATGATGATGATGATGATGATGATGATGATAGATAGATAGATAGATAGATAGATAGATAGATAGATAGATAATGATAGACAGATAGCGTCCTATGACTCCAACTGAAAAGGCTTTTACCACTATCCAACACTGTCTCTCTGTCTTTTAGGTCTGTGAGTTAATGATTTTATTATTCTGTCGTTGTTGGGTACATTGTTGGGAGCAGAGAAAGAAAAAATTCTGAATCTTCTCTTCAGTATTAAGTGGATTATAATGAAAAACAATTGCATATAGACATGAGGTAGCTAGATGGCTTAGTGGATAAAACACTGGACCTGGAGTCAGGAATTCCTGAATACAAAATTGACATCAAACACTGATTCCTGTATGTCCCTGGGCAAGTCACTTACCCACTGTTTGTCTTAATACATTGGAAAAGGGAATGGAAAACTACTCTAGTATCCATAAAATAATCCCATTGGGCTCATGAAGAACCAGACATGACAGAATAATGAATAATAATAAATAGATATACATTTATGGAAGGACACAGGCATGAATATATGTGTGATAAATGTGTACACTTCCCTTCTATGAATTCTCTCATTTTGGGTAATGCTTTCTGAGTAACCTACAAAATAAGAAAAGATGAACAGTCCTTCTTCAATTACTTTTCTCTTAATGCAGTTTTTGAAAGAGTCACAGAAACAGGAATATTGAAATATAGTTTCCTGAAATCCCAAGTGGCTATTTACCTTAGTGGCTAGAGAATATTTCACTTCATGGAAGCTCTGGAACGCCTTATTAATTAATAATACCTTATTATCACCCCTAGGGTACTAGAGATCTGAACTTCTAATCTACAAATAATTCACACACTTCCACTCCCAGATATGTATATTTTTAATATGTATCAGGAAAGCAGTGAAACTTTAGATGCCTTTCTTAAATCAAGAGGTCACTAGCCTTTCCCACTGTGCAGGTAGATAAAACCTGTACAGCCTCTCCCAGCTCTGTGAGCTTCAGAATTTGAGCAGATCAGGACCACTTAGAGCTGCTTGATGGGAAGCTTGGTACAGGGGGGGAAAGTCCTATACTCTGGTAGAAACTCACAAAGGATTGTTTTGTGTGACTTGAACAAGTCATTTAACCTCCGTGGACATCAGTATTCTCATGTGTAAAATGAAAGGATTGGATGATATTGCTCCCCCCCTTTTTTTTTGCAAAGCAATAGGGTTAAGTGACTTGCCCAAGGCCACACATCAGAGGTCAAATTTGAACTCAGGTCCTCCTGACTCAGGGTTGGTGCTCTATCTACTGCAACACCTAGTTGCCCCTGGGATAATAATTGCTCCTGAGATTCTTTCAGCTCTAGTTCTATGAACTTGCACTTTTTCTAAAAGTCTCAGATTTCTTCCTCCAAGAGAAAATACAATATTCTTTTGGCACTCAAAGCCCTACATGGTCTGGCCCCTAGACCTTTACAGTCTTCATACACCTTGTTCCTCAAAATATATTCTTCAACACAGTAACACTGAGTTCCTGATTGTTCCATGAACAAGACACTCATCTCTCTGCTCTAGGATTTTTCTCTGACTGTCCCCTATATCTGAAATGCTTTCTCCTTCCTCTGATTAGACCACTTTCCTCCTGGATTTCCTTTAAATTCCAATTAAAATCGTACATTCCCAATCCCCTTTTAATTCCTGTCTGTTAATTATTTCCTATTTATCCTGTATATAGTTGACTCTGTATGTATTTGTTTGCATCTTGTCTCCTCCATTAGATTGTAAGCTCCTCAAGGGCAGGGGTTCTTTTGCCTCTTTTTTGCATAAATAGCACACACATAGTAGGCCATAACCAAATATTTATTGATTTACTGATTGATCTCGAGACATCTGGGCAAGAAGGACAGGTCCATTTTGACTGATCTAGAATCTCATGGTCATCATTCTTTCTTCACCTCTTTGTCCTCCTCTTGCTTCCTGCTTCCCTCCTCTTCCACTTTTAACCATCTTCTAACACTGTTTACCAATTTTCCTTCCCGTGTTTTCTTTTGTTCCTGCTTCCTTTTTCCTTCCTTGTCATCACTTCCATCAGAAGTTGAAATTTTAACCTGCCTAGGAACTGCACTAGAGATTTGACCTGTGATTTCAATGGAATAAGCAGCCCAATTCAAGTCAGCATCGTCTCTGCAACTGTTGAGATTTTGCTGGAGCCCTAAGAGAAGTTAAGTAAATTCCCTGAGTTACATAAATATATGTGTCCCGGCTGCTAGGTGGTGTAGTGGATAAAGCACTGGCCTTGGAGTCAGGAGTACCTGGGTTCAAATCCGGTCTCAGACACTTAATAATTACCTACCTGCGTGGCCTTGGGTAAGTCACTTAATCCCATTGTCTTGCAAAAACCTAAACATATATATATATATATATATATATATGTGTGTGTGTGTGTGTGTGTGTGTGTGTGTGTGTGTGTGTGTGTGTGTCCCAGGTGGGACTTGAACCCAGAGCATGAGTAAGATTGTTCAGCCTATTCACTTGTGTCCAGTTCTTTATGATCCTATTTGGGATTTTACTAGACAAAGATGCTGGAGTGGGTTGCCATTTCCTTCTCCAGATGAGGAAATAGTTACTAGCCCAGCTAGAAGTATCTGTGATCACATTTGAATTCAGGAGGATAAGTCCCTCTGACTCCAGGTCCTGCACATTGACCCACTGCAGTATCTTTGCCAAGAAAATTCCAATTGGGATCATGAAAAACTGGACATGACTGCAAAACAAATGAACAATATGTGTAAGAATTGTTTCATTTAGTTTGGGGGTGGGGAGAAAAAAGAAGAAAGGTTAACATACTACAGGGCCATGAGTTAAGAATGATTTATACATTGAAAAAAAATTTAGCTTATATATTTGTACCCCCAAAGGCTAGTATATTAATAGTCACTTAATAAATGCTTATTAACCAACTGGCTAATTATTGGTAATTCCTGGGTCTCTAATTGAAATATAAACTTTTCTCATTGAAACATCAAAAGATAAAAGAAATGTCTCAAGACACCCAGTTTTGATTTCCATGAACCATTTATTCTTCCTTTTCCAAAAGCTGTCTTAAAATGTACTATACAGTTGTGGGAAATTTTTAATACTTATACAAGAAATTTTTCCCAAAAGCTGTATAGTACAGTATTTTAAAATGTAATTAATTATATAATATAATATATATTCATTATAAATACTTATGAACAAGATAAATGCAAGTATTGAAATTTTCCCACAAGCTATATAGCATAGTATTTTACAATGTATTTATACAATATAATATTTACAATATCATCCAATATTAAATATTGAAATTTTCCCACAAGCTGTATATTACAGCATTTTACAATGTATTTATTATACAATAATATAATATGATATGATATAATATAATATGATATAATGTAATATGATATAATAAACATGATATGATATGATATGATATAATATAATATGATGTGATGCGATATGATATTAATTATATTATATTATATTATATTATATTATATTATATTATATTATATTATATTATATTATATTATATTATATTATATTATATTATATTATATTATATTATGTTATATTATGTTATATTATGTTATATTATGTTATATTATATTATATTAATCATATCATATCATGTTATATTATATTATAATATATTATAATGTTAATTATATTATATTATTTATACAACATTTATTATCTAATAAAATATACAATGTAAATACTTATATACAATATAAGTGCAATATTAAATATTGAAATTTTCCCACAAGCTGTATATTACAGCATTTTACAATGTATTTATTATACAATAATATAATATAATATAATATAATATAATATAATATAATATAATATAATATAATATAATATAATATAATATAATATAATAATATACAATGTTTATTATCTAATAAAATATACAATGTAAATACTTATATACAATATAAATGCAATATTAAATATTGAAATTTTCCCACAAGCTGTATAGGACAGTATTTCACAATGTATTTATTATATATTGTATATAATATTATAATAATATAATTTATACAATAATATACAATATTTATTCTATAATAAAATATAAATATTTATATACAATATTAATGCAATATTAAGTATTGAAATTTTCCCACAAGCTGTGTAATGCAGTATTTTACAATATAATACAGTATTTAACAAATCTAAGTATTTATACAGCATTATATATATATATATATATATATATAATATAAATGCTTATATACAACATAAGCATTGAAATTTTCCCACAAGTCGTAAGAAACATTCAGTCTATGTATTTGTGCACTAGAAGTATTGACATTGCGCAAGCTTCCCGCTCTGCTTAGTGCTGCGACATGAGCAGCAGGCGGCGCGCGCACCCCAGAAACAGCCGCCGCCCGGGCCCCTGAGCAGGGTGCTGGGGGCTGCTCGCGGGCAGCAGCACAGGGGTCCGGACGCACTGGGGTGGGCTCAGCCCTCAGATGCAGCCCTTTGTTCTGTGTCCCAGCTGACAAAGCCTGCTCAGTCCCTGGTGCGAGCTGGGACTCCTTCAGGCGGCCTCTGACCGTGATGCAGTGTAGTTTATGTAGAGGTCAAGGCTAAGCTAATACCTCGTTGGAGGCTCCCAGGGAAGGGCAAGGGGGAGGGGATAAGAATGGGAACTAAAGTCTGCGACCATGGAATGCACACCAAAATGAAGGGGGGGCGGGAGAAGTCATTGTCCTAATTTTTCAAGTTTGTCCTATCTTCTTTCTGACCCTTTGGAAACTTTGGATGTCCGTCCTCACACTTCATTCTTCCTCTACAAACCTGTTTCTGTTCCTATTTTAAACTTAGTTTCTCTTTCCTACATCTATGAATTCAAATAATGTTTAAACAAATATTTAATGATTGTAGGGTTCGCAGGTTAAAAAGACAAAAAAGGAAAGTCTTTGTATTCAGGTAGAAAATGTACAGACAGATTAATATACAGTCATTTGAAAAGGGAGAAGATACTAATAAGGGGGAAATAAAGGAAGGTTTCCCAGAGGAGCTAGCACCAAAGCTGAGAGGATGCTGAGAGGAAGATCTGCTAAGGGAGGATGTGCCCAAGGCCAGGAGCTGGCAGCTTGTTCACATTTCACAGAACCCAGAAATACAGTTTTTAAAGAAAAAACTTGTCCTCAATTTTTTCATTTCTCTAAGATGTTAGAATTATGTGGTCTTTGTTCAACCAATAAGGATTTTATCATATGTCAGGAACATTTCTAAGGGATAACACACACACACACACATACACACACACACATATATTCAACTATGAATATTTCTCTGATGCAATAATGTTCGTAAAATTCAGACACTGAAAACTTATACCTTGAGATAATTGGTTTTGAAGGCCTTCTAGTCCAGGCCCCTGGTTTTACTGGTGAGGAAGTGAAAATAAAAAAGGACTGGTGATCTGTCCAAGGTCATACAAATAGGAATCTCAAGTGCTTGCAAATAACACAATGTAATAATAGTAAATCTATTATGAAATAAGGTCTAAGTATGTTTTTAAAAGGTAGGAAGAGTAAATCATCTTTAACCCCATGACTTAGATTCCACAAAACCTTCTAGCTTGTAACCCCAACCACCCTTAAAAAAAAAAAAAACCTCTGGCATTGTCCCCAGAAATGATGGTTCAAATATTCAAATGTTCCCTTCTTACCTAGGAAGGGAAGGAGAGCCTTGTAGGGTTGCTTTTAACCCTGCCCTAATAGTGCATTAGCATAAATTAGCTTAGGATAAGTTTAAATAACTATTACCTTCCCTGGGAACCTGTGAGGGGCAGGAATGAAGGTCTGGAATCCGTGATGGAGTGAGGAAAGGATTCTGAAGTGGATAAATTCTAAATAAATAAAGCCATTGTTTTTGATTAAAGCTCAGGTGATAGGATAGATGAGATAGGCATGGAGAGAGACAATTAAGACTGAAGGCTGGAATGAGCTGAAGGTAGTTTCTAATAGCTAATACTAGCTCATACCAGATGCTGGTTAAATTCACCATGAACATGTACCCCTTGAAAATCAACAAATGCTACAAATCTGGGATTGCTTTATTGTTTTGTTAATTATCTAGGCTTGAGAAAGTGATAGAAATGGAAGGAGCCTTGGAGGTTATATAGCGTAACCCCTTCATTATACAGATAAGGAAAATGAAGCACTTGACCAATGTCACAAAAGAAAGAATAATAATGTTAGCTGGCATTTTTATAGCCCCTATCAATTGTCAGATACTTCTTAAATGCTTTGTGAATATTATCTCATTTAATCTTCACAACCACCCTAGTGGTTTTTTTGCAGTTGAGGAAAGTGATGCAGAAGTTAATTGACTTGCCCAGAATCCCACAAATAATAAATATCTGAGGCTGGACTTGATCTCAGATTATCCTGATACCAGGCCCAGTATTCTATCTACTGTTTAACCTATCTGCCTCTAAAAAATATAATAGTTAACAGTTTCCTAATTCACAAGACCTCAGGAGGATCCTCATCTGTGAGTTTTCTCCCAGTTTTCAGTGAGATCTTATATTTTTGCATCTTAGGGGGTGAGGAGGAGGGCAGGTTGGGAAAGGTTGAACCTTTCCTTTGTTGTAAGGCACTCCCAATGTGGAAACTTCCTCTACTTACTGATGCTCTACTACTCCTTTCAAATCTAGAACAATTAAGCATTTTGCCCATATCTACAAAGCTAATAATGTACATGTCAGAAATAGAACTTGAAACCAGAACTTCTGACTCCTATACTAATCCTTGAGCCAATAAATTAATCTTCAATATAGGGGATGAATAATAATTGGATGAGGTAGGAAGACAGACACAGAAACACACAATTGGTGGGCCTATGAACCAGCTCATTCTGAAAAACATGTGGAATTATGTTGGAAAGTTATTCATATCTTTTGACCCAGAGATATCATCATTGGAAATATACTGTAAAATGGTTACAAACAGAGAAGAAGCTCCAAATAATACTTATAGCATCACTTTATTTTAGCAACCAAAAAATTGAAAAGAAAATGAGTATATATCAATTAGAAGTTTAAGAAGTTCAATCTGGAAAAGAAAGGTGCTTTTTTGTTTTTCTATTTTCTTCGTAAGTGAATAGTGTATAAAAGTAAAAGGCATTATAAAAAAAGTACTTTATAAAAAGTAACCAAATAAATTTCTTATTTGAATGTAAGTGGATATTTTTCCTGTAAGAAATAATGAATATGAGTGAGTGTGGTGACATACACCTATAATTCCCATTTCTGGGAGACTAAGGGTTATGGATCTCTTTAAGTTCAGGAGTTTTGAGTTTCAATTGGGCAAAAGTCAATTGGATGTCTGTAGTATGTCTGGTATCTGTATGGTGACCCCCCCCACCCAAATAGGAGAGCACCAGGTTGATTAAACGGGAGCAAATCCATTCAGGTCTATAACAAGGTAGGCTAAAGTGCTGGTTTCATCAATTTAGGGAACTAGGTAGCACAAGGGAAAGAGAACTGATCCTGTAATCCTGGAGACCTTAATTAAAATCCAACCTCAAACACTCTCCAACTGTGTGACCTTAAACATACCTGTTAGCCATTGTCTGTATCTGTTTCCTTAACTATCAAATGGGGATAAAAATAGTACCTATCTCTCAGGATTATTGTGAAAAATAAATGAAATAATATTTGTGAAACATCTACCACAATGCTAGGTATTTAAAGTGCTTTTCCCCCATCATTTCTTTTGTGGCAATTAACAATAGGTCATGCCCATGAATGATCACTGAATTTTGAAGGTGATCCATTAAAGGTTCCAGTTTCAAAATAAGTTAAAAACAGTGAATGTGAAAAATTTAAAGAAACTTGGGAAAACCAAAATAACTAATGTAGATGAATCAAACAGTAGTAAAAGAACCATATACATGTTGAGGATGATAAATGCTAAGGAAATCAATACTCAAAGATATCAGAGCTCAGATCAATGACAACATGGAACAGTAAAGAGCACTAGCTCTGAAGGCAACTGGCTTCTTTTTGAATTCTATTTTCAATGCTTACCACTCATGTCACTGTGGGCAAGTTCTAGGTCTTCCTTTCCTCCCTCAGAAGGGGGGATAAATAAAAAGATCTCTGGGATTCTTTAAAGTTGTGATCCAACACAGTAAGAAGACTGAATGCCCTGGAACTGATAATGAAATATATTAGTGGTAGACTTAAGGTGACAAATGAGCTGAACACTGTCCGTCATGGTCAGTGCGCCTATTTGACTTCTTTATGTTAAGGGATTATCAGAGTAGTAAAAAGAATATTGGGCAGCTGAGTGGTGAGGTGGATAGAATTCCCTGTGACTGAACCTAGAGTCACAAAGACTAATCCTTCTGAGGGCATCAGAGCTGGGAGACTCAGGGTAAGTCAATTAACCCTGTTTGCCTCAGTTTCCATCCCTGTAAAATTCGCTATAGAAGGAAATTGCAAACTCCTCCAATATCTTTGCCAAAAACCCCAAGTGGGGTCAGAAATAGACACAACTTGAATGACTGAACAACAACAACAATGTGGTTCTCTTTTTTGATAGAAAAGATTAAAGCAATGAATGGTATAGATAACAGGAGGCTTGAGGGTTTTATTTTTGGAAATGCATAAACTAAATCTTACCTTTTCAATATAATACTCTACACATAGTAGGTGCTTAATGAATGTTTCATGAATTAAGATTAAAAAAATTATACTTAGAAGGGATCTCAGAGATCTCTCCTTGTGCAAGGTTCTTCATTTTACAGATGAGAAAACTGATGCCCAGCAACACTAAGTAGCTGGCCCAACATCAAATATGAAATAAATAGCAGGCTGTGATGTAAACACAGGCCCTTTCATTACAATCCCCTTTTTTATTTTTCCATCATAGGTTATGGATTGAATCAAACTGAACATGTGGGTATTAAGAGTAACCCTTGTTATTTTGTGGGTGCCACAACAACCACCTAGAACCATCAGTACAAAGGAAGATTCTTATTTAATTATTTTTACAGGATTAAAAAATGTTTTGTTTTGTTTGTTTTTTACTAAGTTGTTACACAGTCTTCCACAGTATGGTCAGTCCTAGGATGTGCAGGAAGAGTTAAAAGAAGGGGGGGAAAAAAGGTGGAAGTGGCTCATGCTCACTAAAGTACATGACCATTCAGATGAATGATTGTACTCTGATGCACATTCTGAAGTAAAATTTTGAAGACATTTTATGGAACAAACCAATAGAATATCTGCATTACACTTTGAAAGTCTTGTCAGAACATTATTTTACCTCATGTGATCTTGATTTTATGAACAGAAGAAAGTGGTCAGAGGGGTTAACATGGGAAACTGAGATGTATAGGGAGAGACTATATTGGTTAACATCATTTTAACCTTGAGTTACAATTACAAGAAATAGAAAGTGACAGTGGAACCTTGAAGTCAAGACATAGAGATCAGCCACAATAAATCTGAATGCTGAACAGCAATTGGCAGAAGGGGTTTGTTGGAACTCTTTTTAAGCCAATGTAGATCTGAAATTCAAAACAATTAATGCATTTTATGGAGAATACTAGGAAAAAGATTAACCATTTCTTTGCTGTTGAATGACTTTTACAGAAAGAATTGTATATACATTATAATCACAGAAGGAAGTAGAAAGGTTATCTAGAGCAATTTTCTTGGCAATTAAATAAAATGAGGCTAAGACAATCTATTTCCAGTGTAAGGAAAATTTCAGAAAGAGCTAAAAGAAATAGGACTTCTGGTCAAGATGGCAGAGAAGACAGGCACTGTGCTAAGGTCTCTTGGCTTTCCCTCATAAATAATATGAAAGAAACCTCTTGACAGAAATTCAATCAACAAAACCCAGAAAAAGAGACTAGGAGAACATCTACCAACAAGGTCTGTCTTGGGGGACTGTGGGTGAATCAGAGTGGAAAGCAGAGAGCCAGTGCAGGGGCAGGGGCAGGGTGAAGCCAGAAGCCAGCCTTAGCCATGGAGGAATTGGCTGTGGGATCAGGGGTCTAGGGAACCCCAGCAGGGTTGGAGGGCAAGCTCCAACATGGAGAGTTGCAGGGTGCAGCTGGACATCGATCCACTAGGTTTAGGGACATGAGCTCCATATTTTCAGAGGAGCCTCTTCCCAAAACAAACACAGTAACACCCCCCACTCCTAAGCTCAGGCATAGGCAGTAGAGCTCCCTTAGCTGAATAGGAAGATTAACATTCTCACCCAAGGGTGCAGCCCACATTGTTCAACCCAGATGCCCCTTACCCCCTCCAGTCCCAGGAAGGGGGATTCAAATCAAGGTCATAGACACTCTAGAGAAAGGTCCCAGCAATCCCTCCTGGTCAGTACACTCAGAGTTACTAAGCCCAATGAGCAAAGCCTGTAGGGTTTTCAACACCAAACCTCTGTGAAAGGCCAATAGAAGGGGGGGGGGGGGGGTCCATTGAAAATTACTTTGAAGTCAAAGATCCTAACCCAGAGAGATCTAGAACTTCTGAGGAGAATATGAATTGGTCTCTAGCCCAGAAAGACATCCCAGAAGAAATCAGGAAGGAGTTTAAAAATCAATTGGAAAATCTTAGAAAAGAAACAAGAGAAAATTAACACCTTTCAAGAGAAAATTAACATCTCACCATAAGAAAACAAATCCTTGGAAAATAATATTGGATAAATGTAAAAAGAAAATAATTCTCTCAAAGCCTCAATTGGGCAAATGCAAAAAAGAAAATAATTCTCTGGCAAATGGAAAACTCCTTCAAAAATAGAATTGGCCAATTGGAAAAGGAGTAGCAAAAGGTAAATGAAGAAAATTATTCTCTAAAAAAGAATGGAATCTGTGGAAACTAATTACTTCATGAGTCAACAAGAATCTGTTAAACAAAACTAAAAAATCAAAAAAACCACGGACCTCAAGAATAGAATCAGGAGAGAGAACTTAAAAATCACTGGACTTCCTGAAAACATTGAAGAGAATAAAGAAAGTCTGGGCTCAATATTGCAGGATTTAGTCATGAAAAACTGCCCTATTATCAAAGAAGCAGAGAGCAAAATATTTATTGAAAGAACATCAATCTGATCCAGAAAGGGATCCTAAAATGAAAATACCAAGGATTATTGTGACTAAATTCCAGAACTATCAGATAAAAGAAAAAATCCTGCAAGAAGCCAGAAATAAACAATTTATATGCCAAAGAGCCAGAGTAAGGAATATACAAGACCTGGATGCATCAATATTAAGGGATTGAAGGGCCTGGGATGTGATATTACAAAGAGCAAAGGAGCTTGGAATGCAGCCAAAAATTCACTATCTAGAAAAATTGAGTCTTCTCTTCCAGGAAAAGATGGATATTTAACAAAATAGGAGACTTCCAACATTTCCTGATGAAAATACCAGAGCTAAACAGAGAATTTGGACTTCAAGCAGGAGACTCAAGAGACACATAAAAAAGTTAAAAACAAAAGGGTTAAAGGGGAAAAAAACCCTGCTGTCCAATAAGATGAAATTGGCTATATCCCCACATGGGAGAAAGATTCTCATAACTCTCAAGAAATGTAACTCTATTAGAGAGAAGTAATGGAAACTCATGATTTATCCCTGACCCTCATAGAATGATTTAAAAACAAAATCTTCTTTAAAAGGGGGGGGGGGGGGAGGATTGAATGGGGTAAATTATATTACATAAAGTGGTACAAAGGACCTATTGCAATAGAGGGGAAGAAGGGAGGCACTGAGAACCACCTGAATCTTACTCTCATAAGATTTGGCTTAAAGTTAACATACTAACACTCAGTTAAGTTAAGAAACTTATCTTAAGGGGTGACTAGGTGGCACAGTGGATAGAGCACCGACCCTGGAGTCAGGAGTACCTGAGTTCAAATCCGGCCTCAGACACTTAATAATTACCTAGCTGTGTGGCCTTGGGCAAGCCACTTAACCACATTGCCTTGCAAAAAATAAAAGAAAAAAAAGAAGCATCTCACTTTTCAAGCATTAAAAGGGGAAAGGGAGATGGTGAGAGGAAAAGATAACAGAAGGACAAAGGGTCAAAGGGAAAGAAAGGGAGGGGTTTGGGTACAAGGGGGCAAACATAATGAAGGTTGTGGTATTCAGAAACAAAATACTAGGAAATATGGATAAAATGAAAAAAGGTAAAAATATAAGCATGGAGGGCAACAAAGAGTTAGTAATTATAACTTTGAAGGTGAATGGGATGAACTCTCCTTTAAAATGTAAGCAAATAGCAGACTGGATTAAAAACTGGAATCCTGAAATATGCTGCTTACAAGAAACTTATTGGAAGCAGAAAGAAATATACAGAGCAAAGGTAAAAGATTGGAGCAAGATATTTAGTTTCAGCTGAAGTGAAAAAAAAAAGAGTAGCAATCCTTATCTCAGACACAGCAGCTGCAAAAATAGATCTCATTAAAAGAAATTACAAAGGAAACTATATCCTCCTAAAAGGTACCATGTACAATGAAGTAATTTCAATACTAAATATGTATGCACTAAGTGGTAAAGCATCCAAATTCTTAGAGGAGAAGTGATTGAGTTACAGGAAGACATAGACAGAAAAATTCTACTGATGGGAGACCTCAACCTCCTGCTCTCAGATTTGGATAAATCTAATCATAAAATAAACAAGAAGGAAGTTAAGGAGGCAAACAGAATGTTAGAAAACGTAGACATGACAGACCTTTGAAGAAAGCTGAATGTGGATAGAAAGAAATATTTTTTTTTCTGCAGTACATGGGACTTACACAAAAATTGACCATGTATTAATCAAATGCAGAAAGGCAGATCATAATGCAATAAAAATCACATGCAAAAATGGATCAGGGGAGATAGACCTAAAGCTAACTGGAAACTAAATAACCTCATTTCAAAGATGAATGGATCAAATGACTAATTGTATTAATAATTAATGATTTCATCCTAGATAATGACAATAACAAGTCAACATACCAAAATTTACAACCAAGGCAGTTATCGGGGCTATATTATATCTTTAACTACTTACATGAATAAATTGGAGAAAGAGGAAATCAAAGAACTAAACATGCAACTAAAAAAAATTAAAGAACAAATTAAAACCCCCAATTAAATACCAAATTAGAAATTCTAAAAATTAAAGGAGAAATTAAAATCAAAAACAAGAAAACTATTGAACTAATAAAACCAAGAGTTGATTTTATGGGAAAAAAACAATAAAATTGATAAACCACTGGTTAATTTGACTTAAAAGAAAGTAGAAAAGCAAATTGCTAGTATCATAAATGAAAGAAGGTGAACTTACCACCAATGAGGAAGACATTAAAGTAACAATTCAGAATTATTTTTCCCAACTGTATGCCAATAAATTTGATAATCTAAGTAAAATGGATGAATATTTACAAAAATATGTTACCCAGGTTAAATGAAGAGAAAATTAAATACCTAACTCTACCTCAAAAAAAAGAAATTCAACAAGCCATCATTGAACTCCCTAAGAAAAAATCTGCAGGGTCAGATGGATTCACAAGTGAATTCTATCAAACATTTAAGGAACAATTGATTCCAATTCTATATAAACTCTTTAGCAAAATAAGCAAAGATGGAACTCTGCCTAACTCTTTCTATGACACCAATTTGGTGCTGATACCTAAACCAGGAAGAATCAAAACAGAGAAAGAAAATTATAGACCTATTTCCTTAATGAATATAGATGCAAAAATCTTAAACATCTTAGCAAAGCAATTACAGTAAGTTATCCCTAGGATAATACACTATGACCAAAAATGATTTATCCCAGGAATGCAAGGTTGGTTCAATATTAGGAAAACTGTTAGGTTTGTTATTGATATGGTATTGAGTCCCAGTTCAGACATAATATGTTGAGTTCCTTTCCTGGAATCCTTCAATCTTTCCCTAGGCTAGTGTTGGAGGGTCTGGAGACAAGGAAGACAAGTTCTCCCTTTATACCAAAGTCTCCAAGGTCTATGTTTATTTATCAAAACACCAACACTTAAATACCCCCCCCCCCCCCCACCAGTCACTAATCCACTCCCAATCCTGTGGCATTTAGCAAGATAAGACTATGGTGCTCAAGGACACCAGGTGATGATAGTTTGCAATGCTCCCACACACAACAGTCCCTAACATATCCCCCTTCTTGTCTTTTTTTGAAACAAAATTATTATATAATGAATGCCATATAAATGGTAAACAAAAGTTTAAAAATAAACAAATGTCAATGGTAAAAACCAATATTCCTAAATTCCTTGAAACACATTTTATACCCAACTTACAAACAAAGATTACAAAGCTTTTTCTTTTCCAACAAAAAGCCTTTCAAAGAAATCAAATTCAAAATCCAAACTTAAAGGAGTAACTTTTAACTTTACCTAACTATTTCAGAGTTTAGACACTAATACAAACAGAAAACAATTCTTTTGTATTTCAAACTTATCAAAGTGAGATTATTGGACATCCTGGTCAGTACCAAAATCTCAAAATATAGAAACATTTTCCCAATCCTCCAGGCCACTGGAGAGATGTAAAAACATCCTATTGATGATTAAATATACATATGTACACAATAATATGCCAAAATATTATCCATAAGCACAAGCTTCCTTCAAAAGACAAAAATCTAAATTTCTCAATCCCAGAAAAAAATCTTTTCCCCCTTTTTTTCTTAATTAATTGAATCACGAAGCTTCCCAAACAATAACCTTTTGAAAAACACAGTCAGTGCCCCCCCCCTTTCCTCCCTGAACCAAGAAGAAAGCATGGGGGTCACTTTCTTTCTAGAATAAGTTTTGGGAGGGATCTTGTCCTTGTAGTGAAGCCTGCATTCCATCTGAGACAAGCTTGAGCTTCAAAGATCCAAAAAGATCCAAAAGATCCAAAGATCCAAAGATCCAAAAAAAGAAGATTTCCCTTCTCCCTCCTTCCTCCCTCTGTAAAGGGTGGGAACAGCAAAGAATGAGAGAAAGCCTTTGAAATTACTTGAGATGTTGACAACGCAATTTGGAGTTGTTGCATTTTGTAAACAGTAGTCAACACTATTACAGAAAGTGAAATTCCTTGGTTATCAAGGTCTGGTCAGAGTCTGCATCAGGGTTTGCATCAGGGTCTTCAGCAATGACAAGAAGTCTCTAAAGTTGCCCATAGGTTTAGGAGTTTGGATCACACTTAACATGCATAGCACAGTCAGGCTGGCAGCTGAGGCCAAAAGGAGCAGCAAGCAGGTCCTCTGTATCCTGTCCATGGTGCAAACTCCTACTGAGGAAGAAGTTCCATCCCCTGCCCTTGGAGGCTCTGCTTCCCACAGACTCCTCAATGCTAAAATACTATTTGTCTTCTCACTTTCACTATCCTTAATACTAACTTACTTTCACTGGTTCCTTAATACTGAATACTTGTTTGTCTTCTCACTTTCACTTTACACCTCTTTGTTACAGCTTAAAATCAGTCCCTGGTAACATCAACCTAGTTACCTTCTCCAGAGTCCTCTACTCTGGGATGTCACCTGGTTCTCTTGCTTGTAACTGCTGTGTCCTTATACCAGATTTTACTCAGATAATTCCACCTTCTTGTCCCTGTTTGTGGTGGCAAAGAATTGGAAATTGAATGATTGTCCATCAATTTGGGAATGACTGAACAGATTGTGGTATATAGATGTTATGGAACACTATTGCTCTATTAGAAACCAGGAGGGATGGGAATTCAGAGAAGCCTGGAAGGATTTGCATGTACTGATGCTGAGACAGAAGAACATTGTACACCCTAACAGCAACATGGGGTTGATGATCAATCTTGATGGACTTGCTCCTTTCATCAGTGCAACAACCAGGGTCAATTTGGGGTTATCTGTGATGGAGAATACCATCTGTGTCCAAAGAGGGAATTGTGGAGTTTGAACAAAGACCAATGACTATTACCTTTAATTTTTAAAAAACGTGTCATTATGTAATTTTGCTATCTCTTATATCATATATATATATATATATATATATATATATATATATATTTAAGGATATTCAATTTTGATCAATGTATAGCATGGAAACAATGTAAAGACTATCAGACTGACTTCTGTGGGGTTGTAGGGTGGGAAGTAAGAAGGGGGATTGTAAAATTTGAAAAACAATAAAAAGAACTAAAAGAAACAAAAGTATTTTCTCCAAAAGTCACCTGGCAATACACATTTATTAATAAAGAGACAGTGTTCTATTATAGATAAGTATGGCAGATTGGATGGGAAGTAGAATAACTTTTAACTCCTTATGATTACCACAAAGGATAGATTGGTTTAATAAATTAGATGATAACACCATGGAAAGCAGAGTCTTGATCCTTGGTCAATTTAATTGGTAGGTAAAAGGATTATATGGTGGATAGTTATTGCAACAAGAAGCAAGTAAGTACAGTTTGTAATGGACACATTGATGCAAGCCACTGCTACTCAGAAGTAGACAATCAACTGTTAGGCATCATGAGGCTGCTGAGCCAGAGTGGTATGTCCAGATGAAGTGTCACTGAAAAGAGAGGGAACTAAAGACAAACCACATAGGTTCACAATTTTGCCCAGGTTCAGACCTAATCTTTATATTCTACTTACCAACATTATTGAACCTAGAACCAAAATAATTCCACAAGGGGGAACCATAAGTCAGTATTGAGTATCACAAATAGAAATTCTTTTCTATTTTCTTTGCTGATGCTATTAACTTTTTAGATATTAAAATGCTAAATCCAATGAGTCAAAGTACTATATGGACTAATTTCATTTCTATAAATGAAATTTTCTTCATTTAAAAGTTGTAAGGATGCCTTTGGTAGCTAAAAGAAAAATCAATAAAATTCCATTAAAAATTAGATCCTATGTAATGAATTAGGTTCATAATTTTAGAGAAATCCTGGCAAATATATTCAAATTTGACCATATGGCTATTCAAAGTTATTACATAAGTTCAATATTCAACTGGATAATGCATAATGAAGATGAATTATGAAGAAAAAAGGAAAACATTTAAATAATTGGGGGGAAGGGGAGAGAGGGGGAGAGAGAGAGAGAGAGAACGAAAAAGAGAAAGAGTACTTTCAAAATAAACTATACCTTGACAGGTTAGTCGACATGTAATCACAGGCAATCAGACTATCAGACTGCATGATCTGCAAAGGATAATTTCCAAAAGAGATAAGATGAGTTCAGTTTCTACTGATTTGGCTTGGGAAAGAGTTTGCATCAGCTCACTTGAAAAAAGATGTTGTGTATGGCTCACAAGGGTCCCACCCCTAATGAGGTGGTATGTGGTAGTAACATACAGTGAATCCAAATAGCAGATGGCAACTTCATTTAATAGGTCAGCAGACCTGATGTCTAGCCACCAACTGGCAGCAATCACTGTTAAGACTATTTATATGACTGGGAAAAGTCTTCTTGAATCTCTTACTAAATGTGGGTAGCAATACTGTAGCTAATGAGCTTCTGTCCATATTCACCATGGAAATAATCCAGGCCATTCATTTTCCTTCCCCCAAGGACACTGATACCAAGATGAAACATCACTGGGAGTCACATTGCTTTCATATCTTCAAATTTAACTTTAAACATTATTTTGACAAGTGCCATGCCAGGTTTTCTATATTTGAAAGATGTGACTAGTGTTTATCAGATTAAGTACCTAGCTCCATGTCATTCTCCCTATAGGACTTTCTTTGATAAATAAATATTAATTGGCAATCATTGAAGGATACTTTTAGACTTCAAAAGGAAAAAAGTGCAATTTTAACCAGTATTGTTACTTTGATGCAATCTTTCTGAAAACATGTTTCACATTGACTGAAATATTGAACTTCACTACATAATGATTTTTATGATATGTGAACTTTTCTTAATGAAGAAAACACCCTCTACCTACAAAGATAGTGACTGATCTACAACTTACAGTCTGAGGAGTTGTTTTCAACACAGAGGAGTCTCACTCTAAGTCACAGCCATTATAAGTTATGGGTGCAGGTCTTGATGACTTCATCTTCATCCACTATGCTAGAGCAAATATTACCTCTACAAATGAAAACATTAATAGCTCAGAGTCCATTTATAGTATACTTTGAAGGTCTTCTTGCATGTAAATCAGGAGAGTCAGAAGCCTTAAAAAACTTGTTCTGTTTAGGTTAGATCAAATATAGATATGACCATAATCAAGGATCTACACTAATGTCAGATTTCAATCTATCTTTAACTTGGTTATCTTAAAGGAGAACCTAAGGCTCAGAGATGATCACACAATTACAAAGTGTCAAAGGCAGTATTTGAACCCAGGTTTTCTTGTTTCTAGATTCAACTACTTCATATTTCTTTTCAAACTATGATCAATAAAATAAAAACAAAGGATATATTTATTCAAAGAATACTGATGTTAAGAGTAGCAAAGTGGTCCAGTGGATAAGGTCAATGGCACTATAGTCAGGAGGACCTGAGTTCAAATTTGATCTCAAACACTTACTAGCTGTATGACCCTGGGGCAAGTCATTTAATCCTAACTACCTCAAAAAATATTGATTTTAATATTTAAAATCAAAAGAAATGTTATTTTCCTTGACAATATAGAAAAAAATTGGTCATTTTTCAATAAAAATATAGTAAAAAATAGTACAACAAAATGGTTGTTATAATAACAGAGATCAATCTGAGTTCTGCCATTTATTAGCTTTGTGATCTTGAGAAAGCTATTTTTTCTTTCATCCCATCTGTAAAATGTCTTCATTTTACAGGTGAGGGAACCAAGACATTCAGAGGCAAACATTTAACCTCCCAGGATTGTTGTGAGGATGAAATGAGACAATATTTATAAAAAAATGTTTAGCATATTTGTTGAAACAGAGCAGGGGCTTAAGGACTTTGATTCTATTTCTCCATTAATAACCTTTTTTTTTTTTGCCTTATTGAATTAATGCAATCTAAAAAATAAACTGTTGGGGCGGCTAGGTGGCGTAGTGGATAAAGCACCAGCCCTGGAGTCAGGAGTACCTGGATTCAAAATCGGTCTCAGAAACTTAACGATTACCTAGCTGTGTGGCCTTGGGCAAGCCACTTAACCCTATTTGCTTTGCAAAAACCTAAAAAAAATTTTAAAAAATTAAAAAATGAACTGTTTTAAAAAAAAGTTTTTAAATTTTAATTTAGCTTTTGTTGTTGTGTAATTGATACTCTTTTTACTTGATTTATATCACTGTCACTTGTAATGACCTCTTCAAAACATAAAGGTTAATCATTTCTGAAATGTATTAAAGTACTAAAATATTTCAATATTATTTTCTTCAATATAATTGTGGTGAATAAATGAGTATTTTTGCTGAAATATCTTGGTGGAACTATGGAAAGAGGAATTATCTTTCTTCATTATTCCATTGAGAGAGCTTAAATGGGGCAGAGTCAAGATGACAGACAAAAAGTAGGAACTCACCTACACTCTCCCAAATTTCCTTTAATATACCTTTCAAGTAATGCCTCAAAACAAATTCCGGAAAAGCAGAACCCACAAAAGAATGAGAAGAAATAATTTTCCAGTCCAAGACAACTTAGAAAGTCAGCAAGAAAGGTATATTGTACCAGGGTAAGAGTAGAGGGCAGTTTAGTGTAGCCAGCTCCAGAGCAGACTAGTCCCCAGTAAACTCAGAGCAGGCCTTGAGGGCAATTAAATCAGTAGCCATAGTGGCTGCTTCCAGAGCTCTCCACATAGATAGACATGGGGGTCAGACAACTGGTCAGAAGGAGATTATAGGAGTCCCTTTGCTAGCACTGAGGTATAACTTTTGCTTCACCCATAGACTGAGAAGGAGACCCAGGCCACCAGAGTTTGCAGCTGCAGCAGAGTTGGGACCCTGGTCTCAGTTCCAGAGCAAAAAAGTGCCTGTGGTTCCTCACAGATCAGAGCACAGACCAGAAGAGTAATAAACAAGTTACTTAACCCCATTAACCTTAAATAAATAAAATTTACAAAAAAAGAAAATCATAAAAAAAGAGACAACAGCTTGGTAAAAGAAAAAAAAAATATTGAAGAAAATAATACCTTAAAAAACAGAGTAGGTGGGGCAGCTAGGTGGCGCATGGGACAGCTAGATGGCGCAGTGGATAGAGAACCAGCCTTGGAGTCAGGAGTACCTAAGTTCAAATCCGACGTCAGACACTTAATAATTACCTAGCCATGTGGCCTTGAGCAAGCCACTTAACCCCATTGCCTTGAAAAATCTGAAAAAACAAACAAACAAAAAAAGAGTAGGCCAGATGATTGGATTTGAATGATTTAGAGATGATTTTTGAAATTTACTCTGTTCAATCCCCAGTACAGTGAACTTCAATGAACTTATAACCTTTTTTAAAAAATTTGGTCAATTCTTCTTTTCAAGGCAAATCCAATCAAATAAAACAAAGTAAGCAATTGGTCAATCAATAAGCATATTAAGTACTTATTGTGTGTCAAACCCTGTGTGAAGGGCTGGGGCTACACAGACAAAAACAATCCCTGCTCTCAAAGATCTTAGCTTCTGGTAGAGATATAACTTTGTATAAAGATACACAGAAAAAAAAAATTAAATAAATATGAATGATTTAGGAAAGAAGGCAGTGATTGATAATTCATTATCTACTTTGCTATGAATGATAGAACAAAAAAAGTTTTACACAAATAGGTATATCTCCTGATTATACAATCAAGAAAAACAACCTAATTAGAAAGGTAAATGTTTTAAATCAAGAACCAGTGTGTGTGGGGGTGGGGGTGGGGAATCTTGATGATGTCATCTCAGGGTTAAGAAATGTTTTTGCTGAAGATCAGCTGGGAGACCTCTGACAAAACACTAGCCCAGGCCAACGTGGCCCTCCTCAGCTGAGGACCTCAGCAGCCCAGATCCTGGGAAATGAAAACAGGCCTGTGAAGCTGCCCAGCAGGAATCCACCTGGCAGCTGCTCCCTGAGAGTTCAGCCCACAGAAGGTAAGGGAGTGGAGAGAGATTGTCAAGTTCTGTCCTCTGTCCCTGAAACAGGACTCTGGGACTTTGACCATATTCAGACCCTGGTCCCAGTCTGGGGTCCTAGAGGGGTGAGCTTGTGGCCATTCAACAGTCTAGGAGAACAGTCAGAGCCTCACATACTGAGGTCCTTTCAGGGTGTCCTACTAATACTTAAAGCCCAGGACTTAGCAGCATCTACATTAAGGTCTCATAGGGCTTGGAACATAATATTCCAGAAGGCAAACAAGCTTGGAATGCAACTGAGAATCAACTACCCAGCAAAACTGAACATCCTCTTCCAAGGGAAAAGATGGACTTTCAGTGCAACAGGGTAATTTCAAATGTTCCTGTTGAAATAACCAGAGCTGAACAGAAAGTTTGATCTTCAAGTATAGGACTCAGATGAAGCATAGAGAGTATGGATGAGAAGGGTAAATTATGAAGGATTTAATGATAATGAACTGTATGTTCCTACATGGAAAGATGATTTTCTTTGTTGAAAAACTTTTATTTTTATTTAAAAATATACCTTATTATCTACATAACTTTCAATATTACATCTGGTTAAAAATCACAATCTTAAAATTATAAGGCACTTCAAAGATCACTTAACTCAACCTACTTCTGGACAAGAATAAAATTTAAAATATAGCCAAATTATCATCAAGTCTTTGTTCAAAGACCTCCAAAGCAGAGAAAATTCACTTTCCCTCAAAGCCAACACGTTTCATCTTTGGTCAGCCTTCCTTATCAATGGTTATGAAATAAATCAACATCTACTGTCTGCTAATATTCTATGGTGCAATGTATTACATTTAGAATTTTTTTAAATTTAAAATTCCTTATGATGTATGGTATATGATGGTAGTCTGAACCTATTTTCCACCAAACAATATGCCCAACAGTTTCATTAAAAAAAGAATTCTTTTATTTAGTAGTTTTTTGTTTTTGCTTTCTTTTTTAATTTTAAAAGGTTTTATTTATTTTGAGTTTTACAATTTTCCCCCATCTTATTTCCCTCCCCCACCCCCATAGAAGACAGTTTTCTAGTCTTTACATCATTCCCATAGTATGCATTGATCTAAGTTGAATGTGATGAGAGAGGAATCATATCCTTAAGGAAGAAACATATAGTATGAGATATAGCAGAATTACATAATAAGACAACATTAAAAAAATTAAAGGTAATAGTCCTTGGTCTTTATTCAAACTCCACAATTCTTTCTCAGGATACAGATGGCATTCTCCATCTGACATACCCCAAAACTATGCCTGATTGTTGCCTTTGTTGGTATGAACAAGTCCATTAAGATTGATCATCACTCCCATGTTGCTGTTAGGTGTGCAATGTTTTTCTGGTTCTGTTCATCTCGCTCAGCATCAGTTCATGCAAATCCTTCCAGGATTCCCTGAATTCCCATCCCTCCTGGATTCTAATAGAACAATAGTGTTCCATCACATACATATACCACAGTTTGTTAAGCCATTCCCCAATTGATGGACATTATAGATTGAAGGGTATCATTAAATTCAAATTGTTAACAGAGTAGTAGAGAGAATTGAACACAGAGAAATTGCTTCTAGAGATGAAAGCCAAGAATGGCTTACTGAAGATTAAACTTG
The DNA here is from genome assembly GCF_037893015.1 of Macrotis lagotis. NCBI lineage: Eukaryota > Metazoa > Chordata > Mammalia > Peramelemorphia > Peramelidae > Macrotis > Macrotis lagotis. The sequence continues at coordinate 555,684,640 of NC_133658.1, forward strand.
TTCTGAGCCTTAAAGGGAGAGAACGTCCTTGAATATCACTGAAGGTTAAAAAGGGGAAGTGATAAAGTGATTTCTATACAAAAAAAAAGATTATTTTGGAAATGGAACTGAACGGAAAAGAATCTAAATGTAGGAATAATATCCTTGAGGCTTCCATGATAGCCTAGGCAAGAGATGTTGAAGCCAAAATTAAAACAAAAGGAATGAAATTGGAAAGACTATAAGACAGGCTGTGAAGGTATTCACATTAGATAAAATTAGAAAATACAGTATAAATATAGACTCATGGTACAGCAGAAAGAGCAGATATGAAATAAGAAGTCCTGTATTCAAATTTCACTTGTGTTATTTTCTATTGGCTTTGTGATCTTGGACAAATCATTATAATATCATAACCATAGTTTCTACATCTGTAAAATGAGGAATAGAGAGGTCAACTCAGAAGAGCTCCAAGTTTCCTTTCAGTTCTAAATTTAAGATGCAATTATTTACTCTTCTTTTTTAATAGTTTATTTTAATTATATATATTATATTTTTTCAATAACATGTAGAGATAGTTTTCCACATTCATTTTTGTAAAATTTTCTCCCACCCTCCTATTCTTCCCCCTCCCCAAGACAGCAAGCAATCGGATATAGGCTACACATGCAAAATCATGTTAAAATATTTCCATATTACTCATGCTGTAAAAGAAGAATGAAACAAAAGGGAAAAACTATGAGAAAGAAAAGGAAAAAACATTAAAAAGTGAAAATAGTATGCTTTGATTTGCATTCAGACTTCATAGTTCTGTCTCTGAATGTGGATAGTATTTTCCATTACAAGTCTTTTAGAATCATCTTTGATCGCTGTATTGCTGAGAAAAGGTAAGTCTATCATAAGTGATCATCATATAATGTTGCTGTCCTATAATTATTATAATCATTATTAGTTATATCCTGTCTATGATATGTACTTAGGTCAGCTCATACAGTTGTTCCATTAGTAATATATATTAGACACACCACAGAAATGTGTAATAAAGTGGGCATAGTATTGAATAGAAGAGCAGTGTAGATTGCATTTGGGAGATTACATAGTCCTTTTTAATCACCTTATACTTCTCCCTGATACAAAAATTCATCTTTTTAACACTTCATTCAGTGATCCTCTAAAGCTATGAATCGTAGACTGTAACAATTACTGAAAAATTATAATTACAGGTCACCCAAAGGGCAATGAAGAAAAACATGGTAAAAATGAATATTTAGTGAGATATTACCAATGAAGAATTAGCCAAGAAAAGCATTATGAAGGGTATTATCAAAGAAATGTATGATCAGAAAAAAATGGGATGATTACATAATGACCCCCAAGATGTGTACAACACACAATGTCTAGATATGTAAAGAAATGCTTCCAGGACATTGACAAGAACTCCCTTTGGAGAACAAATATGAAGATGTGAATAAGGGGACATAGAATGAGAAGGTGCACATGGGTTGTGAGATGGGAATATACATATTGATGAGATCAAGCAATTGAGGTAAAATTAATATTTTAAAAATGGAATGGCTCTGTCAGTATTTCTGTGATTGTTAATAAGAGGAACCAAGAGATGGTATATAGTTGAAGTAATAAAACATCAGAATAGAGGGGAATCAGGACAAAAAGAATGCGAGAATAACAAAAGAACATATCCCCAAGAATAAAACTCACTAGATTGTCCTAGCTATGATGAACCAATCACAGAGACAAATGAGAAGGAAGGCAAGATCTGTTTCCATAGATGCCTGCTCTAAGCATTTATGGACAGGAACTGCACAGATGTCACAATCAAAGTTCATCATATTAGTACTACATACTTTTCCTTTTAAAAAAAGCACAAGAAAAAAAGTCATGAGAACATTTTTCTGTGGATTCTGGAAAATGAAGTTGGAGATGCTGCAATTTATTTGTTTTGCACCTGGGTGACTTTGCCACATGGCTTTTCCACAACCCCTGAGACATTACAATTAAAGTATACCAGAAAGGACTGGGACTAAGATTAGTAGTGAAAATTAGGTTATAGAGGAAGAACATGGAGCACTGTTCCATTGACCTCCTGGCCCTACAGATTCACAAGTCATTAAATTATGTAATGTTAGCAGACTCAGTGTTCCCAATGTAAAATAACAATAATAACTTCTTTCCTTCCCAAAAAATCAACACTAAATATCAATGAATAAAATCTTTATTATTATATTGAAATAATTATGAGATTAGTGTTGAATACAATGAAACCTATTTAATATCAGAGAAAATCTTTTTTTAAAAAAAAAATTTTATTTTTTCTAATTTATGTAAAGGTAGTTTTAAACATTCATTTTTCTGTAAGATTTTGTAAATTTTCAGGGCAGCCAGATGGTGCAGTAGATAGAGCACTGGCCCTAGAGTCAGGAGTACCTGAGTTCAAATCCGGCCTCAGACACTTAATTACCTAGCTGTGTGGCCTTGGGCAAGCCACTTAACCCCATTGCCTTGCAAAAAAAAATATCTTATACATTTTCTATATGTACAATCATGTTGAACATATTTCCTTATTAGTCATATTGTGAAAGAATCAGAACAAAAAAGAAAAATCATGAGAAAGAAAAACCATAAAGGAAATTTTTAAAAAGTGAAAATAATATGCTTTGGTCTGTACTCAGACTTCATAGATCTTTCTTTGCATGTGGATGGCATTTTCCATCACATATCTTTTAGAATTGTCTTCGATCCTTGTACTTCTGGGAAAATTGTATTTCTTTTAATGTGTACAATGTTCTCCTGGTTCTGTTCACCTTACTCAGCATCATTCCCAAAGGTCTTTCTAGGTTTTTCTGAAATCCATCTGCTCGTGACTTCTTATAGAATAATACTGAGAATGAATTTTTCAGTGAGAATGTGTCAGTTTCCATCTTTTAGTTTCACAAAATGAAATTTTTGTCCAGTGAACAGATAAAGACAATACAAGAAGAAGTGATCTACATCCAGAGAGTCATTGTTTTGATTTATAAAACTAAAAGACAAAAGATAAAGAAGGTTCAGGAACAGATCACAGCTTCTCCTCAGAGAAGGGAATAAAGAACTTTGACAGGTTGTTCTTATCAGACACCCATAGATGGTATTTCAACTTTCAGTGCTCACCAAGCACCAAAGTAGGCAATCCTGAAGGTAACTGTGGTTTATGGACCAATATCTACCATCACAGAGGATGAAGAAGTAGAGAACTGTAAGGAGATCCTAAAAAGTAAGTCAACCCTATGTTGATATTCAATAATTTCATATGAAGGCAAGTAAAACTATAGTGAAAAACCATAGTTAAACATCAAAGAATGAAAAACATTCAAAGCCTGATGCCCTATATATTACTACAAATACAAATACTTTCTTCAAGAAGAGATTCAAAAAGCATTGAATGTGAAATTAACTCTACCTTCTCTTTATACTACCTTGAGGGGGTGGCTAGGTGGCACAGTGAATAAAGCACCGGTCCTGGAGTCAGGAGTACTTGGGTTCAAATCTGGTCTCAGACACTTAATAATTACCTAGCTGTGTGGCCTTGGGCAAGCCACTTAACCCCACTGCCTAGCAAAAACCTTAAAAAAAAAAAAATATATATATATATATATATACACTACCTTGACAACATTATCATCAGAGCACATGAAAGTCCAGAACTATATGTTCTACATCATAAGTTGGCAAACTAGGGCCTATACCAGAAATATGTGTTTTTTAGACCACTAGATATGTATGTATATATATATATATATATATATATATACATATATATATATATACATATATATACATGCTCATGTGTGTATATAGATATATTTGTTGTATAATTATATTCAGTATATATGTGTGTATATGTATATATTTTATATTCACATATTTAACAAAAACAAATTATCTAATGTTTGTTTTTGTTTTTGTTTTTGACTAGCCCTAGAGATTTCACTGATATAAAGAACTCCTGATGAGCAACTTCTTTCCACCAATGCAAATTATCACAAGCTTTGAAGCATGACTCTTCTTTTCCATGTTTATTCCTCCACATAGGCATACTTCATGTGGAGGTAATGGTCACCAAGAGATTTAAGATTTCTTTGTTTTTTTCCTGAAACATATATAAATTATATTCTATAGAGCACATGCTAATCATCATTGGTAGAGGGAATTTAATCACTTGCAGTTCCCTATACAACTGATATTGGAGGAAGAATATACTAAAAAATAAAGAAGCAAATGCTGATAAAATTACTGGGGTCTGAGTCAGACCATGGTATATAAGTTTTTCCTCTCTTTTCATAGTATTACCATCCATTTTAAATTTGGTCAATTTCAAAAAAAATATGTTAAAATTGTCTAGTCAAAAAATTACTAATTATGTATTAAGAACAGAATAAAACTACATGTACATGTCCAGATTGCCTAATATGGAGGCCTCTTTGTCTCCTATCAGGTTGGTAAGGGTGCCTCTTCATGCTGGTCCCTCTTTTTGTCTCTTGGGGTTGTGTTCTTTTTCCACTATTCTTTCTGCCACTCCCTTTTTATGCTGCATCCATTGGGTGAAGAACCAAGTTCAACCACAGTGAGGATGCCATGAACAAAAAGAGTGCGAAGGTAAGATATTCTCTCTGTGTTTATGTGTGTTTGTATACTCTGCCTCTACTAACTAAATGAAAAGCAATACAGTCATAGATACATATGCAGTGATAAGATTTCAAGATAGATAATACAAGATATGCAGATAGGTATATAGATAAACATGCTCAAAGTTGCATGTGACCCAAAAGCAATAGGAAAACATGGCAGTTGGAAGAGTACTGCACTATAACTTTTATATAAGAAGAGGCCTAAAAAAAATCCTCATGAATGCGAATAATCAGAAAAAAATATAGTGGGCAGGTGAAGTAGTAAAGATGAGACAAAGTAATCTAAGAACAATCAAGATATTACACAACCCTAAGGAAGCTGTCTGGTATATTAAGTGAATCTTCTTTGGGATTTATAGAAACAATACAAAAAAGAATATAAACTCAGAATTATATAAGAAAAAAAGACCAGGAAATTGCAATGACCCCCCAATTCTCCATTAAACAAAATCCCATCTATTTAATTCCTAAAATCCTCCAGTTAGGTTACATGGTTGTTAATTGAGAAATAACAAAATTTGTAACATATCAAAATTTCAGGTCTTTCAAAAGACAACAGAAAGAAGCAAGACAAGTATGAATAGGGAAAAGCAATATACCAAGGATAAATTATACTCAGAGTACTATAAATGATGATATCAATGAAGCGAATGACTAAAAAAGGGCATGAGATGCTCTTATAGTAGGAGTGAGAATTAACATTTTTGTAACCCTTATGCTGCTTTGGTGGACTCATAAATCTGAGGCTTTTAGGAAAGATTCAAACAAATCACCTTTCTCTCCATCTCACATCCCCAGACCCCTAAGACCTACCCCCAGTAATGCCTGGATGTATTTATCAGGGGGTTAAATAGAATATATAGGTTAGGTTAGAATAAATAGAATAGAATTTATAGAATAAGAATTTATGAATGAGCTGCTAACTGCACATTTGGAGGAAATGCCCATAACAAGTGATATCACAGATTGAATGAAACACTGAACTTGGGAAATTATTTTAATTGTTGATTTAAAATTTTTTTATTCAGTTAAGGTCTTTAGAGTGAAGAGAACTCTTGTCCTGTATCACTTATGGTCAGAGAACTAGATTAATTTTATAACTTTCACAAATGTGTACTTCATCTTGTACAGGCATACCTCATTTTATTGCACTTCTCAGATACTGAGTTTTTTGTAACAAACTGAAGACTTGTGCCAAATCTGCATTGAGCAGGTCCAACAGCATGTATTGGCATCATGTCTCTGTGTCACCTTTTGGTAATTCTTAAAATATTTCCAACTTTTTTTGGTTATGTTATAGTGATCTGTGATCAATGATGCTACTACACCACAAAACATGCCCAAATAAGACAGCAACCTTTTTCAATAAATGTGTGTGTAATGCACAAATTTATTTATAGCAACTTTTTTGTGGTAGCAAAGAATTTGAAGTAAAGAGGATACCCATCAATTGGGGAATGACTGAACAAGTTGTGATATACGAATCTAATGGAATATCATTGTGTTATAAGAAATGATAACAGGCAGCTTTCAGAAAAAAACAGGCAAGACTTCCATGAACTGATGCTGAGTGAAGTGAGCAGAACTAGGAGAACATTATACACATTAGCAGCAACATTGTGCAATGATCAGCTATGATAGGCTTAACTTTTCTCAACAACACAATGATCACAAGATAATGCCAAAAGGCTTGTGACTTCTAGAGAAACAACTCTGGAGTCTGAATGCAGATGGAAGCATACTATTCTCACTTTTTGTCTTTTTCTTTCTCATGGTTTTACCCTTGTGTTCTGATCCTTTTTTTTCACAATATGACTAATGTGGAAATTTGCTTAACATGAATGTGCATTTGTAGCCTATATCAGATTACTTTTTGTCTTGGAGTGAGGAAGGTAGAAAAATTTGGAACTCAAAATTTTATAAAAATGAATATTGAAAAAATATATTTATATGTAATTGGAAAAAATAAAATACTACAAAATGGAAAGTAAGCAAATAAATAAATAGATGCTATGTGTGTTCTGACCATTCCTCCCTCTTTCTCCCTTTCCTTGGGTCTCCCTTCTATCTGAGATACAACTATATTGAAACTAATAAAATTACTAACTTTAAAATGGCCTCTAAGTGTTTAAGTAAAAGGAAGAGTTAATTGATGCAGTAAACTTCATTGCTGTCTTATTAAGAAATTTACATAGCTTTAGTAATCACAACCCTGATCAGTCAGCAATCATCAATATTGAGGCAAGAACCTCCCCCCAGAAGAAAGATTATAATTTGAGAAAGGCACAGATGATTAGCATTTTTCTTTTTTTTTTTTAGCAATAATGTATTTTTAATTTAAGGTATGCACACTTTTTGAAGCATGCACTTTTTTGAGACATAATATTATTGCACATTTAATAGACTACACTAGAGTCAAAACATAGCTTTTATATACACTAGGAAATCAAAAAACATTCATGTGACTTATTTTATTGCAATCGCGGTGGTATGGAACCAAACCTTCAATATATCCAAGGTATGCCTGTATCATAAAAGGCATAGGCTTAAGACTTCTTTAGATGAAAAATGAACTGTATCTATATCCTGGCAATTTTATTTTCCTTGAGGTCTGGACCTAAGATTTAGAATTCATTTTTTTTAATTATGCCAATCTGGAAAAGTTATTAGTAGATAAAGAAAAAGGCCCAGTTAATCAAATGTTCCCCAAAACAAATGAAAATATCCTGAGGCAAAAATGTAAAAAAGGAAAATGGCAAAAATTGGAGGGGCTACAGGAAAATAGTTACATTCATGCATTATTAGTGAGGTTGTCAATTGATATAATTATTCTAGAAAGCAATTTGGGAAGGTTACTAAACTTGAGCATCCCATTTAACATAGTAATGCCACAACTAAGCCTATACCCCAAAGAGAAAAAATAAAGAGAAAAGGAATCATATGCACAATAATATTAAGAGCAACTCTTTCTGTAATAGCAAAGAATTAGGAACTAAAAAGGTACTCATCAATTCTTCAAGACTGTAGTAGAATATTTTTATTCAGGAAGAAATTATTAAACTGATGCTTTAGAGAAGACTAAAGACTCTTATGAACTGATGTAGTGTTGCGTGCCTTGCCGGCTAACCTATCATTTACTCATAACTAATACTTGTCTCAGAGGAACATTGAGGAGGCGGGAGACAACGATTGGCAAGTTCTTTTATTTTACCAAAAATCAGAGCTTAAATGTCCTCTTAGTCCCTGGTTTACCCCCAACTCACGTGGTGTTCTCCAATTAGAAAATCAAACAAATGCTTCCCAGCTAGTGGACCTGGAATGGTAAAGTTTATTTCCTCAGGCTAGTACTTCTCACACAAAGGTTCTATCACCAGTTTAGGGTTAAACACAATGCTCCAGGAGGTGCTAAACTGGAGGAACAGATATGAAGATCCAGAGAGCTGACCCAGAAGATTAGGCTGAGGGTGAACCTGGGCAAGAGGGCGATTAGGCCATTCCCAGGCATGCAATGACCTCTCTGTAACCCTCAAAAGTCTCTTACAATGTAGTATGAAATGAACAGAACCAGGAAAGCATTTTACATATAATAACCATATTGTAAAAAGAAATCATTGTGAAAAACCTCAGAATTCTAATCAATGCATTGACTAACCAGGATTCCAGAGTAAGGGTGAGAAAGCCTATTACCCACCTCCCAAAAGAGAGGTCATAGACTCACACTTCAGAATAAAGCATACTTCTATGGAACAAATGCAGTATCAGAAGTTGTTTTTCTTGAATATATATTTGTTATAGTTGTTTTCTCCCTCTTCAGTGAGTTGGGGGAAGTTGCATGGAAAAATTAGGAGGGATAGAAAATTAATGCTTGTTAATTTTTAAAAATAAGTATTTTTTTAAAAGTGCCCTCAGAAACCATTTTGAACTAATGATGCTCCTATTTTTTTTTCCTTATCCTCTTTCTCTTATCTCCCCCCCCCACCATGTTTTTTCAGGTCTTCCTCAAGAATCTCCTGGATCTCTTTCCCTAAATTTTCTGATTCACAATTGAACAGTCCTGAATGCTCTTCAATTCAATTCATTAAAGATTTATTAAGCACCTTCTTTGTGGCACGAGTTAGACCTAGGTGCTGAAGAGGCAAAGGACACACTGCCCTCAAAAAGTTTTCAATCTACTGAGGGGAGACACATAGTTAAGTAAATAGAACACAAAGTATATACAAGCCACATACTGGGGAAAGGGTGTTAATAATTGAGGATCAAGAAAGGTGTCCTATAGAATGTGGCATTTCAGCTGAGCCTTTGAAGGGAGGTAAGAGCTCCAAGAGTCTACGATGAAGAGCAAACCCATTTCAGACATGAAGAGAGGAGATGGAATGTTATGTAGGAAGAACAGTGTTACTGGAATGTAGAGGGTGTGAGGCAGAATGACATGTGATCAGTCTGAAATAAGATTGAAGGTAGATTGTGAAGGGTTGTAAATGCTAAAAAGAGTTCAAACTCATTCTAAAGACAATAGGGAGCCACTGAAAAATGACATGGTCAGTCCACTGTTAGAAATAGCAGTTTGAAGGACAACTAGGTGATGCAATGTATAGAATATTTGTCCTGGAGTCAGGAGGATCTGAATTCAAATTTAATTTAGACACTAACTAGACTCTACAAGTCACTTAACCTCAAATAACTCAAAAATAAAATAAAATTGAGGTTGAACTGGAAAGGGATTATTAAATGGTGATGGCATGATTGTTAAGCAGAGAATAAATGGAAGAGATGTTGGGGAACAAGAATGGACCAATTTTCTTTTGTCTAAAAGTAACAGGGCCCATCTGCCAACAGGCTATCAGCATCGGGAATGAAAAACCAGATTTATGACAAGAGAAATGAGTATACATGTGGAACCCAAAAGGTTCACAATCTTTATCCAAGTTTGCCTTTGTTAACAGCAGGACAAAGGGAGGAGGAGAAAACAGTAGGGGCATGGCAGGGGAGGAAAAAGGTGTAGTAACCCCTCCCAAGGGTAAGAGCAGCCAATGGCTAAAGCTTGGGAACTGCAAGTCTATGAAGATGGGAAGGTTTGATTACCTGCAAAGGACCCCCAGTAGCACAAGCATTTTTCCCAGCTGGCACAACCCTGCTGTCCCCTGCCTTGCCTCCTAGGGACACACAGAGAATCCAGCTTGGGCACAAACAACAAATTACAAATTACCTGGGGGGGGGAAGGGGAAGAAGGTGGGAAAGTTTATCCTTAACACATGCTCTGGGTTCAGTGTTGAAAATATGGCTACTCAAAAAGACAAGTAAAGAGACTCTTTAACAACCTTTAACATATTCCATCAATTTACTACTGTAATGGAAACTTTTCTGAAACTCCAGAGCTTATACCATTAGATGAAGATCTTTATATGTGGACTGTTTTGGTACAGTACTTGCAATCAGGAAGACTCATCTTCATGAGTCCAAATTAGACCTCAGAGACTTTCTAGTTTGGTGATTCTTGTACTCTGTTGACTTTATTTTCTTCATCTATAAAATGAGCTGAAGAAAGAAACAGGAAACCACTCCAGTAGTTTTGTCAAGAAAACCTCACTTGTATCAGTGGGACACAACTGATACAACTAAAAAAAAACATATCATTATTAAAAATATTCATTTAATCCATGAGACTATACTAGGTAACATAGAAATATAAAATATAGAAATACCCTAAAAGACTGAGACAACAAATTCCTCCTAATAAAAGTGTGTAAGTAAATGTCTTCACTCATGAGATGAGGGTATAATCTCTCTATCAAATCATTGAGTTTTTTTATGATCTTATTTATATGCACATTTATTGGTGTGTCTGTACATGAATATATGTTTTACAAACTATATATAATACAGATTCAAGTATTTTTGAATTTTCCACTATGCAGTAAATCCTATGCTAGAGTGATGCTAAGAATACAAAGACAAAAGCAAATAGCATTTCTCCAGAAGGAGCTTATGCAACATAAAAGGGCAATATAGTCTAGGAAAAAAAGTGTCAAACACCAGGCACCAGATTAAACTTAATTGGGAAATATTTAATAAAACAATCAAAACTACAAAAGATCACAGATAATATTAATAAGTGGCATCTAAGCCAGTATGTAGCAGTAGAGATACATATGTATGATTTTTGATCTATTTCTACTTGAATTTGACACCATTGGACTAAGAGGTAGTAACCTAAAGTCAGCATCTCTGTAGTCAAATGCCACCACCTCATATTTACTAGCTATGTGATCATAGGCAGGTTACTTAGTCTCTCTGGGTCTCTGTTCATCATCCATAAAATGGAGGTGTTGGCATTGATCCCAGGAAACTTGAAAAATGAAAGTGGACACATATGCAGTTCAGTGCATAGAGTATTTGAGGAAAACCTGAGTTCAACTATGGTCTTGGATATTTACTAGCTATATGACCCTGAGCAAGTCACTTCACATTCCTATTTTTCAGTCTTCTGAACTGTAAAATGAGGATAATAATAATAATAGGACCTACCTCATAAGATTATTGTGAAGATCAAAAGAGATATCTGGAAAGTGTTTTTTAAACTTTAAAATGCTATATTAATGAATGCTATCTAGACGATAGATTCCCCAAAGTCTTAGAAAATTCTAAACCTATAAGTATTTAAAACTTAAGTTTTAAAAATGACTTGATGACTTTAAAAGTTTTTAAAGTTTAAAACTGCACAAGGCTTTTGGGGCGTCTTAAATGCTAGCTAAATTGTTCTATGATATAGATATATACAAAACAGTTAGGAGGTAGTTTTGGGAAAGAAGCATTGACAGTTGAGTGAATCATGAAAGATTTTTAAGAAAACTTGTATGATGTTTATATATGTAATTCACATTTTATATATTATGTACATATAAATACATAGATATAAATCCACATAATATGTGCATTAATTAAAAACAATCGTTTCTCTGCATGATTTCTCAAATTTATGGCAGAGATGTATAACAAAGCAGCGGCTGGAGCCAAGCACCTCAGACACTAGCTGCGGTGGTCCTAGGTATGTCCCTTAAAGGTTCTCAGTCTCAGCTCATCTCTAAAGCGCGGACTCTCCCTTTCACAGAATTGCTCTGAAGATCAAAGGCTCGGTAACTTCGTTGAGCTCTGTCCTCTTAGCAAGCACTCTCACTGTTTAAGGGTAAGGATGACGCCTCACCTGGGTGGGCCGCGGTCCAGGCGCTCAGGTGGCGAGGCCGCCCTCCCCTCATCCCCGCCCGGCCCAAGGCCGTGTCACTGCGGGAGGACGGCTTCCTCCAACCCGGAGAAAGCTTGCGCAGAGCCTGCCGCTGCCAGCTCTGGGCCCGATGCTCCAGCGCCCTCCATTTCCAGGACTAGTCATTGGACAGGTGAGTTGCCGCACGGCTTCTGACTTCCAGGGCCAAGGTCCTGCCATCCGGAGCCACCGAGACCCCTTCGGGGACTGATGCGCGCGGGGCATGGGGAGCACTGGGTCAACCCCACCCCGCGCTGGGTTGGCAAGCTCGGCTTTCAAGACGGCCCAGCGGGCACTCGCATTCCTGGTGTGTAAAGCGACCTCTTTCAAAGTTTGAGAATCAAATGCAACCCTTTGGGGCCCAAGATGTCCCGACGATTTACTTTATAAAACTGCTTAGCAGCCGGTGAGTTCTGGAGGAGAATGGAGAGCGGAGACGGTAAGGGAAGGAGATACAGGGCAGTAAGGGGAAGGGGGAATTTATGGTATTCTCTGGAAGCCAGGGACTGGTCACTGGTCACAGAGACTGGGAGAAACAGTCAGGGATTGGAAACACTACACCACCACCCCCAACCCCTCCTTCGCAATACCCAACATAGCCCTCACCCAGTATTCTTGTGACCACAGGCTGGCAGCAGACTGAATTACGGCATCTGGGAACCGCCTAGAATTCCTCCTCCTCCTCTTTTCACCGAGCAATAATGCCAGCTTGCCTAAAGGAAACTTGAGAGGGATCCAGCTATTAAATACTTTCATTTAGTCTCTCTCCCTTATACCCAGTTGGTACAACTAATTAGCAAGTCAGAACCATTTGAAAACTCCATCAAGAGTTACCTGGGACTTTGTCCTGTCCAGGCTCGGAAGCATCGTGGTATGCTGTGGTGAATAAGCCCTAGAGTCTGGAACATCTGGGTTCAGATCCTCCCCAAGATACTAGCAAACGAAATGATGCTGGGCAAGTCCCTTAACCTTTTTCAACCCCAGTTTAATAATCTGTATGGGGGAGGAGAAGGAGTTGAAACAGAGGTGGGGAGGAGTAGGGAGGTGGGAAGGCACGTGGAGGAGGGGCGAATTGAACTCAAAGATCTTGTTCTAGGTTAGATCCGATTTGTTTAGTGCTTTGCATTTTTTTATTTTTTTTTTTTTAGGGCTTTGCATTTTAAGTGCATTGTTTCATTTGATCCTTATAACATAGTATAGATGTTATTATACTCTTTATATAAAGGAAAAAATAAGAAGATATTCATTACAATATGCCAATAAGGTCATAGACTTTCAAGGCAAAAGTAATCCTAGAGATAACAGAATCCTACCCCAACCTCATTTTATGGACCCAGATAGGCAAAAAGATTAGCAGAGGCAGAGCCAAGATTTAAATCCAGAACCACTGATTCCAAATGCAACACATTAACCACTATCCCAAGCTTGCTTTCATCTGAGTTCTATTTGGCAAAAGTGCTTCATCCACTTCCTTTTATTAATTACCTTTCTCAAAACAATATTTGTTCCCATTCAGATGCATTCAGGATGTGTGCTTGTGGTGCCAGAATACATACAACAGACCAGCTAAATATCTAAAGTCTTTTATTAGAAAGGAAAAATGACAAATTAACCCAGATATACAGAATCCTAGTGTTGTCTGCATAGGATTCAAAGAACCTTACACATTTCTGGAGTTTACAAAACATGAAGTTATTTTTATACAACTCTCCTAGATATAGTAACAGTAACAATGTATGTTCATAAATAAATATTTGCATTAATCAAAAATATTCTGAAACAGAACAAGCTTATTAACATAAAAAACAAAGTACAAGCCTTAATTTTGAGCCAAGAGATAACTGTTTTCAGGTGAATTGTAGAAAATAATTTTCACTATTATATTAATTTTTGAATTACTGCTTCTGCTCTGTGTAACACAAGAATTTTGTATATCTTAGTATATTTTCATTTATCCTTCTCACTTAATTCTATCAACATATATATATCAACATATGTGTGTGTGTCCATATAGATATATATGACAAGAGATCAACCAATTAATTCAGTTCCTGTGAACATGGGCAGAGTGTCACTGATTCAATACAAAGAAGTAGAGGAGCATGCTCCTGGGAGAGTTGTTATACTATCTAATAGTACTGTCTTTGGGAGCCTTTGGAGCCCAGGGAGACATTCTGTACATGCTTCTGCTGTGCTATTCATGTGGTAGACAGCAACCTCTTTGATTGACAGTAGTTGTAAAATCAGAAGGGAGAGGAGTAACTTCAAAAGGCAAAAGTTGTCAACCTTTTTATTCTTGGCTGGACTTTATCTCTTGGTTTGACTGCTTTGCTGGATGACATCTGGTTAGAGGTAATATTGTCCTCACCCCCAAGAGCCCCCAATATCGGCATTGGTTCTCTTCCTTTTGCCATTTTGTTTTAGGTGAAGTTTATTCTGTTTTATTAAGTTTATTATTTTTCTTTTTTCAAGTAACAAGAATTTTTATTAATTTATTCTTGCTACAACTAACCCCACTGAGCACATTTTAAAAATAAAAACAAAACAAAACGACAGCAACAAAAGAATACAAATCCCTCAAAACATATCTACCTTTTCTGGCAAAACAAACTCCATATCAGTGATGTTTGAAAATATTAATTTCATTCTTCATTTTAAGTTCATTGCTCCTATCAGGTGGTGTGTGGTGTGTTTCATCTTCATTCTTTTGACCTCATTATTTATATTATGGCTTGTGATCAAAGTTCTATTGTCTTTCAAACTTGTTTTTCTCTAGAATATTGTCATTATATAAATTGTTCCCCAGGGTCTGCTCATTTTTTATTCTGTATTTCATAAAGGTTTTCCTAGTTTCCTCTGAAATTATAGCTAAATTTTTGGAATAAACCCAACTTGGTAATGGTAAACAGACTTCTTCAAATATTACTGTAGCATACTTGCTAATATTTTATTAAAAATATTTTTCAAAAGTGTTCATTGGAGATATTGGTCTGTGGCTTTCTTTCCCTGGTTTGACTTTTCTTGATTATATTTGTATCACAGAAGGGGATTGGAAGGGGACTTCTTATTGCCAACAGTTTAAGAAGTATTAGAATTAATTTTGCTTTGAATTTTTGATTCAATTAACTTGGAAATCCAACTGGTCCTAGAATTTTATTTTGCTTTTTCTTTAATTTGGGGGGTTCCTTTATGGATTGTTTAATTTATTTTCTGATATGTTGTTATTTAGATATTTATTCTCTTGTTATATCTTTGTAAATTGTCATCTACTTCCTCTAAGTTATTTTGTTAGCACATAGTTGGACAATATAGTTTCTAATAATTTTTCTTTATTTCCTCTGCAATTTATCTAAGTTCTCCTTTTTTTTCAACTTGAATATAATTTGGTTTTATATTTCTTTTTATTTTGATTATCTCTGTCAAATTTAATATTTTTCTTTTCAGAGAACCAGTTCCATTTACAAGATACACATTTGAAGCAAAGAGATATACACAGGGTGAAGGGAAAATGATGGAGCAAAATATATTATCCTCAGCTGAAGTAAAGAAATCAGGGGTAGCGATCCTGATCTCAGATAAAGTAAAAGCAAAAACTGATCTCATTAAAAGAGATAAGGAAGGAAACTATATCTTCTTTTTATTATTTTTTTTTAGATTTTTTAAGTCAATGGGGCTAAGTGGCTTGCCCAAGGCCACATGGCTAGGTAATTATTTAGTGTCTGAGGTAGGATTTGAGCCCAGGTTCTCCTGACTCCAAAGCCGGTGCTCTATTCACTGCACCACTAGCCACCCCTCTTCTTTTTATTGTTAAAGATTTTATTTATTTTGAGTTTTACAATTTCCCCCCCTAATCTTACTTCCCTCCCCCCACCCCCCACAGAAGGCAATTTGTCAATCTTTACATTGAAACTACATCTTCTTCAAAGGCACCATTGGTAATGAAACTATATCATTACTAAACATGTATGCACCTAGTAATAGGGCATCCAAATTCCTAGAGGAAAAGCTAACTGACTTACAAGGAGACATAGACAGTAAAACTTTAATAAT
This sequence comes from Macrotis lagotis, assembly GCF_037893015.1. NCBI lineage: Eukaryota > Metazoa > Chordata > Mammalia > Peramelemorphia > Peramelidae > Macrotis > Macrotis lagotis. Next base: position 555,700,612 of record NC_133658.1, read on the forward strand.
GGGGGACCTCAAACTCCCCCTCTCAGAACTAGATAAATCTAACTACAAAATAAACAAGAAAGAAGTTAAGAAGGTGATTTGAAATCTTAGAAAACTTAGATATGAGAGGCCTCTGGAGAAAACAATGGCGATAGAAAAGAATTTACCTTTTTCTCAGAAGTACATGGCACCTATACCAAAATTGACCATGTAATAAGGCACAAAAAACCTTATAAACAAATGCCAGAAATATAAATGCAATTCAAGTCATAATGGTAAAAATTACATGTAATAAAGGGTCTAAACCAAAAAAAAAATTTAAAAACAGTTCCAGTTATATATTAATTAATGGGTTTTTTGCTTTAATTTTTATTAATCTTATCATTTTTAAATTCTCTATTTTGTTATTTAGTTGGGGATTTCTTATTGGTTGTTGATTAAGTTTTTTTTAATGAATATCCAGTTCATTGATTAGTTCTTTCTCTCTTTTGCTGATAAAAACATTTAGAATACACATTCCCCCAGAAATGTTTTAGCTACAATCAGATTTTGGTATATTGTCTCACTGTTGTTATTTTCTTGATAAAATATTCTATTGCTTCTATAAATTGTTTTATGACCCATCAATACTTTAGATAATGATTTTTGCTCTTCAAATATTTTTTAATTCTTACTTTAAGGGTCCTTTATTGAAAGTAATTTTATGAATTGTGATCATAAATTATGATCAATTATGATCAATAAATGATATTTTTATAATGTCTGCTTTTATACATTCTGATTAGGTTATTTTGCCCAGTACATGGTCAGTTTTCACAAGGACCATATACATCCAAAAACTATGTAAATTACTTTCTATTCCCATTTAATAATTGCCAGATAACTTTTCTAAAGTTCTAATCAGATTCTTAACTCATTTCTTATTGCCTTTGAGTTAAATTTGTTTAGGTCTGAAACTGTTACATTAATTTCTCCTATTAAGATAATATATTATCCCATTGCACCAGTTTTCGTACCTGTTACCCTCCCCTTGGGGAAAGAAAGAAATGCAATCCCTTCAACTCTCCAACCTGTCCCTTCACTGCCTTTAAGGTCCACACTGAAACCAAAGCTCAAGGGAAGTTGAGAACCAATATTTAGTTTTCTGCAGTGATATATACTCTCTCACCTGCCCACACCTTCCCCATCCCAGTGATTCTGAACCCCTAACTGCCATCATTCAAACCTTGTTCTCTGTCTCCTACTTTCTGAATTCTTATCGCCTCTCCCTAGACAGAACACTAAGCCACCTACCCCTTCCACTATTCTCTCTTGAAAATCTACTCTATAGGTAACAAAAGCATTTTTATCTTAATTCCTTTCTTTTCCCACTCTTTCCTTTTTCAGGCTCTCACTGAGACCTGGCTTAGTTTTTATGTCACAACTTCCCTCCTTTCCTTTTCCATCATTGCTTGCATTTTGACTCATTCCTCCCTACTCTCTAGTGAAGATAGAGGAGATGAAATATTCATAGCTTTCCGTTGCCATTTCAGGCACTTTCTTTGAGGTTCATGGCATCACCCCTACCTCTCTTTCCACAGCTATATTCCTTTCATCTTATGCACCTCCATTTTACAATAGTGATTTCTCTCCCTTTTTTCCTCCTATCCTCCCCTGGATAGTTTCCTATTTCTCCTGTGTTTATTTTCTCCTAAGACAATTAAAAAGGAACAAAACCACCCTGGATCTTCCATTGTTTCAACTTTTTTCTAAAATTCTTAAAAGTATGCAGTTCAAGGGGGCAGTTAGGTAGCACAGAGGATAAAGAACCAGCCTCAAAGTCAGGAGAACCTGAGTTCAAATCCAGGCTCAGACACTCAATAATTGCCTAACTGTGTGACCTTGGGCAAGTCACTTAACCCCATTGCCTTAAATAAATAATTTTTTAAAGTATTTGGTTCAAGCTGAGTAAAATAAGTGAATATTTGCCAAAAAATAAATTGCCTGAATTAATAGAAGAGGAAATAAAATATTTAAATAACCCTATCTTAGGAAAAAAAAGATATTGAAGAAGCCCTAAGAAAACAAAATCTCCTAATGGATTTACAGGTGAATTCTACCAAACATTTACAGAATAATTTATTCTAATACTATGTAAACTATTTGAAAAAATAGGTGGGAGAGTTTTTAGTATTATCTTAGAAATGCTAGCTATAATAATGACAAAGAAAATTGAAGTGATAAGAATAGACAGCAAGAAAATAAAACTATCACTTTTTTTCAAATAATGTGATGGTATAATTAGAGAACCCCAGAGAATCAACTAGACCACTAGCTGAAACAACAACTTTAGCAAAATTACAAGACATAATAAATCCACATAAATCATCAGCATTTCTATATGGTACCAACAAAACCCAGCAGAAAGAGATAGAAAAATTTCATTTAAATTAAATAGAGAAAGTATAAAATACTAGGGAGTCTACTTGCCAAGGCACACCTAAGTATTATTTGTACATCAAATAAAGACAGATTTAAATTATTGGCTAGACAGACTAAAAATAAAAATGACAATTCTATTTAAATTAATTTATATATTTAGCACTATACCAATCAAACTACCAAAAATTGTTTTATAGAACTAGAAAAAACAGTAATAAAATTCATCTGGAAGAGCAAAGTCAAGAATATTGTGGAAATTAATGTAAAAAAAGTGAAGGTGGCTAAGTAATACTAGATGTCAACATATATTATAAAGCAGTAGTCATCAAAACAATCTGTTACCAGCTAAAAAATAAAAGTGGTCAATCAATGGAATAGATTAGGTACACAATATAAATATTAAATGACAATATGCTTGATGAATCTGAAAATCCAAATGAAAAAAATGCTAGGAAAATTAGAAAGCAGTCTGTTCAAAATTAGACAAAGACCAACATCTCAATCCAATACTAAAATCAAAATGGGTACCTAAGTTAGACATAAAAAGGTCATAAAAGTCAATTAGAAAAGCATGAAAAAATTTACTTGTCAAATCTGTAGATGACAGAAGAGTCTATAACCAAACAAGAACTGACAAAAATCACAGGATGTAAAATGGATAATTTTGATTACAGGATTTTTTAAAAATTGCACAACAAAACCAGTGCAGGCAAAATTAGAAGAAAAACTGGAAACTAGAAAAAAATTTACAAAGTTTCTCTTATGAAAACCTCATTTCTCAAATATATCAGGAACGGAGTCAAATTTATAAAAACAAGAGTCTCTCCCCAATTGATAGTCAAAGGATATGAATAGGAAGTTTTCAGAATAAGAAATCAAAACTATCAGTAGTAATATTCTAAATAAATAAAAATTAGAGAATTGAAAATTTTAAAATTCTTAGTATCACTTCTTATCTATCAGATTGGCTAACATGAAAGAAAAAGAAAATGACAAATGTTGGAGGGGATGTGAAAAAAAAGGGACACTAATATAATGTTGGTGGAATTGTGAACTGACCCAGTTCATATTTTGGAGAACATTTTGGAACTATGCACAAAAGGTTATAAGCTTGTGAATACCCTTTGGCCAAACAATAACACTAAGTCAAGGAAAGAATCTATAATCTACAAAAATATTTAGAGCAGCTCTTTGTATGATGTCAGTGAGTTGGAAATTAAGGGTATACTCATCAATTAAGGAATGGCTGAACAAGTTGTGGTATATGATTATGATGAAATACTATTGTGCTATAAGACATGACTAAGGGGATAGTTTCAGAAAAACCTGGGACTACTTATATGAGTTGAACTGATGAAAAGTAAACTGAGCAGAACTGGGAGGTGATTGTACATAATGACAATCTTGTAATGATAATCAACTGTAAAAGATGTAGTTATTATGATGAATATAATGATCAAGAAAATTCCAAAGAACTCAGGGTAGAAATTGCCATTCACCTTTAGAGGAAAAAAATTGACTTCCTTTAAATGCAGGTAAATCATATTGTTTTCACTTTTCTTACTTTTTTTGTGACATGGCTAATATATAAATATATTTAACATGATTTCACATGTGTAATTAATATCCTATTGCTTGCTTTTTCGATAGATGGGGGGATTAGAAAAAGAAAGAATATTTGGAGCTCAAATATTTTTTTAAAACAATGTCAAAATAAAATAAAAATTATTAAGCTTCTGAGGAGACTTTTTCATCTTATTAATAAAAAACAACTCATTTCTGCAAATTCCTTTACATTTATGTGTACATTTCCATTTTTCTCTTGATGATTTCTTATATATATACATATATATATATACACATATATATGTATATGTATATATAAACTCTTTTTTAAAAACTATTTGGAGTATTTTTTATTTGACTTAGAAGCTCTGGATTTTGAGTGATATTACTGGGAGTCTCCATTTTGGAGCCTTTCTAGGGGTGAGTGCATTCTTTCTATTTTACTTAGCCTCTTTGTTTTTAGGTTCTGGGCAGTTTTAACTTATAAGTGACTGAAATATATCCAGACTTTTTTTCTGATCATAATTTTCAGATATTCTGATAATGCTTAAACTATCTCTCCTTGACCTGTTTCCATACCTGTTAGTTTTAATAACATATTTCTTAAATTTTCTTGTTTATAAAAATTATTTGTCTCAATACTTCTTTGATTAATATTTTTATTTTATATTTTGGGGAACCTGATTGTGATGTTGTATCATTTTTCTGACTGGTCCATTCCAATTTCCAGGGTCTTTAGTTCCTGAGTGAGGCTTTCCATTATCTGTCTGAAGGTATAACTTTTCCTACAGTTCTTTCTTCCCTAACTTTCCCATTCTCTAGCCGTTATTTGATTTTCTCTCAATACTATTGCAGAGTTTCTATGGCTAAGAAACTTCTTTTCCCAAGGCTTTACCTAGATGTGTTATATTATTACAATCTTCTTCAGGGTTTATCCTTTGAGTTTCTTTCAAACCATAGTATCTCCTCATAATCTTCAAAGTTTTCCTTGGTTTCCTTATGGAGGGCTCGATCTGAGTAGAATAGAGTAGAGTTCTGAGAGTCCTTCAAGGGACCTTGTGGTGACTCTCTAGTGTTGAGCCTCCCTTGTTTTAAGACCCTGGACCTCTCCCAGCTATAGGCTCTGCCTGGGGTCATTCCTTCTCTCCATCTGGTCTTAAGGTCATTCTTCCCCTCCATCTGAGTTTAGGGTTATTCCTATACTGACTGCCATCACAGGAACTGCTTTGCCTTGATTTTAACTGGCTTTTTCACCCATAGTGTGACTCAGGCCACTGATGTAACACTAGAGTATGCTTGGAATGTCTAAAGGTTATGCAATGGGTAGGTTACTAAATCTAAAGTCAGGAAAGTCTGAATTCAAATATAACCTCAGATACTTACTAGCTGGGTGATGGGAGGCAAATCACTTAAAATTCTCTCTTCCTTGATTATCTTATCTATAATAGAGATAAAATAATAGTACATACCTCATTGTTGAGGGGATCAAATGAGATATTTATAAGGTACTTAGCACAGTGGTGGCACACAATAGGAACTTAATAAATGCTTAATCCCTTATCTCTCTGCGAAACTAGGAATAAATTCAGGCTGTTGGGACCGGGGTCAGCCTTGGGTTTGCCTTTCCTGACCTACTTTCTTGAACCTGAGACTGTTCTCTCAAGTTTAGGCAGCCCTAATACAGTTTGGAAAGACTCAGATAGGGCTCTGTGGCTGACTTGGACAGGATATACCCTCTCTCGTGCCACTCCAACCTCAGAAAGGCCTCAGGCTAGGCTTGGCTTGGGCACTGTGGAGCTGAGTATTTTAGAACTGTCCTGAAGGCTTCACATACCTCCACCTCCCATTAGACCTGCCTGGTGGCTTACCTGTGCCAACCTGTCCAGAGGACAGGAATCCCTCTCTGGATTCCTGGGTTGGATGGGGGGATCTTTTTTCTTAAAAATTATTATAGGTAAATAAAGTGCTACATCTGTTGTTGTCCACTCTCTATTTTTAAAGTTTTTTTATTTATTTAAGGCAATGGGGCTAACTGACTTGCCCAAGGTCATACAACCAGGCAATTATTAAGTGTCTGAGGCTAGATTCGAACTCAGGTCCTTCTGACTCCAGGGCTGGGGCTCTATCCACTGTGCCACCTAGCTGCCCCTTGTCCTTCATTCTCAAAAAAGACCATGACAACAGGAAAATGAATAAGAAAACAGGAAAAGAGCAATGACTGGATCTGAGTGAAGGGATGCTGCGCTAAGTGGCCAGCCTCAGTTTCTCCTCCAGAGTCAACTGGGTTCAGTGTCCAGATATGGATTAGGACTGGATGCAAGGCAATCAGGGTTACATAGCCAGTAAGTTTCAAGCATCTGAGGCTGAATTTGATCTCAGATCCTCCTGACTCCAGAGCAATGAAATGTTTAGGGGGAATCTGTGACCCTTGGGAGCATATTTCCTCCAACCAGGTGAAGTTTAAATTTCTTAAATCTAATTAAAAACCAAATCTCTCAGTAAACCGGAATCAATTACTGATATATTACTCTTATTAAAAGACATTCATATAAAAGTGCACAAACCCATGAGTATTTTCCTTGATCTGGAAAAATGACCAAAAATCACAATCCCATGACCAAATTAATAACTAAATGTGAAATATTTATTTATAATTTCTTAAAAGGGTATAGATGGGTAAAGTATGTCACTGAACTGAAAAGAACTCATTAACCTCTCTCAGTGAAATGTATTCCCTCTCCTATTAGTGAGATTTGATGGAAAAGAAGAATATATTTACTGCATTTCTCTGTATCATTCAAGAAAACATGTCCTAGAACTTTCTCTTGATAATTACATGAAGAGGGGTGGGAAAGATAAAAAGAGAGAAATAAAAAAGGGCAAAAAGACCAGATGAAACTTGACCTAAGAACAACTTTGTTAACATCAAGAAAGATAATAAAGTTCAAGATATTTAAGGAAAATCACATACTTTTCATGTAGGATCCTTAAGCAGAATCTTATCCATAGCCTAGAACTCTGAGTTGTTTCTTTCTGTGAGATTGCTTCTAATTGTCCAGTTAATGTTAGGACTTGCTTGAGAAGCATCACAGCTACCAATCCTACCACTCTCTGTGCCTGAACAGGCAGTGGCCAGAGCACAAAGTGACTAAGAACTGTCTGGAAGAGATTATGGAAACTACAGACTGCTTCTACAGGAGGATTTATAACATAATGAATTAGTCACAGAGGCTCTAACAAAACCAGAAAAAGCTTAGAGGGAGCTAAGGGTCTGGAATCAGAAACAACTGAGTTCAAATTCAGCCTCAGACATTTCAGAGCTGTGTGACCCTGGCAAGTAACTCAAAATCTGTCTATCTCAGATCCCTCATCTGTAGAAAGGGTGAATCAGTAGCACATAACTTCCCCAGGGTTGTTGTGAGGATAAAAGAGATAATATTCATACAATATTTTGCAGTGCCTCACACATAATAAATACTTGTGTCTGTCTAATCAATATAGGACATGCATCCATGCACACCTATCCTTTTTGTCTGACTAAGAGTAAAAATAATATTGAGTTAGTGTGACATAATGAATAGAAAATTGGTCTCAGGGTTAGAAAACAAGTTTAAGTCTCACTTTTGACATGCTGGCTGTATGACCCTGGGCAAGTCACTCAATCTCTTAGTACCCTAGACCACTCTCTAAGACTATAAATATCTGGAAAAGAAAATAGTAGGAGGGTTGGGAGAGGGAGGGGTAGAATTAGGCTTCCAAAAATTGCAAAGGAGTAAATAGTTGTAACAATAATGACAAAAAGACAACAGAATGAATAGATACAAAGAGTAGTCATTAATAACTGGATGCCAACATTAGGGGTGCTTTCTAGACAACAATGTGAATAATCTGCCCCTCCCTAACCCCATAGTAATTCATATTTCAATCAGTGATTTAGATGGACAACTGGATAGAACACCAGTCCTGAAATCAAAAGGTTTTGTGTTAAAATATGACCTCAGACACTTGACAATTAATAGGTGTATGACTTTGAACAAGACTCTTTACTCTGATTGCCTTGAATTCAAGATCATCTCCAGTCATCCTGATTCAGATCTGACTCTGGACCCAATGGCTCTGGAGGAGAAAGTGAGGCTGGTGATTTAGCACAACACCCCCAAATCCAATTCACTGTTTTGTCTTGGCATTACCTCCCTAATGTTGTGGTCCTCTTCGAGAACAAAGGACAAATATCAATCATCAATAGATGAGGATATAGAAAAAAATTCACAGATGAATCACATCTGGAAGGGCTAACCAACATATTGGATCAAAGAGCCAGAATCCCAAAGTATTTCAGTTGATTTATCAAGGGCTAAAAATAATAAAATATTTTTGAGAAATAGGAATTATAATCATTTTTAAGATAGTTTGATGTAATAATCCCTAAACACCTGGTGACTTAATGGTGTAAAGTCCCCAATACCCAAGTAATAATATAGCAAACTATGAAAATATGGGAAAAGATATGGTAAAAGGAGATGAGTCCATGAACTCTTGTAAGAAACATTTGCTGTCCTTGAATAAGAAACACCTGCAGTATTTTCTAAATGAATTGTAAAGTATTTGGTAACCATCTCTCATCTCTTGCCCTTGAACAAGGGATGTTTTCTCATTCCAATAAGAAACCTTACCAGTTTCATTGCAAATTTCCTTGGCTGATTCTCCTCCTTTTACCCCTCCCTCTCCTGTAAAACACTTTACTTCTCTATCCTAAGTCACTGCAGAACACTGCTGATTGGTGGTGTACTCTAAGCAGGTCTGAAAAGGTATAAAAAAAATGATCTTTAGGCTAAGTAGCTAAAACTACTATCAGCGAACTGAGTTCTTTAGCTGATAAATTTCTTCTCTTTCAGTTAGTATCTTCCTGTCTTTAACCCATCAGATGCCTTCTGGCAGGGGGTAGACCTTGCCCAAGAGATCCAATTCCTCTCTGTTTGACTGATTTCTCCAACATTCTATATATTAGGGTTAAAAAATTAATGACTATAGAATGGGAGGGAATATGGCTCAGCTCATGTATGAAAAAGATCTAATTTTTTTGTGGATTGTAAGCTCAATATAAATCAAGAGGATGACATAGATGGCCCCCAAAACAAATTTGACCTTTAAAAAATTTTTAAAAACCCTCCAATATTTGTGTTTAGGGAACAACCCTAAGAAATTTCTTCTACCAATTCAGATAAATACTTGTTCTACTAATTTTCTAAATCTTAGAGAATTGCCTGGGGCACTAAAGAGTTAAGTGAATACTCCAGAATTTTGCTACACAATTTTGAAAGCCCCTCTCCATTCACTTTGCTGTGCCCTCCAGTGTGATCTTAAGTAAGCATTAACTGAGATATAGAGTTCTGAATTATAGAAGTAATAGTTCCACTGGCCATTTTGTAATGTCCAGTTCTAGGTGCCACATTTTAGAAAACAATTTGGCAAACCAGAACACATGCAGTATAGGGCAACTAGAATGGTAAAGGAACTGTAGTCCTTCTTATATAAGGATCAAATGAAGGAACTGGAGTTCTTTAAAACCAAAGGGGGAAAAAGAAGGCAGGGAAGTGGAAGGTGGAAATCAGTCACAGGAAAAAGGAAAAGGGAATTCAGAGGGAATATTTGCTAGGCAGGGTAGAATTTGTTACTGGAGAGAAAACATCCCCCCTCCCTCCTTTTTTTTAAAGGGCAAACTTTATTAAGCTATTTCTATAGAAAATATTTTCAGGAGATATAATGGCACAGAAACAAAAAAAATGAATTCATAAACTTTTGGAATTTTGAAGGACTTTTAAATATGAATTTAATACCAATAAATTGGTATTTAGTAATGATTAATACCAATTTTAAAGTATTAACTTACTTTAATTCCAGGATATTACACAAGCTTTCAAAATCACTTCTCCAGTATCCAGAATTTTATCACCTGGAAGATGATTCCTGGAAGACTTAGGATAAAGGTCCTAAATTTTAAGTTAGGCTAAACTTTTTTTTAATATTTCAATAACCATATTTCATAATTGGTTTGCTTTGTAATCTTATGGGGGTTGTTTTGCATTTCCAAACATTATTCCTAGAAGGTTACTAAAGGTTTCATCCTTTTGTGACAGGAGTCCAGGACACACCAAAAAATTCTAAGTACCCCTAACTTACTTAGGGAGAATATGATAGCTGTCATGAAGGACCCCTGACTTAGGGAGTGTATGAGAGTGAGATTTTGAAGTATGGAAGAAAGTCTGGGGGCAGAATTAGCAGCAAGGGATGGAAGTTATAGAGGAGGCAGGTTTAGCATCAAAGCTCTTAAGAAATTAGAGTTATCCAACAATGGAGGGATCTGCTGCAGTGGGTCATGGCTTCCCCATCACTAGAGGTTTCTAGCAGCATCTGTTGAGGAGATTCTTGGTCAGATATGAATGTCATCTGATGGCCTCTGAGGTTTCTTCCAACTCCAGAATTCTGAGATCAGTCATGCCTATGGCTGCTGAGATCACACAAGGCCCTGGCAACTGAGGATGACAAAAGCTGCTTGCAGTTTCATCCTGTGCTGCCAAAAGCAATGCCTTAGCACTAGCGAAAGGAGGCTTAAAAATCAAGAGAGATTCCCGCTAGGACTGCTCCAGCTAAGCTTTTG